>NW_016690211.1:7896377-7986262 GCF_001604755.1 Lepidothrix coronata
ACAAACCTACGTTCTGAGGACCTCACTCCCACTGTCCAAGCTTGCTTGGCCCCGGCAGATGAACCTCAGGATTAAAGGGTGTCTCACCTAAAAAATCCACTGCGCAGGCTCGAAGGGTTAATGACCTTTCCCAAATCTTCACTCGCGAAGACTGGCCATTATTATTATTATTTTAGTGTGGTTTCCTCAAGTAATTTTTTTTCTTTCTTAAAGCTTCAGCTCTAAGAACTCTCTAGCCTCCCTTCCCGGAGGGTCTCTTTGACCCCCTACCCTCTGAGAGTTTAAAAATATTTTATGCAGTGCATGACCCAGACTTTTGTTCAGCTTCAATGCAGGAAAGTTTCATCTTTTCAGATAAGATTTAACCACTGGGGTGGCTTGTGCTGGCTAGCATTATGTTGTCTGCCATAATTTTTCTACATTTAGACCACGGTGTGCTTCCTACAAAGACAACTGTGCAGCTGTATGCGATCTTCCTTTTAAATCAAACTGGTAGAATACTCAAGCTTTTGCTTTACTGAAATGACCACAAACGACTGCAAGTGGTCTAATACTTTAGATTATCAGGAAGGAATTTCACTGAGTCGTAACCAAGGGTGTTTTCCCATGCAGCTCATAGAATAGCCTTTGATTTCATGCAGGAAGTTAACCAAGTTAAGGCTACTGTTTTGCAGCCATTCTTTCTCCTCTGGGTAGCTCTGGGAGACAAACTTCCCAAAAAAGCAAAGTAGAAACAGGAAAGGAATGCTCAGCTTGGCAAGGCTTTCTACAAGAACATCCACTGAAAGAAAACTAACTAGCAATTAAAATACATTTTGAGTATGGCTTAAACACATTTGACTTTCTTCCCTGAAGTTAACACATCTTCCCACTTGCTTTCAGAAAGCTGAGGGAACTCAAGGAGCAAAACTGGTTGGACAAAAGAACTTAAGCCTCAGAAAAGAATCTGCAAGCTGTTCAGGTGCTATGCCCATACAGCCAGAGCCCATGGAGAAGTATACTTGGTGCCTGTGGCAGAATTATAAGAGCAAAGATGCCATTACCTCTTGGTGTGCTCCTTAGCCCAGAAACAAAAGAACCAGCATCCTGTATATCTATTAATATTTAAAGACTGAATGGGAAGTAGCTATTCCTGATGAGTGGTAGACGGATGAAAGAGGTGGATCTATGAGCTTTTCCACCTATTTTTCTCTGGGATTTCTTTAGCGAATTTAAGATTTCTGCCCAGATCTGAAGAGGAAAGACTAAGTTGAGATAACTGACATAGGCTAATTCTACTTATTGTGGATGATTTGTTGTCATTCCTCTTACTCTTCTTATTTCTTGGTTTTTTCTGTAAAACTTCTTTACTATGACGAGAAGAATTCTTCCAGTGGCATTAGTGTTATTTTTATTGCAGCAGGTCTTGTAAAGAACTGCCACTACCCAATTTAGCAAAGTATTTTTACTGACTTGCTAGATGCTTGTTTAAAAAAGAAATAGTGGTAGAATTGAGAAGAAAAATTGCTTTGAGAGGTGAACAATCATTAATCATGTATGGGATGAAAACTAAATGTAACTTTCCTCTCCTCTCATACACATGTAATCATGAAGTTCTTCTTTTCTACCTCCTTTGTATTCCATTTCTCTGCTCTCAGAAATACTGAGATCAATACCGTATTAATAGCAGGAGCATTACAACTGCATCTCTGGCCTGCAGCAGCATACAGGCTCCCTAACACCTCCAAAATTTCATTGGAGTTTAGTCTATAAATCCAGTAGAACACTTGTAAAACACAGAAAGAAGACAGTTAATATTCCAGCAAGGTATCTATGAATTTATCAAACTGGCACCTCAACAGTGTTTTGTTAAGTCCATAGATAGAAGCACAAGCATCACTTTAAACTCACTCCGTACCCAGAAGGTAGCTTTCATGATCCAAAAGAAAAACACAAACTTGTAGCATATATATAAAAAATAAACTATGCAGAACATAGTTCTGGCACTGCCTGCAGTTTAAACTCCTTAGTTAAAAAATATCAGCCGTTTTCTTATTATGAGCAACCAGCACCAGAAGATCTTAAAAAAAAAAAAAAAGCTCCATACCTAAATGTAAATAAATCTCTACCGATGAAATTTCAAATCAGTGCTACTGTCTAGGAGCTTAAAAGCATACAAAAAAAAAAAAAAAAAAAGCCAGTACTTGCATATTCTAAACCACCTTCAGGATTCTGCCGATTCTTTCTTTAAAAATCTAAGTCAGCAAGTCTGATACGGTTCATTCATTTTCTCATCCATTTTTAATGGAAAATGCAGTTACGGCAAAGCTCTTCAATCCCTTGATCAGAAAATAAGCGATTGTTCCAGTCTGGGGGGGTTGGTGGGAACAAAAGGCGACGACAAGTTCGGAGCTAAATCGATGTTGTTTGCACCTCTTAAATGTTATGCCTGGCACGCTCTACGTTCCTTCGCCTCATTCTCTGACGGTGCCGCCTCCCGCGGAGGGCGGGTGCGCTGCATCACGGAAAATGTAGTCTGTCTGGGAAAACCAGCCTGCCGGAGGGCAGCCACTCCAATTACGGCTTCTGCAGGGCATGGCATGCGAGCAAGTGCGGCTCGCCGGGAAAGTAAGTGTTGTTTTCAACCGCGAGTCGCCAAACAATGCCACTTAAAATCACAGAATCATAGAATCAGCCGGGTTGGAAGGGACCTCCGAGATCATCAAGTCCAACCCTTGATCCACTACTGCTGCGGTTGCTAGACCATGGCACTAAGTGCCACATCCAGTCTCTTTTTAAAAATCTCCAGGGACGAAGAATCCACCTGGGCAGCCCATTCCAATGTCTGACCACCCTCTCTGTAAAAAAGTTCTTTCTAATATCTAATCTAAACCTCCCCTGGCACAACTTGAGACCATGACCTCTTGTCTTGCTAACAGTTGCCTGGGAAAAGAGACAAACCCCCACCTGGCTACAACCTCCTTTCACATAGTTGTAGAGAGTGAGGAGGTCTCCCCTGAGCCTCCTCTTCTCCAGGCTGAACAGCCCCAACTCCCTCAGCCTCTTCTCATAGGACTTGTGCTCCAGTCCCTTCACCAGCCTTGTTGCCCTTCTCTGTACGTGCTCCAGCACCTCAATATCCTTCCTGAACTGAGGGGCCCAGAACTGGACACAGTACTCAAGGTGTGGCCTCACCAGCACTGAGTACAGGGCAAGAATCACTTCCCTGGTCCTGCTGGCCACACTGTTCCTGACAGGCCAGGATGCTATTGGCCTTCTTGGCCACCTGGGCACACTGCTGGCTCATGTTCAGCTTCCTGTCAATCCAAACTCCCAGCTCCCTCTCTGCCTGGCTGCTCTCCAGCCACTCTGTCCCCAGCCTGTAGTGCTGCAGGGGGTTGTTGTGGCCAAAGTGCAGGACCCGGCACTTGTTGAACCTCATCCTGTTGGAATTGGACCATCTCTCCAGCTTGTCCAGGTCCCTCTGCAGAGCCCTCCTGCCTTCCAGCAGATCAACACTCCGCCCCAGCTTAGTGTCATCTGCAAATTTGCTGATGATGGACTCAATCCCCTCATCTAAATCATCAATAAAGATATTAAACAGAACTGGGCCCAACACTGATCCCTGGGGGACACCACTAGTGACCGGCTGCCAACTGGATGCAGCACCGTTCACCACCACTCTCTGGGCCCGGCCCTCCAGCCAGTTCCTAACCCAGCACAGAGTGCCCCTGTCCAAGCCGTGGGCTGCCAGCTTTTCCAGGAGAATGCTGTGGGAGACGGTGTCAAAGGCCTTGCTGAAGTCCAGACAGACCACATCCACAGCCTTCCCCTCATCCACCAGGCGGGTCACCCGCTCATAAAAGGAGATCAGGTTGGTCAGACAGGACCTGCCCTTCCTAAACCCATGTTGGCTGAGTCTGATCCCTTGTCCATCCTAAAAAATAAGTTCCAAAATATTTAATTAATAGAAAATATTTGGTTTTAACTTTGGTCAATAAAAATAAAAAAACCCCTTGATTGCTCTACAATGACGCATCAAAGCCTCTCGGTAAATCCCACTGACGAGATAAAATTTCAAAATAGTAAAAATACTTATTTTTAAAATGTAATTACTAAAACAAAAATGCTTTTTGCTCCACAGTAACACGAACACCAAAGAGCCCCTCTGTGCAAGGAAAGGCGGTGTGGGCTGTGTTTGCTACTCCCGATCCTTGCCGTGAGGCACTTCCATGCGGTGTTCCAGGAGCCGCGGAGGCGGGAGCGGCGCTCTGTGCTGCGGAAAGCGGCGGCGCCAGCGGGATCCCGAGAGACCCTCAGTATATCTATATATACACAATATATTTTTCAGGAAGGACACTAAATTTGAGGCTCCGGCACACAGCCACGAATGGCGCAGTTCTTTAAGGATCGCTGAGAAACACCCCGGCCGTCCGGTCTGTCGCCACATCCTCACGACCCACCTGGGCAGACGCAGTGCCTTCATCGCAATCCAACTGACTGACAGCGAGTCCGCACAGCCCAGCCTTCACCCTGGGGCTCCCGGGGCGCTCCCAGGCCGGGACATCCGCAGAGCCAACCGGGAGCTGGCACCGGGACAACGGCGCTTACCGTATTACCTATAATCGAGGGAAAACAAAAACCTCACTCCCCGACACACCTTGGAGTTCGCCTCACTGAGGAACGTCAAGGACTTGTTATAGGCACGCGCCGGGGCTCCTGCCACAGAAGGGGCTTCGTCCGTCCCGCCCCTGAGGCAGGAGCCAGGTCTTTTCCGTCCTCGCTCCGCCCCAGCCGTTACCGTATTTCCCGTCCGCAAGGCGCGGCTCCCCCCACCCTTCCGGCTTTCCCGGCAGAGGTGACCGGGTTCACGCCGCGGCGGCGGGCCCCGCCCCCGCATTCCATTCCCTATATGGCAGTGGAGAGGGGGCGCCGCAGGCCACGCCCCCCTTTTCCCACCACTCGCGCGAGGGCGCGCTCGGGCTTGCGCGCGTGACATCAGCGGGAGAATGAGCTAGGAATGAGGGGGGTGGGAGCACCGCCTCCTCCCCCCCCGCCGGGGCCGTTCTATTTACGTTTGTGAGCTAATTTGCATAATGTCACGCCCGCAGCACCGCCCCCCGGGCCCCGAGGCCCCGCCTCCTTCACCATATTAGGGCAGAGAGGGGCGTGTCTCCGGCGGCTCGCGGGAGCTCGCCGCCTTCTTGGAGCCGTTTATACGGTACAGCCACTTCCGCTGTCGGCTTAGAAGGGGCGCGATCATGGCGGAGCGTGGTCAGCTCCCCCACCCTGCCAAGCGCCTCTGCTGCAGACCCGGCTATGGCTCGGGCTGCAGGCCGGGGCAGCGGGCGGGCGGCGCTGGGCCCGGCGGCGGCGCGCTCTGCGCCGGATCCTCTTCCGCAGCCGCCGCCGCCGCCCTGGGGCTGCTGCCGCTCGGCAAGACCCAGAGCCCCGAGTCCCTGCTGGACATCGCGGCTCGCAAGGTGGCGGAGAAGTGGCCCTTCCAGCGGGTGGAGGAGCGGTTCGAACGGATCCCGGAGCCAGTGCAGCGCAGGATCGTGTACTGGTCCTTCCCCCGCAGCGAGAGGGAGATCTGCATGTACTCCTCCTTCAACACCGGCGCCGAGGATCCCGCCGCCGGCCCCGGCGGCGCCGCCGCGCCCGGCGGAACCGCGGACGCCACCGCCGCTGCCGCCGACGAGAACCGGCTGCCCTTCCGCAGGGGCATCGCTCTGCTCGACGGCGGCTGCGTCGATAACGTCCTGCAAGTCGGTGAGTCACCGGCCGGCAGGGAGGGCACCGGCGGCCCCCCCCGGGGTCGCAGGTCTCCCTCTGCGCGTCACCCGCCCGCCGTCCGTCCCTCCCTCCCTCCCTGCGCCGGCAGCTCCCCGCCCGCGGCCCGGCCCATGCAGCCCTTCACTCCCTGGCTATACTGCAGGCCCGGCAACTTCCTCCGCCGGTCTCCTCCCTCTCGCGCCCGGGACGCGCAGTGACTCCCTGGCTCCGTGACACGGACTCGGTCTCTGCCTGCCCCCTTTAACTCGCAGCCTCGCACCTCGCCGTGCCCGCTTCCGGCTCATGTAATCCCGTTTGGCTCTGGCCCCCTCCCAGCACCCACCCGCGATAATCCGGGTCACCGCTTTACCCCGAGCCACAATAGCGAGGAGATGCTGCTCCCCCATCCAAGGGGGGGGACCGCCGGTGGAAATGAATCAGCAGAAGGACGGCCGGCGGGGGAAGGAGGGGAGTGTGGGTTGCGTCGTCGTCCAAAATAAAGACATAAAAGCGTTGCAAGACCCTGGCACCGGGAGTGCGGGGGGGATCCTGGAACAAAGGCATTTCTAGGGCATCGGCGGCGAGCCGGAGGGAGGGGGCGCGATCCACGCCGCCAAGGGTGGTGGGGCTGGGGTGGGAGCTTTGGGATGAGCCGCTTCGTGACAAAGAGACGGGGGGGGGAGAAGCGCAGCTCTTCCTCCTCCTGGAACAATGTCCCCTTCTTCTTCCTCCCCCCCAGCCCAGCCGCCTGCCGCTGCTCTTCACCCGCTGCGGGCGCCCCTGGTTAACTCCTCCCTGCCAGTGTTTAAAGGGCTGCAGAGGTGGGTACCCCCCCCCGCACTTTTTGAGGGCTATCTGCCGGGGGCGGCTGACCTTCCATTCAGGAAATGGAAGGGAGCCGCCCCCGGCAGACAGTCCCCTCCGCCGGTGGGTGATGCTCTTTGTGCGCCCCGGCCACTTTGTTCTCATTTTGATGTTGTTTATTTGCGTCTTTTTTTGTTTTCCTCCCAGTTTTCTGTCGCTTCCCCTCCTCCTTCTCTGGAAAGGGAAAGACAGACAAAAGAAGTTGCTGCTCGCCTTTTGTTGACGGCGGCGGCTCGGTGTGTGTATGTGTGGGGCGCCGGAATCCCTCCCTTCATCCTCCCCCAAAACCTCGGTCCTGCCAGCTGCGGGCTTGACTTGGCAGGCACCTTGCAAACGTGCCATCAGTTTTTTTGTCGAAGGGAAGACGTGTCCCTGCTCCTAGGCTCAGTGCCCCTCCCTTCTGCCTAGGGGGACTTGTTTTTTTAAAATCTAATTAACTTTGTTATAAGTTTCATCTTTTGGCTTTCTCTTTCCAAAGGTCTGAGGTGCATCTGTGGTTCCTCAGGACTGGCAAAACCAGAAGTAGGGCTTTTTTGGTTTGGTTGGCAGTGCTGAGGTTTTTTTTTTTCTCTTGCTTGCACTTGATTCTGTTAGCAAGCGATGAGGAATGACAGGAGTGCACATAGAAAGGGTTTCTTGGCTGATTGCATTTAAGCCAGGAATTCACTGTGAAAATAAAACCAAGGGGCAATAAATAAGAGATGCAGTCTTCTCTTGGAGACAGACACCCAGCGTGGGCTTTGCTTTGCTTGCTTTCGGCAGTGGAATAGGCCTCAGTGAGTAGTTGTGAAAGAAAAAAAGTAACTTTTCATATGTCTTCCAAGGGGGGGGCATTGAGTAATGCTGGCAAGGGTCAATGTGAAGAAACAAAATATGCATAAATACAACTGAGGTGTTGACTGCTTCTTCTTACATGCATTCCAGACAAATGCTATACCTACTGCTGCAAATACATTTGCTTTGTTGTATTCCCCCCCCCAAGTGAGATTCCTTTGAAAGTCTGCTCGAAAATAGTAGTAGAAACTGGTGATATGAAAGATGTCAGTTGTTTTGACAGAGGCCTTTGACGAGGGAGCTGTGGAGGACTTGGGTAGGCTGGGTCTTGCTGTAGGAAAGTTCTTGTGTAATTTGGGTAGGTAGCTGTATCATTAAGGCCAAGTCTTGCTGACAGGATATTCCTTGTGAAGCAGAAAGGTGCAACTGTTAAAGGCAATTCAAACAGAGTAAGTTATATTGGTAGAGAATGGAATTGTTTCCATGTAATATGGCTGAATATGTAGCATTGATGGCAACTCAACATTGAGTTTATGTAAGTGCATCTTTACTGATCATATAAATGTTAACTTATGTTCTTTGCAGTATGAGTAATGGAAACTCTGTAAATGTTTACTATTGTACTATAGAAAAGTGCAGTTACTGGACAAAGTATATTTTATTACATAATTTTAAGAGCATTGTTTGTAACCTGAAGTATTATTATAAACAGGGAATGTAAGATTTGTTTTCTGAGAGATGCATGAATGGTAGTTAAATGGAACCATTTGCTTCTGAATTTTACGTTTTAAATTTTCCAGTGTAGCCCTGAATAAACATTCTGACAATTTTATCATGGTAACTCATTTCAAGCAGGAGGATTTCAAAAACCTTGTGTCCAAGCTTTGCTAAAAATCTTCATGTGATCCTTCATGCTCCCCAACTTAGTCTCATGTTTTGTAACGAAAATCTGAAGTAAAAAGATGATGTCATATTAGTGATACACACAGTGTTCTTGGTAATCAGGCAGTAAAGTTGTCTGCTAGCCTATTTTGAAGTTGAGTGATATTGTCGTAGCGTAATAATTAGCCTCGCCTAATTTTGAAAGATTTTTCACCAAAGAAGTTGGCTTCAGAATTCCATTTTCATCTAATTTGTTGATGTATTTCTAACTTTTTGATATGCTTCGATTGGACATGAGGGATTTTCTTTTTTAGTTTATTTATGTAAAAAAAAATAGAGAATGCAGGATCCTAAAGCAAACCTTCCCAGCTGCATGAAACAGCTCTTCTATCTTGCGTGTTTTAAATTTATTTCAAACCAAGTATTTTTAGTAAAAATTACAGTCTAAGCAATGAAGCACTTTGTGAGTAAATACAACAATCTGGAAGGAAAATTAGAAATTGACTGTTTCATTTGGCCAAATTTTTTAAGATTCCAGGAGCAAGCAGACAGTTTTGGATGGTGAAGTGTATATTTGGGTTCTGAGGTTAGTCTTGAATTAGTATACAGTACTGTATTGTCGTCACAGCTGTGGCTGTCAAGGTTAGAAAGAGGTGTGATCCCTCAATAGCACAGCTGACCTGGCGAGAGCCCTTAATGCAGCTATTCTAGGAGAAGAAAAAAACCTTTGTGCCTCTGCTGGTATGACTCTTGCTTGGGGAAAGACAGACTGCCTTGGTTGTAGTGCTGTAGAGCTCAGCTCCTCTGCTGTAGCTGCATCTGCATTATAGGAGCACTTGAAGTGGGTTTTTTGGTGGTTTTTTGTTGGTTTGTTTTTTTGTTGTTTTTTTTTTTTTTTGTGTGTGTGTGTTTGTTTGAGGTTTTTTTGGGTGGGTTTTTTTGTTGGGGTTTTTTTTTGGATATGTCATACAAGTATTCCTACAGGATCCCTGCCTCTCTGTAATTTGAAGTCGGTTTGTTTTTGTTGCATAGACCCTGCTTGTGCATACAGGCCTTTCTTAAAGGCGTTACAGCCTTTCCATGGTAGCATGTGGCTTTGTAAACTCCGTAGTCATGCCTCTTAGGTATGAATGGCAAGGGAGTGAGTTGGAGGGAAGGGACTCTTAGGGAAGGAGAATAATATGAAGAATTCATTGACTGGCACTTAGAACAGCTCCAGAATATAATGTTAATACTATGAGCTAGAAAACTGCCTTGTCTGTGGAAGGGGGTTCAGCCAAAGAACATCATCAGTGTGGAGCTGCAGGTCATTTTTTTGAAACATCTTCAGTGATATGTGATTCGGTGACGTAACCAAAATACTCTTTAGAGAAAAAGAAAATAAAATTTCTTCGTTGTAAACTAGTGGTTAAAGGTCTGTGAATGTTTCTTTTGTTGGTTCTTAAGTGAAGTTAAAGGCTTGAGACTTTTTTTTTCCGGATTCTCTTTTAATGAGAAGTATTCATCTTCTGACTCAGAGGTGCTTTTATCATCTGTTATTACAGATGATTATTTCTCTCCTTTTCCCTTTTTAAAAAGTATTTTTAAATATGAACTGAAAGATGGTGATTACTTTCAAAACCAGGAGAAGTAATTTTTTCACCATGAAGAAGAGAATGCTTTAGAAGACCATGTTGGTAGCTGCTGCATGTAATTCTGGTGGAATGTGTATTGTAGTTAGCAAATTTCAGATCCTTTCAATGGATGATGATTCGAGTTAAGTTTTGGTTCTTCCTAGCCATCTTTACTAAAAAACCCACAAAACCTTTGAAATTGTGGAGCAAGTAAAACAAAGGTGATTTCTCTTCTTTCTGGGCTAAGTTGTATGAATGCCAGTGATATAACATAAAACACCTTCCTATTGATAAAACTATAGCAAGTATTTTATGAGCAAAGCTAGCACAAATGTTATATTGTGCTGTGAGTTGAAATGTGCATTGTAGCAGACAAGATGATCTTCACTGATGCATGCAATATATATGTAATTGCTGATGAAACCTGTGGAAAAGATGGCTTTAGTAAAAAGATTTAATGATAGTAATACTGAGTTGCGTGACAAAACTAAGGCTGTCATTAGTGGGAATGCAAGCACTGTGTTTTGTGTTAACTTTTTATGACCTGTGATACCAAATTGTTCTGGTAAGTGTAGTTACCATTTTCCAAGGGGAAAAGGTTGTGTTAAACTCTACCTGTTTGAAGAAGAGAATTTTATTTGCTGACATGCTGAAAGAACAATCATAGTTTCTTCCACCATCAGCCTAAGTTGGAGTTTGGTTAGGAATGTATGAGTAAAACAAGTAATCCAAAGTTTGTGAATACGCTATTGTGGTACAGGCATAAACAAATGATGTCTGACTTTTTGGTGGACTTTTTTTGACTTAGTTCCAAGACTACTAGAGTCTTGCAAAAATGTCTTCATTGATTCCAGTTTCAGTTTGCTTTAAGAAATAAGTACCAATATTTCCACGTTCCAGAAGAGAAATAAGTAAGCTCGCTTTTAAATATTTCTTCCTGAAAGGGAGACGTCTAATGCGTTCCAGTTTCCATGTTAGATTTGGAATGTGATGCATTAATTGGGGAATGCGCAAGCTATTTTCAGTGTGTGCTCTGATGTACTATCCTTGACCTTGAATAATTTCTTTGAAAACCCAAAAAAAAAAAAAGTAGGGGAAAAGAAGTGAAAAATCTGTCTTCTAAGACCGGATCACTGAAGATGGGAAAACTTTGTAAATCAGCTCCTGCCTTTTATTCAGTCATTCTAAAAATATCTAATCTGGATCTGAAGAGAATATAAGCCTTTTTGAGTGATTTCAAGATCTGAAAATAAAACCTTATACTAATTGTGAATTATGGGATAAATGTAATAGGACAGCATCAATACTGCTCTAGAATTCATTTAATTTAAGGAAAAAAATTATTTGCAAATCACTTCCCATCATAATTTTAAAAGCAAGGAATCTTCCTTTATACAGAAATTTTATATTTGGTTGATGTAATAAAATTTTTCATTGTCTTAGGTCCCCTTAATTTCAAGGCTTTCCTCACTTTCAAGAAAACAATTTTCATTTTCCAAGTTTGCATTCTGTTTTAGAAAGTAATTCCGTCTTCTATATGATCAGATGTTTTGGTGTGTAGCAATGCTTGAATTTGAGTCAGTTGTCATGCCAGCAAACTGATGCCTGTGTGTGCTTTCTCACTCTCCCTGTACTCTAAGTTTCAGAGATGAACAATTAATTAAAAGCAAAATCTGTGTGTGAGGGTAGGCTGGAGCTCTTAAAAAGTTAGCATATGTCAAACTGTTTTCTTTAAAAATCAGTAGCTAGTTGCTGCATTTTCCTGTATCACTGGTTTTTTTTTAAAACCTTTTAAAATTGAACCATTACTTAAGAATGTGGTAAAGTTCTAATTTAAAAAATACAACCTACTCCAAATGAAATGAAGTATACTGTCACATACAGCAATTTTTACTGGTGAAGGGTAAAGTATATTAGATGGCACGCTCTAAGATGTGTCTACATGGGTTTAACTTAAATGTTACCTGCTGTCTACGTAATCTAATTATGTCAAGATACAGCATGATGTTTCTTAGTAGTGTAACAAAATATGAGTGCAAAGTCACCGTAGTATAGGAAAGCAGCTGACATCCCTTAACTCACTTTTTCTTTAGCTGGTTTTCTTTGGGGATTAGGTAGGAGAATTTACTGCATCTTTAAGAAAAAAAAAAAAGACAAGGAAGAAAGGACCATGCTATTTTAACTGACAAAAGCTGTCCTAATTATGAAGATGCTGTCTGTGACATGAACTAATTTGAAATCTTAAAAAGCTTTCATGTGCAGCAAGGGTACAGATTTAATGCGAATTCTGATTGCCTGGAATGCAGTCAGCCTGACAGCACGTGAATACTCAGTACTCTCCAACAACTGCACTTGTTCTGGGAGATCTGTCTCCTTGAACTTCCAGTTTTTCCTCTCCGTTTAACATCTAAGACTAGCTACGTAAAAAGCTTCTTTTAGCTGGGTGTGTGTGCAGCCCTTGACATGGCGTCATAACCTTCTGTGACCTGGATCACTAGAGATGTTGGCTGGTACTGTATACTGGTTTGCATTCTCCTTACAGCTACATGACAGTTACCATGATTTATGTGATGCCCTTGCGGCGCACTACCCTAACGGAGTAGCAATATGAATCCAGTCTGTGTTGCTTTGGCCCTGCTATGGAAGACCAGAAAGTCTGGAGAACTAGAGATGTAAGTCACAATCTTACAATAGTTGTTTTCTGACTTAATTCTGCAAATGTACAAACAGACTGGAGGAGTGTAGCCTTCTAATTGTAGATAATTCCTTCGTGATTGAGTCAGAACTGATAAAAGGCCTGCTGTACAAGTGGGATGAGGATACAAAAGACTTTTTCTAATGTGACACCATTCACTATAGACTGAAGAGTCTCCTAATGCGGAATTTTTACCAACACTTTATTAAACCCTTCTGAAAAATCAAAACAAATTGTCAAAGAGGGGAGACCCGAGCAGTGTTTAAAATGTATTTTAAAGTAATTGTGATATGCACCATCACATGCTTCATAAAGGAGAGTTCCCTTTTTTGTTTGTGGGGGGTTTTATTATTATTTCTTTATTTTTTATTATTTTTTTTTACTCTAACCCTCTCTTCCTCTTTGCAAGTGAATGCATTTGACAGTCTTGAAATACCTGGAAATTTTGCTGTGGAAAAGCATGGGCAATGGCTGAGAAGGTCTGATGTTAATTGGAAGGATGCAGTAAAACCTGTCAGTAAGTTTAAATTCACACTAGTAGAGCTAGCTGAACAGATAAATAAGAAGCTCATTTACTTAATTAATGTGCTAAAAATTCAGATGATCTACCTTTATCCTGCTTTATTTACCAATCTGCCTGTTTACGTAAGTCATCTTTTATTGTTAATTGGTGTCAGACCTTTAATATGTTATGGCATTGTTGGAAAAATAACTGGGCAAAAAAGGCATAAGAAGAAGAAATTTCACAGATTTGTGTGTTAATATTTATGTATTAATTAATATTATTTAAATATTATAATTAATATTTATTAATATTTATTGTGTCTTTTTTACATTTTTCTTATTTTACAGAAGTTAATTGCATTCAAGTGATTGTTTTAAGAGCTGGGAAGATCAGCTGTTGCATAGCTGTATGACTTCTAAGAAATGAGACACTTTATTGAACATGTGCCAAATTTAACTGGTTACTGACAGCTGGTAGTAATCCAGTGACAGAGCAGGAACTATGCAGGAGTTGTGCAGCTGACTACAGTGTTTAATTTATGCTCACTAATAAAACAAAAAACATTTGACCGTCGAGGAACTTAAGATTGCATAAAGTTTTATAAAGTGTGAGACAAATGTACAGTCTGTAAGAGCAGAGGATCAGGTTTGCATGCATTCTAATTATATAAGTTTTTTTAAACTTGTATTAAAAGCAAGATGTTGGGTTAAAGGCTTTAGCACTGACTCTCAGATTTGTTTCCTTATGCTTAAAGTTCAACTCTTTCCTGTTCTAAACTAGTGACCTGTCTGCATAGCAGTGTTCCATTATGTGTGCAAGGCATAGGGGCAGCACAAATTCTCTTCCACGGTTCAGCTTCTAACTTACCCTAACTTAGCCACTTATGTGCCACTGTGGCTATGAAAGGATGGCAGATAAAATCAGTATTAAGAATTCATTACCAAATGCACCTACATTTGGTAATAATCTTCTTGGGATATTCTGGAAAATGTAAGCAAATCAGTGGAGTGGAGAACCATGCAGTAAGCTATTGGTTGCTTCCACAGCAGTTGCATCAGACTTTGCTTCTCCTGTTTGTGGCGCACAGTGCTTTGGGAGGGTGGAAAGTAGGCTTAGTAAAACACTTGTTCGCATATTTACAAAGCTGGCCTCAGTGACCACATTAAACATGGCTTGTGCTGCTTCCAGACAATTCTGTGGAGTCCGCTAATTTTAAAAGTTCAAGAACGGGGAAAAATCAATAGTGTAAATGAACTGTTTAATATATTAGATAAAGAAAAAGTCCGGAATGCTTTTATTCTGAAGCACTGTGTTATGACCAATGACAGCTGGGACAATTGGCTCTGCTGCTGCTGCTGTACATGCAAAATGAGTCTCAGTTCTTCCATTGATTTAGACTGTAAACCGAAACCTTGCAAACTGACTACAGTTAGTGTCTTGGGGATAAAATATCCAGTCCATTATATTCTGTTTCTGGATTTAGTGTAGCTATATTACACAGAAGCCTGAAACTTCAATTTCACTTCCTCTAGAGTAGGGTGATGAGGGTGATGTAAAATGCACAGCTGTTTAACTTTCTCTTATTGCAAGCTGTGATATGTGAGAACACCATCATGCAGCTTTCCTGGTCAAATATGAATGCATAGAGGTGACTTCAGCTCAACATGCTGATGCATGAATGGTAGGCGGTGACTAGGAATGAATGGGTTGTGATGTAACAGGTGCTATGACAGTCTGATGGGATAAGGAAGCTGAGAATAACTTGATCAGTCCTACATACAAATTTTAGAGACAGCATGCCACTTAGCTTTACTGAGAGTTTTCAGTGATCAGTCTTTACATTGTCATGTATCCTGGCAATACTTTACAGACTTGATTTTTAGGTAATTATGCAGATGATAAATATAAGTGGCTGTTTGATGACAGGAGTGAAGAAGTGGTTAGTAATAAATAAGAGTTTGTCTTACCTAATAATATGTGCTTAAAGAGAAGAAAGGTGGTGAAATGCTGAGTTAGATGCTTTGTAGATGAGAGGCTAGGAAGAGAAGTGGAGAAGTGATGATACCTGAGATAAGGTAGAAGTCAGAGACCTCAGAGGATACCCGATGCACTTAAGGAGTTCTCTCTATAGGATCAACCTTCAATGGGTGTTAACATAGGCATAGAAGCTGATAGATTCTTTCCTACAAAATGAAACACAGTTTTCAAAAGGGAAAGGAGGTAAACAAACTATAACTTAGCTGTTCTGTAGCTTTTGAAATAGTAAAATATGGTTTAAGTTTTGAAGTGTGTGTTCTCTCTTTTCAACTTTATGTTCCAATTTCAATTTTATAAATAAGATGTATCTGATGTACAAAGCTAAGCTCTGATTTTTCAGATAGCACTGACTTTCTGTGTATTTGAAGGGTGTTTGTCAATTTTACTTTATTAGAAGCAGAAACTATTTCTGTTGAGTAATGGTGGAGGCTTGACTATTACAGTGGTAGAACAAAAAGTAGGAAGTAGGAAGGGGAAAGAGGAAGAGAACTGTTGTAATTGCTACGGTGGTGATCAGAAGGACTGGAGAAGTTTTCCTGTGGATAAGAAGAGGCCATGTGGAAGACAAATCTGACATTAGTAGGGATATAAGATAAATAGTAAAGTTTGAAAACATAGGACAGATGTGGGTGTTGTAATCAGAGCAGCTAAGAGATCTGAAATTTTGTTGTGTTTAAAAGGAAGGACTTGTATATGGTCAGCGTGACAAGGAAGGGTGCTGATGTGATCAGAAAAGTGAATATTCCCAGCACATAGAGTAAGCTTAAAGGAGTAAGATGTCAGTAAGATCAAAGCTGCTATTTCCTGATACTCAAAGTGTGAAATGATAGCTAATGAAACATGTGAGTGGATGAATGGAAAGAGATCTGAATCATGGGCATAAGCTTCAGTGAATCATGCCTGTTATGAGATCCATCTTCCCCTCCCTCCTTGAATAACAAAAAGAAGTTTAGAAGTAGAGGTAAGTGTTGAGAAACTGCTGCTGAAAGGAGGAAGCAGAGGAAGATGACTGAACAATGAGACACTAAGCTGTGATTTTTAGGAAGTAAAAGGAGAACCACAAAAACTAGTAAAGGTCTAAAGTTCTGGGAGGGGAATCAACATTTTATAGAAGTGCTGAAAGGTACAGGAACCTGAATCCAGAAAACATCTCCACTGAGGACCATGGTGAAAGCCCTCCCACTGAGATGCACTGCGCTGGAACCAGCAGAGGCCCAATGGCAGAACCACATTCCAGGCAAAAGGGCCTTGGTGTATCAATGACTTTGCTGTGGGAGCGAGGTGGTGATGTAAGACAAGGTGGTGGTGTGATATCACACAAGCATCTCAGGCAAAAGTTAACGGGTGAATGAGGTGGGAGAACCAGCAGCATAAGAGTGCAAAAAGTTTGTATATTAGCCTGGCATGCATGTAGCTTGTTTGGTGGGAATGGGGTTGTCTGTAGTTGTGTTTTGGTCCAGGAGCTTGGGAGGTATAGCATGTCATTCAGCCTTGGTGAGGAAATAAATGTCATGAGCCTGGGAATGGAGGGGTGGGATGTAAGTGAATATGCCAAAGTCAATCTGCTTGTATTGCAGCTGATGCTGGTTTGAAGTGCCAGAAGCAGAATGGGAAGGCTGTGTCTGTAGGGCTGACTGGAGGTGAAACTGCTGTGGACGTGGCCTGCAATTTAATCTGCATTTAGTAGCTGGGTACAAGTAATGTACCAGCATGTTCAGTGCAAGTTGGAGGGACCTTTGATGGGCTCATCCCTGGCAGAGCTCACTGCCCTCTCACCCTGCTCTCTGCACTGAGCAGCTCCACTTCCACAGGCAGAAGCACTGCTGGACCTTTGGTTGGTTGGCTTTGGCAAAAATGGATATATTTGCAAGCAGGGGGCTGTTGCAAGATTTGTGGGCAATACGTGCTGTAGGTGTCTAACAGTAGTGCCTCAGTGTGGTGGTTGCAGCTCGCTGGCCCTTATGTGGGCACACTGGTGTGGCAACACAGGACCTCCACTAACTTGAGCAGTGTATGTGAGCTCTTCAGAGGCTCTTGTACCAGTCTACAAAACCTGGGTTGTGTCCTAAAGGTGGTATGCTAAACAAGGGCTGAAATCAATTAGTCTGTGGTCTTTGTAAATACGGGTTTAAAGCTCAAATACAGATCTGCTGTTTGTCTTCTTTCTAAGGCTGGCAACCTTAGGTTGCCTGACAAAGACTGTAAATGAACAAGGCCTTAAATTCTGAGAGCAGTTATGACTATATTTCCAGCTGCAATTTAGCAAGAGTTATCATTCTTGTCCCCGCCCTATTCTGGGGAGTGGCCATATTCCTGGTTTGCCAACCTTGCAGCCCTAAGGAAGTTGCTGATGTGGAAGCACAGTGTGACTGAGCACGAGAGTTCTTCTCCAAAAGCTCGTTCCAGCAGATTTTGCTACCTCTTGTCACTCAGTGAACTCCTCCAAGGATGGACTACAAAACAGGCCTATCAAAATAATTGTTTTACATTGTGAAATACTTGTCATGAATATGGTAAATGAAAGAACTGACTTATTTGCTGTGCCTTGGCTCATTTACTGCTCTGTTCCTCACTGTGTAACTTACAACAGCAAATGCACGTTGCTGTGCTTATAAACTTGTATTTTGCAAAGGTTTTCTGTGATTGGCATTTGCACATTTCACCCATGGTGATGATCGCTGTGTGTTATCCACCCTGAAGTTACGTAATTGCTTTAGGCTGGCTTATATTCAGGCTGCTGTCAAAGGAATGCTGCAGTTTTCCTCAAGCTTGCAGCTTGTGCCAAGGCTTGTGGAGCTGTGTGGTGAGCCAGAGAACTGGCCCGCTTATGAATTCAGATCTTGCTGGGTGAGTTTCACCTGGTTTATTGGCCAAGAAAATGCTACTGTTGATGCAAGGGAGAGGAGATTGCAAGAGGGGGCACTGAGAAATGCAGGGCTCCTTTTTGTATCGGTCACACTCAGACTAGCCTAAAATAACCTAACTGCTGCCTGGGGAGAGGAGATGGCTGCTGTGCTTGGGAATTCACCTGTGGCAAAAGGCAGCCTGTTTGTTTCAGAGACATCAGCACAGGCCTTTCCCTAGCCTAGACTGTGTGTTGGCCTATGTGAGTGAGCTGTTTTCCACATCGCTTCATCAACAGTGGGGTTTTTTTGTGTGTGTTACAAAACCTTGGCCAAGTCATGAGTACCCCTCCCATACTCCACCAGTGGTTAAAAGAAAGAGAGACAAATGTTTACTTTGAGTACAAGAAAGAAGAAAGAAATACCTAACCATTTAGTCCATTTGTGCACATTCATATCTGTCAATATTTGCATAGCTGATGCAAAAGGTAGTTTTTGCCTTCAGAGTTCGTACATTTCCTCTTGAGGCAGTGCTGAACTTCAGCATACTTATGACTTTCAAAGTAGTTTTTCTCCTTACTATGCAGTTGTTTGGTGACCTACTAGTGTGTTCAGTTTTTATTTTCATCATAGCTATTGACTTCAGTTGCTAAAGTAAGCGTTCACAGCTTTTTGCATGACTAGACCTAATGAGCCAACATAGCTAAGAGTGAGGTGAATTCTCTTCTTTCCTTCTTGAATTTTGATCTGTTGCCACTTAAGAGTCTCACTGGAGGCTGCAGGGTTGTGGTAGTGTAACAGAGACTTTAGTTGTCAGACATGGTCTTTTTTACTGGTAGCATTACTTGAAAAAGAAATGATGGAGCATGACTTTCTTTCAAGAAGATTTTGAGCTGGGTTTGTAGGATGGGCTAGTGTGGGGGGGAAAAACTTACTACTTTTAAACTCAGTATTTTTGTATGAACATCACCGAGAATCTAAAATAGCTTTGTGATGTTCTGGCATCATTACTGCTTCTCCAACTACAACAGCAATTGAGCAAAATGTTGGTGCTTTTGTACAGCTTCTGTAGTGTGGAAGCTAAATGACAGCTACTTTGGTAAGTGAGGTGTATTTACTGAAATGATCTGTTTTCAGGACTGAAAGCCAATGTGTGATCTATTTCAGATGAACCTAACTAATACAGAACTTAGTTTGCACATAACTGGTGGAGTTATGAAAGCCTTGTTGCACGCTTCACAGTGCAGATGAGGCCATTTTTAGGGTAGAAACAGCTTCCCTTTACCATAAAGAGAGATTTCATGGAACTTCATGTGCCTGTCTGGGAGAGGGTGTTTGGCTTTCTCAACTGCTTGTGCTGGGGGAGGTCAAAGCTTAGTACTGCTTACTTTCCACAGCAGCCTGCTTCAGTGAGGAAGTATTCATCTGGGTTGCTCACATCCTAGAGCCCTTCTACAGCTCTGCCTAGACAATTGTGGCTGTCAGAACTGTTAAAGCATTCATGAGCAAGACACCAGGTCCTGCAGTTGTACATAGCTTAAGCAGGGTACTTTACCTCTCTGGGTTGTCTCCTGCTGGAAGGAGAAGACATACATGACCTGCATGACCTCTAACTGCTAAAAGTGTCTAGATCCTTCCAGACCTCTGCAGGTGGTATTTACTCTACATGTTTATCCAGGATCCTAAATTAAATATTTTTTATTTGAGGAAAGTGAAGTTTATGTAGTCTGGAATCTTTCCTGCTCTATAGCAACACTGCTAAGAGTCTTTTAAAATTGATGTCTGCTTGTTTTAGGCTGATCACAGGTGTTTAATGTGATACTTTGCAAGCTGACTGTGACTTCTGCAAGCCAGGCTTGTTAAAGAAATGCCAGCTTGAACTCTTGTCTACTTAGGAGAATGGAAAGCAGTCAGGTGTATCACTCGTTCAGTTTTTATACAAATTAGTATGGTTTCATGGGTGTCTTGTTTTTGATCTCTCCACCTCTACCTCTACTTCTGCCTTGCTCTTTTGGAGATAAATACAATCAGGGGAAACTGACTGTTCAGCACAGGGTTTTGAACTACACACAGTGCTGTTGCTCACATGAAGTTAACAAATAGGAAGAAGAACAATCCCCATGGGTGATGCAAGAGGTTCTTTAAACAGACTCAAATAAAACAAAAGTGTTCAATTTTGAAGCTTGGGTAAGTTACATTTAGCTAAGAAGCACAATCCCAGGAAGGTTGGAGGCTTATGGGGCCTGGGTGAGGGAAGAGGAGAAGAGCAATGCTTGTAGACTTCCTTTATCTTCATTAAATTCTTAAGTTATTTCATCTACTATGGGTGGATAGGTATTCTTCAGTTTCTATATTTGCACAAATCAAAGATTGCAATTCATGTCATTCTAGAAAAAGTACTTTATGTCAAATTTTTTTTGTAACTACGTTTTGTCTTTAATGCGGGGAAAACTATTTTTGCCTTTATTTATTGGACAGTCAAAAGAGGGTTAAAACCCTGGGATTTTTATGCATTGCAGTTGTGTGAGCATCCACAAATCTACCAAGTGTAAAACTTATTTGGATTAATGTTTTTTAATGGAACAGACAGCTCAGACTGGATGTTTAATCACAACTCTGGGGTTGAGTGAAAAACAGTCTACCACCAAAATCCAGAAGGATGCACCTAGTTCTTTGTATACACTTTTGCTCACAAGTTCAGAATTTTGTGGAACTGGTTCAGGAAGCCTGACTTGCACTTGCCATCCTTGCTAAAGCCCTCTGGAAGCATTATGTAAATACCCTCACAGCCGCTGGAGGTGAGAATGTTGCCTGTGGGTGCATGGCCAGAAGCTGCTGGTTGTCAACTGCTCCCTGTAATTTCCTCTCTTTGGACTTTTATCTTTTACATTCCTGATAGACAGCTGACTGCTTTCCACCAGAGGCTAAAGTCCTGTGGTTTACTTTCCAGTCACTGTTGGGAGACTGTCCACAGGGCAATTTCCTTGGAGCAATGAATGTGCCACCAGCTGTGCCTCTGCATAGTTTTTTTTGCTGCAGTAGGTGTGAAGTTATACAAGGTTGTTTGACCTAGCAGAGAAGTTTAAGACTACTCTTGGATTTTAAATTTGAAGATATGAGGAAAAATTCATACTAGGTTCAGATTACTACCACTTCTAAAATTGTGTGGTTTTATCTGCTTAGGTGCTGTTGGAATTCAGGCTAGAGTTGCTGTTGGTTTATGCTGTGCAGATGGTAGGTTTAGTTCATCTAGTAGTCTCCTTAAGTGTATCTATCTTTAACCATAAAACTGTGTGCAAACTCGGACTTGGGACTCCTGAAATTATTTTTAGCACACAATTACTTCTAAATGTATCCAAGAAGAACTTAGTGTGTACAGTGATTTGATAAGCTTCCATCGAGTTGAATCTGTCACAGTCAGGATGCAAGTACTGGATCTGTTCTAGCATATAATACTTTGGCAGAAACAACAGGCACAAAATTAATTAGTCTGAGGCTCTAAGAGGTGTACTTTAGTAGTCTCTTCCCAAGAATAGTGCAGCACCAGATAATAAAAGAAAATAGATGATTTGTGCATAATGATTGAAACCTTGGCTATTGAGAGGCCTTAGAACATTGGTCATTTGAATCACATGTATGAAACTCGCTTTTAGATAGGAGTGTCACTATTCTTGACTTAGACCATTATGAACACTTAGTAAATTAAGATATTAAAAGCAGAGCGTCAGTTTTGGAATCACTGGCATCCCGAAAAGAAGGGAAAATGTATATTGAATGATGAATTATGGTGAATATACAGGTTCACACTGTGCTTCTCACTGAGCTTCATGATGGTTTAATTAATTTCTGTCTTCCTCCCCCCTCCCATGTAGTAGTGATGAGAAGGCAGTTTATTATAAAGAGACAGCTGAAACTTAAACCACCTATTTGTAAGCAGAATGTGACATTGGCCTCCATAGATGTAATGGTTGTGAACCTTTTGAAATCCTTCAGTTCTTAATTGGCAAAAATTTGAAATGCGTTCCAGATGACTGCAAGCTTTTTCATCTTTTTGCATTCTGGTTAGTCAGAATACAATACAAAAAATTTGGTGCATCCTTATAAACCTGCTTTAATTTGGTACATACAGAGGGTGATCTGAACACAAAGGAGAAACCTCTGCTGAAGGCTGGAGTAGCTTCACTCAACCTGGTCAGTTAACAAAAAATGTATTTCCTCAGAAGAGCAGGTAGGGTATGCGTGCTGTATCTTGGTCATCATTTGAAGTTAATACCTGAAATAATATATCAAACTGGGGACTGTGCTGTAATTGGCAGGTTATTTTAGAGGGGAAAAAACATAGCAGGTGAAAGGAATCTGTGACTTTTAACAATTTCACTGAAAATTATTAAGTTCTTGAGCACGCCTGAAAGGTGGAATAACTTTTTCTTCTGTTGACAACATTCAGAGTTAACATATATCTATCCTGTTAGATTTACATTGGCCCACCTAGTCCACTTAAAGCAGGAAAAAGACCTCTGAGAAAACCTTCATTAACCCTGTGTGCTGATGATGACTCTGCTGCTCCTCTCATTTCACAAGTAGCGGTTAGTAGGGAGACCGCCTGTTTTTGACATTCTGAAGTTAATTACATTTATCGTGCTCTTTACACAGGCTAATTTTGAAGGCTTATAAAAATAGGTGTGTGGGGGAAGGGGGGCGAAAAAATTGTCCAGAATATATAAAAATACTTATATGTTTTGGAGACTTTTGTCCATTGTAAACATAGAAACTACTTGCCAGCTTTTGTTTTCTGCCAGTGATAATAGGTTTTCCATACATCCACAATATTTATTGTATAAACAGCCAACAAAAGCTCAGGCTTTCAGGGGTAAGGTGAGCTGGCCTCTAGGTAGAACAAAGACCTTTGGTAGGGTAGGTGAGACCTTTTTTTTTCCTCCTGGAACACCAATGTAAAGGCAGCTGACAGCATGAGTGCAAATCGGAAACATATCTGGAAACTTAATTGCAAGGATTGCAAGGAAACTGAAGTGCAAGGATTTATTTTTGTCTTACTGTCTTTAGCAATGTTCATATTTAGCAAGAACAACTATGCTTTTTGGTTTGTGGGAAAAAAAAAGGTAATGCACAGAGAATAATTCTGTTAGAGGAACAGATGTGCTTGCACAAGTGGTGCGATTTGTCTTGTGGTGAGGAATGACGGAGTTGCTGGGATTAAACTAGATTAAATAAATATATGAACCCTCTAGGTCCTGGAGCTTTTGGGTTTTCCTGAATTCAGCATTATGTGGAAGTGTTATGGAAATAATAATTCAAAATAAGTGACTCCTGATGTTTGTAAACTGGTATCTGATGTGCTTGCTTTTGTAATGCTCCTTCCATAGCCATGACATTGCTTACTTTGCATGGGTGTTATTACTTAGAAAACCCTAAAGGAATGCTACTCACCTCCTCCACAGTTTTTCTGTGTGCCTAAACCATTACCACAAAGTCTTGACCTAGCTCTGAGACTACTTTAGCTCGAGTGTTCAGTGTATTCTGCCAATTAACCCTCTAATTTGGCAGCAGTGCTTGGAGAGAATTTTCTTCAGGAGAAATGCACATTCTGCTTTGAAGGGATGCCGCTACTAACATGTGTGACTGGGTTGGGGGAGAGCTGTGCTGGCAGAAATCAAATAAAGTTCTCCAGGCACAAAGAAGAGGAACTTCAGTGCAACAGCATGGTAACAAGAAGGCAGCCCAACTGCACTGTACAGGATAAATGACATATAGAAAGTAATATCTACCACAAATGGAAGAAGACAGTGTTGCACAATTCATCTGGTTTGTTTGCTGAGAGTAAATTGCTTTGCCTTGGAGAGCAAAACAAAAAAAAGTTTTTATTACAACCTTCAAAAATTCTTGAAGAGCAAAATAGAAAAGTTTTTATCACAACAGTCATAATTGGCAACTAGATGTCTTTGTCCTTCAGTTTATGAACAGTTATGACTCTAACAGTCTAAAACAATAAGAGAAACTACTTTCTTTTGTAATTTGAAGAATACTACTACTTTTAAAATGTGTGCTATTGAATGCTCTGGGAGGCTTCCTGGAGAAAACTTATTCTAATTAATGAAGTTATTACACTATATTAGTTGAGGGACATTTTTTCTTGTTCAGTTTTGTGCCAGTCATAAAGTCTTAAAACCGCTGAGGTTCTAAGTTCCATGTCTTGTGTATAAAAGGCATTGAGCTTAATTACAGCAGAGTTGAGTGTTTAGGCTGCTATTACAGAGGATAGGATGCAGTGTGTTCACTGAACGATAAAAACAATAGAAAACAATTTAAAATTTGTTACAGCAACCTTTGTTCTAAGCTTCTTACACTTATTTTTAAATCACTCTGATTTTCAATTATTCAACTATACTGACTGTAAAGAGCAAAAGATTGTCAGAATTTAGGATCCTTTCCTTAAAGAGCATAATAATGTATTTTTGAAAACTGCTTAGAGCAATTCACTGACATGTACGGGGTTATAAAAACACAGCATGCTCAACACTAAATGATCTAGTGATTTGTACTATTCAGAATGTTCTTCTGTATTAATGAGAAGGTTGAGCTGATTCTTGGCATAGAAAGATAATAGATGGCCATCACTGTTTGCCCCACCAACCCAAAATCACCTATCTCTATTGTATACTTAACATTGTTTTGTTTCCTTTTTTTTTTTTAATCTTGCTTGGGGCAAGTTCTGTCAGCTATTTAAGGCACCTTTTGCATTATGTGGAGCAGCATTCCTGGAGCTCACGAAATCATTTTGGGTTCTGTTTGGCTAGATATTGGTATCATTAGGTTCCCTTTCCTGCTCTTCTGGCTCCCTCCCCAAATTTTTGGTTTGTACTCTGTTCTTCATCTGCTGCAAATGAAGTGGAATGAAGTTTCTTGCCCATGACCCTCATTGCTCTAGTTTTTCTTATCTCATGTAATTTGAAAGCTTCACTGGGTTTTTCTTTAGTTTGATACTTAGATTAGTTCTTTTTCTTATTGTGTTTATTATGGGTTGGTTTTGAAACTCTGTGTAGAAGGTCTTAAACCTTTTTCAATGGGGCATCTGCTGTTCTTGAAATGTAGTTCTTCCTGTGAAGAGCTGTATGCAGTAAGGGTTCTTAAAAGTTTTAGTTTACTTTTCCTTTGCAGTTTGATTGTCTCTGTAGAAACAGGGGGCTTAGTTGAACTACACTGAGTCTGTACAGTATGTCACTGGACATTCCTGCTGATAACATAGCTTTGGCTGCATCTGCAGTTGAAGAACATGAAATCTTGCAGTGCTGATGAGCCTTAAATTGAGTTTGCAAGAATTACATGTGCTGTAAGGCATAGACTACTAATGTGGAACACGCTGAAAGCTGATTAAGTGATTGCAGAGCTTAAATCTAATTTTCAGCAAAATCAGAAATGGTTGAAGTCAGATTTCTAGGGTATTTTATACCTAAGTCTTTGCATAAGTGTATAGCACAGCAGCAGTTATACAGCTAATAGCTTTGTGCATGTTTGTATTTGTTGGCACTAAAATGTCTTTTAAAATTAAACACAACAAAAACAGGTTCTCACTGGTTTCTTTCAAGAAATTACTGCTCCATGAAGAATAAGATGCGTAAACAAAACAACACCCCTTTTGAGCTTTTCAGATCTTTCCGCAGCCATTAACCACTTTTGTGTTTGTAGGCAGTTGAATTTAAGCTTTAGAATTTTTGGAAAGTTATGAATATATCTTAACCCTATTGCCTTCTTGGGTTATGTGGTGGTGGTAGTGTGGCTGGTTTTGTTTTGGTTTGGGTTTTTTAAGTGATTAGCTGAGAATTAAAACTCTTTAGTTTTTAGGCAGAGTTAATCCTGGGAGAAAACTAGTTCTGTTTCTGGGATTTTGACCTCTCAGTCAAGACTGAAGAATATTGACTGGCATGCTTATGAAACTGATAGGACAATAAATGCAAGCTCTTTAGGGATTTTTTCTGACTCCTTCCCAAGATTTCTGTCTAGTTTAAACCCATGGCCTGGCATATTGGCAGGGAAGTCACTATGATAGTAAAAAAATGCTTCCTTATGTTCAGGAGGAGCCTCCTGATTTTACTTTGGCTTGACACTGGGCATCACTGAGAAGAGTGTGGTTCAATCTTTATGCTCTCTCTTTAGGTATTTGTACCTAAATTGAGGTTCCCCTGAGCCTTCTCTTCTCCAGGCTGAACAGTCTCAGCACTCTCAGCCTTTTTTCCTATGTGAGGTGCTCCAGTCCCCACATCACCTTTGTGGTCCTTTGCCGGACTCTCTTCAGTATGTCCATGTCTGTCTTTTAATGGGGAGCCCAGCTCTGGACACAGCACTTCAGATGTGGCCTCAGCCATGCTGAGCAGAGGGGGAGGATCAAATGCACTGACCAGCTGGCAACACACTTCCTCCTGCAGCCCCGGATGCTACTAGCTGCCTTTGCTTCAACTAACAATTAAGAGAGCATTTTAACTTTTTCTGGTTTCAGACTACCCTTAAACCCAGACAGTAGTGAAATAAAAACACTTAAAAAGCAATCACAACTCCTCATTTGTCCTGCTTGTGTAATTGGAACAGTTTCCTTCGCAACTTTAAGAAGGGTTAGTTTTCAAGCTTGCATTTGTAACACCAGCTTTGACATCAATCTGTTAGTGGATGGGGATTGGAGTTGTTGCTGCTTTCATTTGTGAGAAGCTACAGCATTAATTAATGAATTGTATATTCTTTTGTTACATATCGCTTGCTAACTACTAGTTGTAGCTGTTTCTATTAGTTGCTTGGATTTATGCTTAATAGAACTTGGTTGCTTTGGTTGTCACTGACAAGACTCTTCAGGAATGAGGGTACTCATGTAAAGTTTACCTGGATTGCCTCTTTTCTCCACTTTTCTGTTTCCCTGAAGTTCTTGAATAGAGCAAAGCATGGGTAAAGAGGAATTGAGGATATCTCATGGAGAAATTTTGGTTATTATATCTTCTCTTTAGCATAAAATAAGAAACCCCCAAACTGTTGCAGTATGGGGAATTGTAATAAAAGCTGTACTCTTATTAGAAGAAGAAAGTTCTGTAGTGATTTAACCTTCCAGCTTCATTACTAGCCTCAGTTGAAATGGAAACAGTGGTGTGGGTGGAGAAAGCTATCTCAGGATCTGTTCCTTCTCCTTTCTTTCCTGTCATCATCTTCTGTCCACCAACAAATGTCAAGATAGCTTAACTATTCCAGAACATAAATATAGGTTATGATGAATCTCCTACAACTAGATATTACTTAAACCCAAAAATTATAGCTGCCAAATACATATGAGTGGCTACTTTCTGGACAAACAGTGAAAAATGTTTTAATGTAGAACAGAGAATGCTGTGTAAGTGAAGTAGTTTTCAAGCCAATGATTATTTGTCCTTAATAAGAATTGTATTTTTGCAGGTGCAGTTTATCATAACTAGAGAAAGTGAAAAGCAAGGAAAACAGCTGCAAAATTACATTTAAGAAGTGAAATTATTTAATGTTTCTCTTTTTTTAACAGCAAATCTTTTCTTGAAACTGGTCTAAGAGTCTCTCCATTTCCACAGTCTATGACTTTTCCATGTACAGTAAGACTTTTAGAATAAGCATTTTCATGCGGGTGACAGGGTAACTAAATAGCAAGTGTATACTAGTGACTTTTCTTTAGGAAAGGAAAAAAAAGTTGGCTTTTCTGTTTGGAGTTCAAGCCAGAAGCTAGCTTTCAAATGGAGTGGTAGACAACTGTTCTATGCTCCTCTCTGTTCTTCATTCCATGCTGTTTGAAAAGTCAGTTGTGTTTCCAGAAGATAAGTAATGCAGGAGGGATTAAAAAAAAAATTAAACCAGCTTTATTTCCCAAAGCTTAGGTACAGTGTCTGCTATTGTTTCTATTGCAATTATAATAAACAGCTTTTTTATCTTTGTCTTTTGATTATGCCTGAGAAGTACAAGTAGGTTATGTTTTAGAAGGTTGTATGGTTGAAAGTCTGGAAAGCAGGTGATAAAATAGATGCAGATACAGATACCACCTTGCAGTCAAAGTCTTAGCCCATACTCTCAGAAGAAAATTTGTTGTGCAGCAATGATAGAGCATCATAGATGTTTGCAGGTAATTCCTCCTAAATGAAACAAAAAGAAAGAAGTAAGAATATGTTCTGGAAACAAGTAAGCAATACATTTTGACTTTTAACTTCAGTTTATGTGGTTGAGCCTGTCTCAGAAATCTAATATATGCAGATTCTCATGGTCTAAAATGGTCTTTCTTTTGGGGAATTTAGGCCTAATTTCCTACTTCCTGTCCCAACAATGAAGACCTACTTATGTCTTTGAACCTTTGTTGGAAAGCCTCAAGCATTTACGCCTTTATCTCTGGATATGTAAGGATGCAGTCATAGCCACAACCTAATTGTCAAATACTCACTACTTGTTGGTGTATTCATTAGGTGGACCTGAACTGACTTGAAATCTGTAAAGCTGTAGCCTTTCTATGTAGTCTTGAAGACCTCTTGAGTGGGTGGACATAAACATTCAGGAAAAGGTCATGCTAGAGATTATATCGCTGACTCGAAGTGTTTTGTTTAGAATACATCACAGAATGTAACTTACTGTTGCTTTTAAGAGGATGTTAGAATTTTTCTAAGTTACAGAAATAGACACTGTTGACCTTGAATGTAATACAGAGAATTCATGGTATTTAAACATAAGTTCATACACTGTGTAATGGATCAATCTCCAAGATGTGTAACTAGGTAAAAATGTAAAAGGTTGAGTATCATGCCAGACATAGGAAAGTATCTGAAATACAGCAGAGGACTCATACTTATTATGTTAGTGACAAGTGAACTTTGTTCATTCATGTTTCCCCCATGCCATGAACATGTTTAACAAAGTATTCATTTCACCAGTCCCATCAATACAAAAGGTACTATTTCAATTTAGTCATCAAAATTGTTAATATCTGAGTACAAGACAGAGTAGATTTGATTCTTTCAAGTAAGATTTAATTTGGGGGAGTTTGGAGTTCTGGAAGTGCACAGTGAAGTGGAACAGTAATGGAATTTAGGGACTAAAGAGCATCTTAATGGGTTTGAATTTCAATACCTAAGCAAATGAGGCAAATGGATATTTTCAATCCAAAAGGCAAAGTTATTTGGGGTCTAAGCAGCTTGGTATGGTAGGGCTGCTTGTGCAAGTATGTGGGTAGGGTTTTTGTTTTGGTTTATTTTTCTTTTTTTTTTTTTTTTTGCCCTGACAGGGAAATTACCAAGTGATAAAATTCATCTTGGCTGCTTCTGTTCCAGTCCTCTGCCTCTACAGGACGCTATTGCTGGCACCAGAGAGCAGTATAATTGAGACTATATTGTGGTGTTTCAGACTTTCTTTAAAGTTCTGTACACTTCACAGTTTTCTGACCTGTTTTGTCAAGATGACAGTGACAGAAGAGTTCTCATCAGAAGGTGTAAGTAGGCAAATCAGTCTGTTTGCTCTGGCTGAATGTGCTTGAGAACATTTCTCTGTAATTAAGAGTGGTAAGGTGAGCTGACCTCTTGTTTTTTCCTAAAATTTTTGGAATGCATTGTAGAGCTCTGTGAGTCTCAGGCTTTGGTGATCAGATGTGCTACCATTTGGCCAGAGCAGAAAACCTGTCTTTATTTCAGTGTCTTTAGGTTAAGAAGGTGTTATTTTGCCCATAGATTAGGCCATATTTCATGAGGCAACTAGGATGAAGCCGTATTTCTTTCTCAGTTCTCTCATTTTGCACAGAGCCAGTGAAGCAGCAGGAGAAACTTATTTGTGTACATCAGTAGATTCTAGCTAACACATTTCATTTGACAGGGAAGTGACACTCTTGTTCTTGCCAGCCTCATTCTAGAGGGAGAAGATAATGTAACTTAGAGAAGTATTTTCCAACTTAGATGTTACTGCAACCAAATCTGTCACAGCAGTTAGTTAAATATTTTGGTCTCACCTGTAAACCATTCATGTCTTTGCCTTCTACAGTAATTACTAAACTTGTCCCTTCAATCAAAAGCCCTGGAACATGAGACATGGAGCGGATTCTTAGGAGGAGTTTTGGCATAGCTTTGGCTTAGTTGTTATGATTTATGCCCTTGCATAGTGACTTAAGTATGATATCAGGTTTTCAGATAAAATCTGAGGTAACCACCACTGCCTAATTAAAAGACTTGAAAGGCTGCTCTTAGTAAAAATACTTTTAAAAGGTTGCATTCCCTGAAGTAACAGCAATGAGGGTTTGAAGCAGAGAATTGTCCTTCAGAAATATCTTAGTTTAGGAGGAACAAGAAGGAAATTCTGTGTAAATGTTGTTTGTATTTCATTGTTGCTAAATTCTTTGTATTTAGAACATAGGAGACTTTTCTCCAACAAAGTTGCCCATTCTGAGTGAGCGGGTACTCCCTGAGGACCATTTTTTTTGCCTAAAGATCTTTGGAGAAGATGATATGCAAAGTTGGTTTGGTTTTTATGTCTCAATTTTGCAAGTTTCTGATGTTTTATCTGTTGGGGAGCTTCAGGAGGCTTCCCAACAGAAGCTGTTCTGAGGCTATCAAGAAGTTAGGTGGCTGCTAGTCTGCTTTGACCTTCACCCTTATCTTCTCAGGGGGACCGCACCTTTACAAAGGCAGTGTGGATGAAACTCCTTGAGACCTCAGTACTGTTGTCCTTCGCTTGGACAGTCCTTTTTGTTATTTACATCCTGTCCTTAACTTGGGAACAAAATCATTTAATGCATCAGGATACAAATTACACCCTCCCCTACCTCCCTCCCCTCCCAGCATTCTGTAAATACAGATAGAATTGAAGGCTTTGTTACTTTCTGAACATGACTACTGTAGGTGGTGGTGTTGCTATGATGACATCCTGCAAGTTATGCATTTTACTAGTGTCCCTTTTTTTTTTCCTGTAATGGTAGCTTTTATTGGATAGTAACTGTTACCCACATTTTTGGCATTTTTTTGGGTGGCTTTGAGTCACTAATGCCTCTTAATTTTGTCCTATGGATATTACATGTCAATTTTTCAATGCACTTGGCAATCCTGTTTCTTCCTTTTATTTTATGTTTTACCTAGCAATGTCATTGTTTCAAAAACTGACTTTTCTGTATTGGTCCTATTTTTTCTGAACCATTAGCATGTCAATAAGAAGGGTGATTGCTCAGAAGCATCTGTTTTAAACAGATGATTGTGTAGCAGCTTATGAGCTGTGTTTATTTTAAGTTTCTGAAATTCATTCTTTGATTTCTGTTGTTCGAGACACAATTTTAGGACTGTATTGCTGGAGCATAATATATTGTCATTGTATTTTTATGTTTTGTTTGAACCTTGTGATGATGCTTTTTCAGTTGCTAGAGTTGCAATTCTGATTAGCCGATGATGATGCTTCCTTACAGGTTGTTGCATTTTATCATGAACACTATATTGTAGGCAGAAAAATACTAGAAAGTTTGTAGTTTGAACTAGAGCAGCTCTCTTTAAGGTCTGGAAGATACCACAATAAACTCCAGCATGTTGCATGAGTGGGTTTTGTGTCTCTTGTAGATGCCTGACATTTCAAGAAAACAGGTTTAACCCTTGTTAGAGGTTTGCAAAACTGTCCTGAGAGTAATTAGCAGTATATACCCTGAACCATGTTGTAATGAAACACAGGGGTTGGAACTTGATGTCTTTCACTTGAAATTACAAGTGTATTCTGTGTATTCAGAATGCTTGTAGAAGTACTTCATGAGTGGTGTGCTGTGGCGTCTCTTGTTAGCTGAAGGCAGTAGTGAGAATAAAAAGTGTTCAGGGCAGATGTTTTCGTGTCAGGTGAGTAATTTACTGACATGTAGGTTCTGGGCTTTTTACAGTTTCAAAATGCAATAGGGAGAGAACAAATGTTACTGGGGGGTGTGTGTTCACCTGCTATCTCTGTATGGTAACTTGCATTATAGGTTTAGCTAGTTTTACTTTGTAATTTACTTTTTAAACTAGTAAAAGCTTTTTTTAAAATAATTGCTAAGATGTGTTAAATGTTTGCAAGCGCACTTTATCATGTGCTGTGGGAACTCTGTATATACTTATGTATGACTTAGGCTTATGATGGTTTCACATACATTTCTTGTACTGTCAGTATAAGCTGGAGTAACTTTCAGCTGCTTTCTTCTGTCTTCGTGATACATCTTTACTTGTGCCAGCAGAATGGTTTTGGTTTGGGGGTTTTTTGTGGGTTGTTTTTTTTTGTTTGTTTGTTTGTTTTGGGGGTTTTTTTTGTTTTGTTTTTTTTTTGGTGTGTGGCCCGGTGTAGTGATATGGATCAGGGAACTTAACCAGTGAAAGATGGTGAGGTTTTTATCTTTTTATTTGGGTGAGTGTTTTTTCCCTCCTAGCTGGGTCCATTTCTTGATCAGTTGAGTATATAAGACCATAGAGAGGAGTTTTGGTAAAACTTGATAGGACAGAGTAGGGGGCAAAAATGAATGTCAGTGACTGATGCAGTCTTCTGCAGCTTCTGCCACTTCCCTAATGCTGAAAGTAACTTAGATGAGGTCATGCCTGCAGGTGTGTTAGACTGAGGTACTACGTATTTCCTAATCCTTAACCATTAATGACATACTTTATTACCTTAATTCTCCCAATCTGTGCTTATGCTAAGTCTTTGTCCAAGGAAGAGCGTGGGTCCCGTTTGTTTGTGGCTTACCTAGTTTCTCCTACCAAGCTCTGAAATTACACTAGACCTAGCTGATGACGTTTTTCCAAAAAACAAGATGGAAGGAGGAAACAATAACCATCCCCTGCCACCTAAAACTAAGAGGAAGAATAAAAATACCTGACAACCAAGTGTCCCTTTCCTTCAGGTGGCTCTTTCAAGGATATAGTTTACCTGATGTAGTTCTGCATGTAAAAAAAGACCATGTAAAAGCTTAGTACACAAGTGTCTTCCCATTCTTGTATTTTGCTTGTTGAAAAAAAAAAAAAAAGGAATGTATAGTGCTGAAATATATTCAAGTTGGCTAAGAAAAATGGAAGGAGAGTTGTTTGTTCCTTCTGCAGCATCAGTCACTCAGGTCCTTGCTGTAGAGTTCATGATACTGAAACTCTAAGCCTGATACTCAAAGCTTTGTTGATACACCATAGCATGTGCTTGAAAACACTCAATATCTCTGCACTTAACTATCCATTGCAGTACAAACTGTAAAGGTGGGAAAAGGACAAACTATGGTTGTTTGAAACTCCCTTTTTTAGGCCTCTTCTGAATGAAAATTGGGTTTGTAGATAGGACCAAGAATGAGATCTTTTCAAACTGCAGAGCTCACAGAAGAAAACTATGTCTTAGACTGCAACAATGAAATGCAAGACTTCAGTTTGTTCTTAAGTAGACTTTGTGAAGAGTTGCCAGCATTAAAAAGGGTGCAGTTTAGCACTGGAGTTTGTCTTACAAATATTTGCAAGGCTAGTAATTTATATTTAACTGCAATAAAAATAGAAGGTGTTTATTCATTTTAAGAGCTGCCTTGGCTTTTCTCATGAAATGGAGATTTTTAAGTTGAACTGTCCTTTTGCTTCCCTTTGCTTCCTTGTTCATGTGCTAGAAAAGGTTTTAGCCTCTCTGGATTTTCTCTTCACTGTTAGAAGCTTTTTATAATCGTTCTTATCTGCCTTACAAAAAAGAAAATGTTTAGACTTTAAAATATCACTATCTTTGGCTGAGAGTAGAGGAGATGTCAGTAGATGACTAAAGGACCTTTTCAGACCTTGTATATGCTGCCACCCCAGTACTTCTATTCACCTCTGCCCTTACCCACCTGTACTGTATTCTGCAATGTTTATTATTTTGTCCTCTTTGTGCAAGATCCTGTGTAAACTTATGTTACCAGTCAGCCCTAGTTCTATAAAGTTTATTCTTAAATTATGATGCAAAAAGGTGTAGGAAAAAGGGGGGGAAAAAACACAACAGGGAAGGGAAAGAGTGAATGAGAAAGATGTGAACACATGGGTTCTTTCAGAGGCTAAATAGGTGTCATGTAATTGACAACTAAAGTGTTCAAAAATCATTACTAACATCTTTTCAAATCAAAAGGCTTAAGAAATTATTATAAAAAAACTTTAGAAGATAATTTTGAAATTCCATAGTTATTTGCTTCTTGTAGTGCTTTAGGTGTTTGTAGTTTTCAAACTGTCCTTTGCAGCTAAAAAGAGAAGCTTAAAAGGAATCTAACGGGTGAAAGGCAGACACAAATAAAACTTTACTGTTTTGAATAAGAGAAACCAAATGGCAAGTTGAAAAGCCATGAGAAATTTAGTATTGTGATTATTCTAGGAAGATTTTTGAAGATAACAGCTGCTGCCCATGCTAATATCAAGATGTTCAGTTTTTTCAAATGGTGAGCTAGTAGTGAAATACAAATGTGGTGATACTAAATGCTGCTAGGATCAGTCATTATCCTGTTTTCAAATCCCAGAGAGGGATTTGAACATGATGTGGTTGGCTTCTCTGCTGATGACCTTTTTTGAGGAGTACTGAGATAACTGAAATGGTAATATAACCATCCAAAGGACATCATTCTCTGACAGCATTACGTGGAATCACCATGAGAAATTGTTATAAACATGGTGGAAAATTTAAGCCTAAATTTAAAATGTCTGTCCACTGCTACATCTGAAAGTAATCGTTATTTCAATTTTGTAACATACTGTAGTGACTAAAAGGCAGATATACTAATTGTTTCTCAGCAAAGATGATTTAGGGTCACTGATGGAACAGAAAAAACGGAGGAGGCTCACAGGGAGATATTTTTCAAAGTTCATACAAGTACCACAAACGAAAACCTCAAACTACGAAGGTAGAAGCTCAGTAACTGAAATCCCTTCAACGCTGCTGTCACTCACCCAGTGGAACATTTCTATCAGTTTTTGGAACTGGCATTGTTACGAGGATTTCAGGAAGATTACTGCCTCAGTAAATCCATGAATTGTATACTGCAATAGTAGAATAGATCAGATATAGCAACAGATCCTTTCCAACTCAATTATCTATTAAATGTAAAAGAAGTACAGAGATCATATGTTTAAAGCAGAGACCAAATTTGTAACCGTCAAGAAACCTAAAAGTTATGGCCCCCACAGAAGGTATTAAGTCACCCCCTAGTGTGCTTGAGTTTTTTGTGTTGCTATATGTGCTGATAAAATCTTGCCTTAAAATATGTATGTTGTGGCAGTTAATAGTAGCTATGGGGAACTTTTTATTCAAATAAATGCCCTGGTGCTTTGAAGGCATTGAACTTATTTATTCTATGCATTTAGATACTGGTGTCAGTTATGCATTCAGATAAAATACTTTTGCTTGTTATAGTTAACTCCTCAATTTGTCCAGCTCGCCATATCATGCAACCTGGGCAAGATTTATAAAACTTAACATGAAAGTAGCTGTAGAAGTGTATTAAGTATTTCTTAATATTTGAAGTCCTTCATGGTATCCATTAAAATTGTGCATGCCACATGTGTGGCAGTCTAATAACATTGTAAAGTTTGTGCTCTATTTTGATGACTGGAGCTTCTACACTACCTAAGAGTGATGATTGCAGAAGACTGGAAAAGGGACTCTTCTTGAAACCATGCTTTAGACTGAATGGAGAAAGTGTGAGAGAAGAGACATGCTTTTTTTTTTTTTACCCATCCTACCTGCTCATTCAATTTAGGAACACAGGTTTATGCTATGATCTCTCTTTCAAATTAAAATGTAGCATGAAAATATTTCATTACAGAAGTCAAAGCTTGTTTGTTTTGCTTTAAACTGTCCCTGAGCAATGTCCTGTTCTAAGGAATACTAGATGAGATGGCTGTCTCCCTGTTCTGTTTTCTTTAAGTGGGGAACTTTAAAAATCAGAACTTGTTTTTCCGACTAAGAACATGAACATCCATTTTAGGAAATCTAGTTTGTCATGTAAAAAAAATGTAACTGTAAACTTAGGTGTCCTTGCCAATGCTGTACTTGCCCCTCTTCAGGAAGTACATAGATTTTTATTTTCCCCTTCAAATTTGAGTTATCTGACATGGTTACAGGAATATCATTACTTATGTTGTAAATGATAGTGGGGAGCTGGAAACAGCTGATCTAAACTAAACATCTGTAAAAAGCTTTCCTGTTTTTTGTATACAATTTTTCAGTGAGAGTTGTACCTTGCCAGCAGTCTAGTTGCTAGCTGAATTAAAAATTATCTCTAGTTTTACTGACAGATTATTTGATTCAGGTTTGCAGTATATGTAATGCTGTGGTACTGAGATGATGTTGACAGTCAGAGGGAGGAACTTTATATAATATTTCCTAGGGTGACTGCTTTTTTAAGATGAGTGCCCCTTGCTGGGTAAGGCAGCATGTACTGGATAGATATTCACTTAAAAGGGCAATAGAAAAGTGGTTTTGCATGGCATGCACTCTAAAAACCAGAGCTTAACTTGATTCATGTAGAATAGGGATCTGTGATGAGAGAACACGACAGTATAGCAGATCTGTGAGTGCTTAATCTGGGAATTGTTGCATGCTGTTGGTGACACTTGTGCCTGTCAGTGTTAAACTAGTTTGAGCTGTTGTGTTTAACTTCTTAAAAACCTCTTTTGAAAAAGAGGTTCAGGGATAGTGAGACTTACTGCGTTGCTTGTCATTATTCTTGGTCTTACTTTCAAAACAACTGGTATGTGTTTGGAGGGGGAGTTGGAGCATCTGTTCCATAGCTGTAACAGAGCTGCAGTCTGGGAGCAGAAGTCTAAAAATGGGTTGTCATGTTCAGAGAGTCACAAACATCATGGGTGGAGTGCTGGAAAGAATTTACTATACTGCACTGTCTACACAGGTCTGGAATAGGAAACCTTTCAAAAGTAGCAGGGCTATGTGAATGCAATGTGGAAACTGAAGTGTTGTGACCTTCAGAAAGCTTCCTTCATTTTCCTCAGATTTTTAGAGGTTATTGGAAAGCATTTGTATAGAAGATGTAGCATGCTGTAACCACAGCTATTCTTAGCCTCCTCTCCACGTCTAGTTTTAGATATGCTTGTTCTGAGCCCTCTCTGAGGGCACCTGGGCGTGACCAGTGCATCCTCCACACTCGCCCTATGCCAAGCCCCAGTGCAGAGTCAGCAGTGCTCTTGCCTGTTCTGTGCTCGTATGCATCGACCTCTGCGAACGGCGGCACCTTCAGGCTTCATGTATAAGTATCATATATGAAAATGTGATTAAAATCAGAGCTGCTGTTTCGTGCCTTGCTGTCAGAACGCGAACTTGAGTTGAACTCGGGAGGAAATTAGGGCTGTGTTCCTGCCCAGTTTGCATCTGCTGGGCCGTGCTGGGGCTTGTTCCTCACATTGCAACCGGCAGTCCTGGGCGAACGGGACGGTGACTCCGTGGTCGGTGCAGCGTCCCGGTCCGTGTCCCGGTGTGCCGGCGGAGCGCGGCCACGGCCCCGGTGCCGCAGGAGTTAAAGGCGGCCGGGCTGCGGCGTTGTGCAAAGCCGTGCAGTGGAAAGGAAGTGCATTGCAAAATGCTGAGCTCAGTAACCTGGCTCCCGGCCAAGCCCGCTCTTCCCTCGCCACAGCTGAGGGCTCCGTGAGTGAGCGAGTTCCCTCCCAGCCGCGGCCCGTGGAGCTGTTCAGGAATGCCGCCGCCTGACGTCAGGGAGTCGAGCCCAGGGACAGGCGGGCAGGCCGCGCCCCGGCGCCCGCTCCTCCGCGGAATTCCCGCCCAGCCTGCAGGAGGAAAGCGAAGTTGCTGTTCACTGGGAAAAAGCAAGTGGCACACACACGCACCGCCGCCCCGGCGCTTTTGTATTTCGTGTTCGGTGCTGCAGGTGAGTCCGCGGAGAGCTCTGAGCTCTCGAGGTCGCAGGGCTAGAGGGTTTTGAGGGGCGGGGTATGCCCTCCGCCGCCGGAGCTCCTGCCCTGCCCTGCTGTCCATCGGGTGATAGAAGCGCCGCAGCAGTAAGGCACCGTGGTGCCATCATAACCCCATGTTTCTTGAGTTATGGGAAAGGTTATGTAGGAAGGTATTTGGAGGGTGGCAAAGTGTTTAGCTTTGCGTTAGAAATTAGTAAAATTATGTTGGATTTGATTGCCTTCTGGGTGATTTTCCTTCAGCTCTTTAATTGGGTTCAGGGCAGATCTGTGCTTCTGGATTATTATGAAACAAATGCCGAAAATTATTATGTCTGGAGAGTATCCAGGCTGTTGAAGAGTGACAGAAAGCATATTTCACTATCACCCTTAGTGGCAATAGAGGTAAATGGAACATTACTTAAATATTTCCCTTTTAAAATGGATTTAGGGAAACATGTTGATTGCAGAAACTTCTCAGCTGCCTTGATTCTTGCTAAGCAGATCCAGGCAACTTCTTTGAAGCTGCTCTCTTGGTCTTTTAATTCAGTTTTTTTGGGTCTACCTTTCCGCCTATAACCAGTCTTGTTACTTGTAGTCTTTACTATTAAAATCTGCAAAACTTATGGGGCAGTGTTTATCATTACAGGTCTCTGGTCAGTGTGCACTTGTTGAAGCGGTCTAATGCTGTTGTAAATTAGAGGTAAAGGCTGCAGGACTCTATTCAGAATTTAAATATAAATACATGATGGACTTCTCTAACTAATAGTTCTGTGAAGGAGAGGTGAAGTGGAAAAAAAACCTCAAGAGAAGCCCATTTTTCTTTCCTCTCCTGCTTTTCCTGTTCTGTTAATGATATTGCAGATATAGGTGGCATACCTGTTCCTAGTAGTGAGGAAGACAAATGAGAGGACGGTCAGCAGACTGGAGATAAAAATTTTTGAAACTGTTAAAAAATTGTTTGTGCAAGGCAGGTCTAGTTCATGAAATTCATTGTCAGATGGTGTTGGGACCAGGTCTTAAACAGACCCAAAAAAGACCAGAAATACTAGTATGGAAAAGACCTTTTAAAATTTGAGACATCATCTAGTCAGTGGTTGAGGCTTTAGGAGTCAGAAGTAGTAAATTTTTTCTGTCCTCCTGATGTGCTGCATGACTCTGGGTGAGTCACTCTTATGTATATTGCTTTCTCCACTGTCCTTTTCCTGTCTTGTCTGTTGGAGATTATTAAATTTCGTGAGTGCTGCTGGACAGTGCATACCACAGTGGTGCCTCAAGTTCTGTCTGGGGCATCTGGACAGTAGTAATACAGTAGTGTGACTACTAGGAAGCCTCTGGGTTGCCTCTGTGAATCAGACTAATTTACACCTCTCATTCCAGCAAGCAAATCTAGGATTTCCTCTTGAGCTATAAAATGACTAAGTCTAGTTAAATGCAGCATAAACCATATAAAACAGAGGTTTGGAGCTTTCAAACTTTCTAAGTATTGTAGGCTATTTAACAGAAATTGCCTACACTGGGTTTGAGCCATGGAAAGAATAGGCACCACATAAAGCTTAACATTTACTTCTCAAATTCACTGTCAGAGGTTTAATTTGATGTATGGAGATGGATTTTACTAGAATATCTACCTAAGCATGATTTTTTAAAAAAAAAAATTAGATCTATGAATTAACACAACAGAAACCATGTTGGTTGTATAGTTGGTTTTCATTGGTGTTATGCTATATGTGTTCCTCATCTTTCAGATTTCACTTCTCTTAAAGCCTGTTTTTATGTTCAGTTATATTCCTTGCTCAAGTACCTCGAAGTTCTTTGTCATCCTGACTCATAGTGAACTTAGAAGCAGTTGAGAGAGAGAGGCCCTTGTCTTTTAAATAAGGGAAGTGAATCCAGTAATGTATCCACTAAGAAGTCCTGTGGAGCACAGCATTTACTGTAACTCTGAAAAAATGCCCAACCAACCAAACACAAACAAACCAGTGAAACCAACCAAGCAAAAACCGAAAGTATAGAGCAGCACTGGTGCCCGAGTGGCACATGTTTTTCCGTTATTGCTCTACTGGCTGATGGTCCTGTCTTGTACAGGCTCTTGTCCATCCATCCTGATGCAGTATTAGCAATTTAGCACAATGTTAATGTAAGTGTGCAGGAAGAAAACAGCAAAAGGCTTCTTAAAAAGCTAAAACAATGTAGTACCAACCCCTTTGCTATTACAGCTGTTGTGTCCCTCTGATAATGGGCAGAGAGGAATAGTCAAGAGATCAAACTCCCATGTATGTACTAGCTGCTTTCCCAGGATGATTCTCATTTCTCTGACAGTGTATTAAGTGCCATGTTGGGTTTTCTACCTGTGTCAGCTACTTTGGCAAAGGAGTGCTTGGGCTAAATTTGTGTTCTTGTTTTAAGTTTTAATAACTGAAGAAATTTGAAACACACCATGTTCTTGCCTCACTTCTTTTTCAGAGGCGTACACATGCAACTTCTACAGAAACTACTTTAGCAAGGGCTCTGATTAAGACACCCCTTCTTGTTCCCCTCCTTTCCCCCACTAGGTCTTTGGGGACATCCCATCTGGTGAACTTATCATAGGTTGAGATTGGCCCCCCTTTGAGAGGCTGGGGGGGCTCAGAGGTGATTGGGTGCCAGGGCAGTGTTCCCTGGAGAGCCAATCACTGTCCATGTTGTTCGCTTCTGCTCAAAATCATATATCACGGCACCGGAAGCTGCTGGCAGTCTTGGTTGTTTTGCTCTTGGTGTCTGCTGCGTGTAGGTGTTGAAGGCCAGGGGGTGGCTGGGCTCCCTGTCTCCCCCTCTGGGGGGAAGAGGGGAGCCCTGCGGCACCCCCAACTCTGCCTAGGCCAGAGTTAGAGACAGCATTGGAATGAGTGCATGTTTCTGAGGGATGCGACTCACAAACAACTGGTAAGTGGGAGAGAGAGAGGCAGGCCCTGCAGCCAGGCCCTCTTCTTCTTTCCCCCCACCTTTGTAGCCAAGCTGCAGAGGAGGGCTGGTTTTTCCCTCTCGCTGTTCAGTGAGAGTGGATGCGAGGCTCAGCATTAGAGCAGAGCCAAGTGGACGGGCTGGAGGAGGCTCGATTGCTAGGGAGAAAATCCCAGGCAAAAATTGGAGACGGACCCCCAGAGAGAGAGAGAGGGGCCCGGAGGATGTCTCTGCCGTGAACTAAAACACAGGACAACCGAAAACCTGAAGGAGGAATCAACATTACAAGACACAGACGCTTGATAAGCTGAACTACACTGCAGCAGCCTATGAACTGAGGTATGACACTGAGAGGGAGACATCACACAGCAGCAGAAGAGCAAGAACTCAAAGCTATTTTCTTGGACTTCGTGAGGAGAGAGACTGCAACAAACAACTGGAACTTCTGGAACTTGGTGAGGGGGGAGCGTTCAAGCCCAGAACACTCCTACAAGAGGTACTGGTTACTTTCCAGCCTTGAAAAGCTTCTTTCTGGACTAAAGTTAAAGGAAGGGGCTAAAAAGACTGACAGAAATGTAATATATATATATATATATATAGTTGCTTTTAGTTTGTACAGTATATTTATTTGTGTAAATAAATGTATATACTTCCCCCTTCCCCTACAGAAGCCTCTGGTCTGAAAGTTTCCCTCCGGTGTTAATATAAATTGTGGAAAGGGGTGGGGGAAAGCCTGGAAATTGGATTTTTGGATTTCTAATGTGGCTCAAATTGCCACAGAACTCCTGCAGCCAGAGAGCTGAGAGCAGAACACTCACAGCTGGTGGATAAATTAGGAATAGTAAATTAGACAGCTATTTGATTAGGTAAGAAAATAACACCCAACAGAACCGGTTTCCTTAGTATTATAAGCAGCCAAAAGTCATGTGTTTTTAAGTGCAGCAAAGGCATTTCTAGTGATTCTGATGAGAATACTTTGCAGAATATGAGAGTGAAAGCTTTCCAAGTGTCTCCTTCCTCCTTTCCCTCCACTTTTTTTCATGTGCCATAGCGCAAAAAATGGCTTTGTTTTGCTGCTGTTTTTCAATTTGCATGGGGTGGGGGTGGAAATGCCCCTCTTAAGCTTTAAAATATCAGAATGGGTTTGTTAGTTGTTTGATGTTGGTTTTGGTGGGTTTTTTGGTTGTTTTTTTCCCCCTCTCCTCTCTGGTGTAGTGAATCAGGAGGGTGAAAATCTTTCTTGATGATTTCCTTGACAGGACTTGGACATTGTAGTGGTGACAAATAAACAACTTTTCAGTCTCATCCCATTTGCTGCATATCATTTCCTTTTCCATTTCTCTTTCCACAGACACTTGGCAGCTTTTGCTTCAGATCTCTCTGCCCAGCATCCCATATTGTCCCTACACCAGGATGTGAGCCACTGTGACAGTATAATTGGTGCCCTTTGCCAGGAGATCCTGGGACATTGCAGGAGTCTCAACTGAGCAGGAACAAGGAGGAACTGAATGTTAATGTGTCTGGGAACCCCATGCCAAATGCAGTGCGTGGCTCAGAGAACACTGTGGCACAATGTAGACTTGATGAAGGTGGCTGGCTTGACTGTCATCACATTTTTCTCTAATGATCCAAATAACAGCAAAATAACTGTCTGCAGGGGACTGTGGCTAAATAAGTAAATGGAGCATTTTCTTAAACTTTTGTTAAAATGTCTTTTCAGTCCCTGTAGTAAGTTTGTTAACTTTGAACTCTCGTATCTTTTTGATTCAAATCTTGTTTTGAATTTTGTACCTTTTTAATTGGAATTTTTATTTGACCATATTCCACTTTTTTACCTTACTCAGTAAAATATAAGCTGCATTTTATTACCTTCTGTATGTAAATGGCATAGCTTATTTTGCTGAGTATATCTTTTGTGTGCGTACCAAAAGCAAGACAATGGTTGGTGTGGTTTGGATGTGGCTGGCCTGTGGTAACAGGAGGCCCAGAGGTAGAAAAACCAAGATCCTGCACAGTTAAAAAGAATTTAAAGAGATTTTGTGTCCTCTTTCTTGTTAATGGCTTCTGATGGCTCAAGTATCGATGATTATATACCAAGAAACATGGTATAACCTTGTTCTAGCCTTGAAGTGTATTCACAGAGCTGCTTGGTGCTAGCTGACAAATTCGTGTAATAGTGTGGTACTTAAGTCACAGAGATACTGTAATAGTACATTGAGATACAGTGTTGTCTGCATTCCTCTACTGCTTTGAGATTTGTTGTATCTGTAGGAGCAGACTGGAAGAGTAAGGTCTTGGTTTCAGCTTCGGGACATTTTGGAAACTTCTTCTTGAAGTTCAGTTATGCTGTTTGAAGTGGCAGTTGCTGCACAGATCCTTACAATCGACATACTGTTGTAAAGCTAACTGGAATTAAAAATAATAAGGAAAAATATTCACAAGTTTTGCTCCTGCCTGTCTGGTATTAAACTTCAGTGGTTTTAATAAGAGTTTATTAAAAACCTATTAGCTGAAAAATGGGTAATGTAAAAGTACAGTATCTGGGATTTTGTGCTGACAATGTGCTGTGTGTTCAGAAACAACTTCTGTGGGTAGCTCTGTAATAGTACTCACTTTTCCGTGCATTCATATTTCAACAAATAACACAAATAACAATCACAGGAAAATGACAAAGCAGCATTTTATAAGCAAATCTATGCAGGCTTCTTTGCTCAGTGCTGCTCTTTTCCCTGTTTTGGCAAAAAGCAATGAGAGATACTCTTTACGTTGACAGGTGGGAACATGAAGAAATTTTTGCCTTTGCTTGCCTGCGTAAGGATCTGTTGTATGAAATTTTTTTGTTGCCTTCAAAACAACAGCTGTGTTTTGTACTACCAATTTACATTTTTTAAATGTGAACCAGTGCCTAGCAACATACAGGCAATGCTTTTGCTGCTACAGATTACTGTCCTAGAGTGTATACTATCTGGCTGTTAGGTGAGCAGCATTGTGAAGTGTCTTCATTTCTGTGAGTCTTGCCCTGGCTGGAAGTGAATTGTTACATTTGGCAATGGGGTATTTGAGCTATGGGGCATCCTGAGTCTCAAAAAGTTCTGTGAAAGAACAGAGAGGAGGTGGATATTTTTTTGTTTTTATGGTGAATGTGACTTGTTTTTCTTAAATAGAAATTTCCCCTTGAATGGAGCATGAAAACCCAATTCCCGGTAAATTCTGAGTGATACTCTTTGGCAAGCAGGAAAGTTTCCCAGAGAGCTTGCCAATATAAACATCTTGTGTGCACTACTTTGGTCTCCTCCTGCTGTCCCACCTCTTTGATACAACTTAGTTGGCGCTGGCTTTGCCAGTCGCTGTTGTGCAGGCTGCTGGAGTTGAGCTGGTGCTGCTATTGCTTGGGAATTACAGCCTAAAATTACAGTCTCTTTACCCAGCAAGACCACCATGTAGCAGGGAACATTATCTGCAGTTTGTTGTCCTGCTTCCATCTACTGGGAGGGGAAAATGAATGCAATGCAGCCCAATAGATTTTGAAGAGCTGGAGGAAGCAAATGACCAGGTATGAGCTTTTGCTCAAACTGTACCTGATTGGAATAATTTGAGTTCAGCATGATTTTTTGTGATGAATATTTGCAGTTTTGTGAATGGCTTGTTAGCTTGTAAGGTTTTCAGAGAAATGCAATTCTTAGTTTAGCTGGTGGTAGTTATAAAGAGTTGATGAAAACCACAGGTGGTTTTGGAGGTGTAAGGCCTGGTATTAGAGAGTCTGGTCCCAAACAGTTATGATTATCTAGTTTAAAAGCACATGGGCTTTGTTTACTACTTTTAAAAACCCAACACTTATTCATTATATAAATAATTGTATTTGTTATGAGTAATGATGTAGTTTATTAAAATCAAGACTATCAAGATGAGCAGTATTGTGTTAATGATGGCAAGTCAGTGCAAAACATGCTTGGAAGCTGTTTCTGTCACTGGGGATTTCACATGGGAATACTGGAGCTTGTCTCTGCGGAGGGGAGGGAGAAAATTGTATATGATATGCCAAAGAGTATTTCTTCAGCAATTAAAGATTATTTTTGTTTGACACCATTTGAATTACCTGCTTTGTTTGTGAGGTTTGATTAAGATACAGTCAGCTTGTGCTGACAGGAATGTAAAATCAATGCCTAATTTGCCTGAGGAAAAGGCTCTTTTTCCTTTTGGTGTCTGGCTATGTATTTTTTGTTAAAGAAAAAATCATTAGCAATTTAGAGAGCAGAAGCAAATAGCCGTTTTTAAAATTCGTGTCCTCAAATGTTAATTTGATGCTTTGAGGCATAAATGACCTCTCTAACCAGGCCAAACTTGTCAAACAAAGAAATGATCGAAATAAGCTGCTTTGTTCTAATACAACAGGCTGCCTTTCAGGGAGAATTTCAAAACAATTCTGCCTCCTCGCTTTTGAACAGCATTAAATATTGTCTTCTGCTAAATTTGAATTCAGATTTATGTACATCATTGCAGAGATGCTGAGGGAATCTAGAAAACCTGTGCAAATTCAGCTACAGACTTCAGCTCCTAGAACCCAGGGCAAGTGAATAATGCTTTCACCCACAGCTACCCCAGCTGATATTACTTAGCACTGGAAAAACAGTTAGGTGTGGGTCAGAAGCTGAGGGGAGGATTAAAAGGGGATTTCTTTCTTGCCACAGAACTGCCGAGTGAGGGAGAAAGAGGGGAGAAAAGAAATAAAACTAACACCACTCTTGAAACCTTTTGTATAAGTATTTAGATTCCTGTATACACCTTGAAGGTCAGATTTAAAAACTAAATAGAAATATTTCCTAACTACTAGGGATTTCATTGAGACTGGAACTGTGATTAAGTCTATCCTGTATGAACAGGAAAAACACTGGTTGCATCAATGATAACTCTGTCATTGTCAATTTTACCAGAGAAAAGAAATACAGAAAAGGTCAAGGTGGAAGATACAAGGCAATATAAAAAAATAAATGTCTTTATACAAGATAATGCATTCTTTTCTACCTCTATGCAAAAAGAAGATAAACTAAATTTGGTACTCGAATAACATTCTTCTCTATCAGATGTGCTTGTAACAACTGAAATTAATCTCTTGAAAGGGTGATATGTTTCTGAAGCAAGCATCACAGTGTAAGCTTTTTCTTTAGGATATGAGTAGTATTCTGGTGTTGCTGTTCTTGTTTTATTGCTTGGCTATTTTTGCTTACCCATATTTTCTCTTTGCTAACATTGATCGGCATAAAAAAAGGAATATTTAATTATTGAATTTCTTCCAACTTCAGAAATTGAAGTATGTCCTTTAAATATTTGCTGATTTTTCCTGTTACTTACCTGACCAGAGATTTACCTGGCATGTTCTTCTGTATACCTATCTGCAGCACAATCTTGATATAAGTTTCTCAGATAAATGTGAGAAGGTAGCACTCGTCATTTTCAAATACTCAGCAGCTGAGCAGTATCGTAAAATCTCTGTTCATTAATATTTGGTTGCTTGAATCTTTTATGTTAGGTTTTATTTTATCTTAGGTATGAAAAGCACAGCATGGTGTGCAAATATTTGAGGAAAGTTAACGTGATTCCTTTCGTTTTTTCATTGTGGGGTTTTTTTTTTGAGATCTTTTGAAAGCTGTTTTGTATAAGATGGGAAGAAGAGAAGATACCTGTTTGCTTTTTCTCTTGGCTTAGTAGAGGGTTCCTATATAACCCCTAATGATAACTTTTCTGACACTTCAGGATCCATTCATGAAGGTATTTTACTTTGATAGACTCACTGATTTCTATGCATATTACATGATCTTCTCATAAAATTAGGTTTTGTTGGATTTTTTGATTGCTTATGGTTTATGGTTCTTTTTGTTTTGATTCCTAAGAAGAAGAAGAAGAAGCTGTTCTTGTGGCCTGAAATTTTGTACAAAGCACTTAAGTCCGATCAGGCTAAAACTTGGCCAGATGCTATACTTGTGTGGATTGAAACATATCACTTCTTATAGAGACTTGAGTTTATCTGACTCAAGAGAGAGGAGAAACTGAAGTAAAAGTCTAATTATTGCTTCAAAAAATACTGAATTCTTTTTGAAACATCAACCTGTGAACAAATTTTAGGTCACAAAATTCTGTTCTCTGGAAGAGAACAAAGAGATCTTTCTTTTCTACTGCAGTGTCTTGCAAGATCACCCTGCAGAGCTGTTCTGGGCAGTAAAGTGCTTGATCAGTCTGAGATGTTCATTCAGATGTAAGAACAAGCTGTGACTGCCACAAGGAATGCGTGTGCATGTACCAAACCAGGCAGAGTTGCTTGTGGAAAACAACCAACAGCACATAACTTAACTTATTGACATAAGTATGAACAACACTTTAATTATCCCATAGCTTACTAAGTTTGCAGTTGAGTCTGGTAGTTGATCCAGATTGCTGTCAGACAATATTTTCTTGCACACAGACACATGTGCTTTTGCTTTAAATTTGTGCAACTATTTCAGTTCTGGTTGTGCATGTCTTAAGCAACTGCTAGATTCTGTTTTATTTGGTTATGTGAGTACTGAAATGACTAAGTGTCTGGATGGAGCTTTACGTGATGTTTAAAGCACAGCGGAACTTGGGAAAAAAACCAAAAAGCTGCTGCAAGTATGCTATCATTGGCTTTTATGCAGCCAAAGCTTATCTGCTGTCTGAGACCACAGCCTTTTTTTTTTTTTTTTTTTCTAAAGAGATTGAATTCCTCTACATGCCATACACCTATAAGATATCTACACATTAATCTTCTGAAAATGCTTCTTCACCTGTTTGGCCTTAAGGGTGTTTTGTGCTGCCATGACAACTCAGTCACAAAGAGCCTTGAGTTTGTGGTTTCCAAGCCTGATTAATACAATGTACTGTAATTAGGAATAGGAAAAAAACCCACAGACTCTTTTCCAATTTAAATATTCCCACTGCTCCCAGGACTTCCACAGCTTTCATTGTGCATTGTTTTGGGTTAGTCATAATTGAAATATTTATTTTGTTGAGTGTGGCTCAGACACTGGGAAGAGCTCCTGGAATTTATCGGACCTTTCAGCCTCTGAACAGCATAGTTTTGGGGTCTCTTTGAGAGGACTCTATGATTTGCTATGTACCCTAAGAATGATCAGAGGTACTACAATAACAGCATTTCCTGTGTCGTTCGTACTTCTGTACCACCAGTGCTTATCCAGAAGGGAATTAGAGATAATACAAGCAATATGACTTACTTTGCTCTTGGCATATTCTTTAGTCACTGTTACTTCTTTCCTGTGATAGTGTCAGTGGGAAATGAATTGGTGAAGAACATTAAAGCACTGAAATGGAAAAGACAGCAAAACACAAAGCTAGATATATTTAATTTTTCTGGTATAATGGTAACTGGTTTGATAAAATAGTTTTAGAGTTTTCTAATTTTTTATGTAAATTACGAAATCACATTACCTTTTTTTTTTTTTCCCTTACTACAGCTGCTGTAGAAATGTGTACACAGCTAGTGTTTTGGTAAACAAAGCCTAGTAGCCAGATGGCAGGAATACTTAAAAAGTTGAGCGACATGGTTTGGGAAACATCCAACTGGAATATGCTGCATTTTGCTAGGTACCTTAGATTTAGTACATAGTGAAAGACTTTAGAAGTGTTAACACTGCACTGGCTTGAAAAAACAAATAGACTATTACATAGAATACAAATAATGTATTGTATGTATTGAAATACATTGAAACTTGTAGTTGATTCTTTCTGATAGGTGATCCAAACTGCTGTCACACTGTATTTAGTTACACGTAAACAGATATGCTTGTGTTCTAAGTTTGCCGAGCTGTTCCAAACTTAGTGATGCATATTTTAAACATTATATTTCAAATAATTTCTGTTTTCATGAAGACTTAAATTTTTCAATGGGTCCTTTCCTCACCCTTACTCTGTTCCATCTTCCTACTTGAAAGTTTGAGACTTGGTACATTTGGCTAGCTGTTATATGACTGGAGAACTTTGAGGGAAGAAAAATACGCAGGGTATGGATGCTCAGAGTACTCTGCTGTTCTTTTTATATTTTTAATCTGTTGAGTAACTGTTTACCATGGTGTATTAAAACAGTCAGCTTACTGGTTTTGCCTGGTTTCTAAAAGGCTATAGACTGGAAGGTTATTAGCATCAACTGAGACACAGTAAAACTTACTGGGAGGTAATGAAGTGGATCCAGCTCTTGGTGACCCAGCTAGGGGAAAATACAGTTCTTGAAGTATTAAGCAGCAAAATAACTTTTTCCAAGACATGAAGCATCATCAATAAATGGTGGCTTTCTGGCTTTATTAAAACTAGGGTCTTCCTGCAAGGTTCCCTGCCTCCTTTTTCCTCCCTTCCCCTCCTTTTGATGTGGGAAAAGTCTGCACTGTGCAATAGCCGAGGCAAAGCCGCACAGCCCCCACCCCCCATCCTGTCTAGACTGCCTGTTTCTCATGCACTGGTTTTTGGAGTAGAGATTACTCCCAGGTTGTGCCGCTCACTCCTCCATGAGCAACAGCATGGGCTCTTTTCCTCCCTTTGTTTGCAATTCACCTTCTGTTGGTGTTAAGACAACCTTTGTCTGAGGTGGGTCAGTTTGCCCTGCAAACCTTTTCCATATGAACTTCTGCTTGTCAGAGCACAGCAAATAGGAACCAGTTTTTGGCAGCTGCCACTTGATGCCCGTCTGGGGCTCGGAGAGGCTGGGAGTCACAGGGTCACTCCTCCAGGATAACTGTCAGCCTTGCCGTGGCATAGCCCACTCTGCTGTCCTGCCCACTCTGCTGTCCTGCCCACTCTGCTGTCCTGCCCACTCTGCTGTCCTACCGTGCCTTTTCACTGTCATCCCTCAACACAACACTGTTCAATCCATGATAGAGGGAGAATATCTGTATTCTACCCTCCCTGCCCTGTGCAGACAATTTTTGTAGATTATGGATATAAATAATACTCTAGTGCTGCAAACATTAGCAAACTGCCTCTGGTGTGTTGGAAGTTTTTCTCTGCCCTTTGAAGTGGTCGAAGAGTAGACTAGTGGTGTGAAGCATCATGGTGGAATGAAAGGCTTCCTTACAGGGGAGTCTTTTGAGTCCTGAGGACAACAAAGCAAAACAAACTCATAAGGTTATTGGAAAGATAGGTACTTAGTGAGATTGCAGTTATTTTCTGTCTCTTTGTTACCCTGAAAGAACAGCAAGAAGGAAAGTTTTCTTTGCTTTCAAGAAAGGTGTTTTCTTACTGGAGAACTCCAGGCCAGGAGCTCTAAATCCAAAATAATGTTGTTCTCTCTTCGTTAAGGCTTTTTTACTTGCTTAACAAATAATTACACAAGGAAAAAAATTGGTTAAATAGTTTGTTTTCAGTTCAGTTTACTGCCAATTTCACTATTAATTCTTAAAGAATAACTACAAGTAGTATTTGGTCAGATGGTAGAACATTTCAAAAGTAATAATTTCTTAATAAATCACTATTTCACTAGAGCAGTAGATCCTACAAATGTCATCAGAAACACTTTGTTTGACTGTGAAAATGAGGTCATAGAAAAATTTCCTGTCCAAATGTGGTAAACACTAAGGTTGTAGGGACAGTAGATGAAAAACAAAATCCCAGGAATTCACCTGAAATAGAAATAATGCCATGGCTTTTCCAGCATTCACTTATTTGGAAGACAGACTGAAGAGAAAATACAAAGGTTATGTCTCGTAATATCCTGGACAACTGGACAATTTCTTTTTTTTTCTATTCAGCATTTTTTCAGAAATGAAGTATTATCCTACCTTAAATGGTGTTTTCTTCAGCTGTCTTGTTTTTCATGGTCTAGAAGGTTTGTAATTTCCATTGCCCTCTCACGTAAAGAGCAACCATCACCCTTCAAAACCAATTATGCAAACAATGACATGCTTACTCTTAAAAAGAAAATAAATTCTTTTTCTAACCAGTTTTATTGCTGGCAGGAATACTTTAAAATCATATTACATTTCCCAAACCAGAATATAACAGATCCATTTTCTACTTGATGAATTTTATGTAGATGAATTTTAAAAAAATATATAAATTCATTTCTTTTAGCAGAGTCTTGGTTCTGCTTCATGATTTTGGTATTCAGACTGTTTCTCTTCATGTGGACTGGAAGGGAGTAGTCTTTGTTAAATATGCCTGTGATGGAAGAAGTAGATTTTTGTTGTTGTTGTCTGTTTGTTCTGAAGCTGGCATAATTAATTTGAGAAATAACTCTGCTTGCCATCATATACTTCACAGATGTCAATAGCTGCGATGGTCCTTCCTCACTGATAGGAAAACCACTGCCTCATCTTGAGAGGTATCGATGTGTTGTTTGAATAGCTTTCTGCTTTAAAAAGAGAAACTTCATATATTTCCATAGCAGGATAAAGAAATTAAATATTTGTGTTGTTTTATAGCATGTCTTAAGTGGATCCAAAATGTAGATTATCTGAGAATTTTCCTGTTGTTCTATTGCACACAAACTCTGTGTGTGCGCGTATGTGTTTAAGGGGCAGATGATGGTGTTCCGTTCTGCAGTTCCACCCTGGTACAGTCTTCTCTGCAATCCATACTCTTGATCAGCAATGTAGAGCAGACAGCAGCCTGTTTAAGCCTGCTGATATCTTTATGCTCTCAGGCAATGGGGTGATGCTCTGCTTTACAAAATTCTCAGGACAGAGTTTAAATTGCGCATCAGAGGAGCCTTCATGTGCGTATTGGGTGAGCAGAAAGGCCCAGTCCACCTGAGTCCTTTTTGTCCTTACAAATGAAGGCTGTCTACTTTCTAAATAAAGAAAGGAGGGTTAGGAAAGCCTTAGGCATCCTGTCATATCAAAACAGTGGGCTATTTGAGTATCATGTGCTCATAGCAGAAAAGACAAAACTAGACTGAGACTTTGTCTGGCCAGTAAGGGCTGTCTGCCACACCTTGCTCATTTGTAAATTCATTTGTAGCAGACAAGGAGAATGGATTAGTTAGAATTTTGTTCCTAATATCCTAAAGCAGCCTGTGGGGATACTTAAGTGTAGTTATAGCTCCCAAATATTCCTAACGTCAAAACAGTCTGAAAACTAATTCTAGAGCAAATGTCTGCCTGCATAATCCTGAGTGCTTAGTTGAGATAAAGCTTGTTTTAGCTACATATATCAGAATCTCCTTTGCTTTGAATTTGCGTTCTCCCTCCAACAGAGAACAGATTGTCATTTACTCCAAATCAGATTTAAAACAGTGTTTCTCAGAGGGCATCACTTCAGTTACGCAGATCAGATTCATTTCCTGTGCTTACGCTTCTTTGGAAATATGTAATTCAAGTCAAAATCTGTGGTGGCAACCATAGATGCTAGTGCTTGCTGCCTTCTAGAGTAGATGCACAATCATTTTGCCACCTGAAATAACTGTGTTCATAATCAGTTTTCCCTGAATGAGGTGTAGGGGAGGATTGTTGGGACTGTCTTAAGATGACATTTGGCATAGGAGCATATTGAAGTTTTTCCTGAAGGGCACGAAGCATGTGACTTACATGTGCTGGTCCCACACTTGACTCCAAAACGCTCTAGCTTAAAACTTTGACTTTTTTTTTTTCCTCTGACGTGGTTTTCTATGTCAACAAAATGATTTATAACTGCATGTGGTAGAACTTAATGCTAGTACTCTGACCATCTTCTAGAAGAAAGAATGAAGTCTTTTGCAAAAGCTACTGCTTTAATACGAGTACTCACATTTCCGGTGGCAAGAGTAGCCTGGAGTATGTGTCCCACCAGTTGTCAAGATATGATTCTCTTTCCAATTCAATTCATATCAAAACAGTGTAAAAGTATAGACTGGGGAGAGAGACCCAGGAAAAGAACTAAATTAGTAGTGCAGGCCAGAAGCTTGCCTCACCCTGAGTCCTCGGGTTTTTTGGTCTAGAATAGTCTATGAGGTGCTTATTTGTTTGGGGCTCTGTTACAAGGAACACCAGGGAGGTGGCCTGTAAAAAGTACAATGTTTTTCAAAGGGAATAATGCTACTTAAGAGCACATAATATCTGAACAAACTGCATTAAACAGCATATAATTCTGCACATTATGCAGTGGCATTAAATATACATATTAGTAAGGTAGCAGATGCTGTAGTTGTGAAATTGCCCTGTGAAATAGGAGTCTTTTGCAGCAGGGTGCTGCTCTGTGTGGGACTCCTTCACATATAATGAATAGCTAATTTCAGCTCAATAGTCCATGAGCAACCGAAGGGGATCAGGGAGGGGTAGAGTGTTCCAGCAGCCCAAACCAGCAGGATGTACTGAGATGTGCTTTTAATGGAACAACATTTCCGAGCTCTTAGGGGTAAACTCATAAAGAGGGATGCTGTCGTGGTTTAGCCCCAGCTGGCAACTAAGTCCCACATAGCCAACTGCTCACTTGCCTGCAGTGAGATGGGGGAGAGAATCGGAAGACTAAAAGTGAGAAAACTCGTGGATTGAGGTACAGACAGTTTAGGTAAAGCAAAAACCAAGCAAAGGAAAATAAGGAATTCGTTCGCTGCTTCCTATGGCAGGCAGATGTTCAGCTGTCTTCAGGAAAGCAGGGCCCCATCACGCTGTAACAGTGACTTGGGAAGAAGAACGTCATCACTCCAAATGTCTCCTCCTTCCTTCTTACAACCTCTTTATATGCTGAGCATGACGCCATATGGGATGGGATATCCCTGTGGTCAGTTGGGATCAGCTGTCCCAGCTGTGTCCCCTCCCAGCTCCTTGTGCACCCCCAGCCTCCTTGCTGGTGGGGTGAAGTGAGGAGCAGAAAAGGCTCTAGCTCTGTGTAAGCACTGATCAGCAACAGCTTAAACATCTATGTATTATGAGCACTGTTTCCAGTGCAAATCCAAAATAGCAGTCCATGCTAGCTGCTATGGAGAAAATGAACTCTACCCCTGCCAAAACCAGCACAGATGCTCAGCTGTTTGTATTCAAACTGACAAATTGTTCAGCAAAGGGACAAGTGGGCATGTCAAGTGCCTGTTGCAGGGATGAGATGGTGATAGGTGTAAGTGTCTCATCGGAGGTAGTAGATGTCTTGTTTTCTACTTCTTTTCATGTGTGCAACCAGCAGATGAACTGAAAATAAAAAAAGGCATACATAAGAATTGACACTGAAAAGGTGAGCAATGATTTCCCTCATCCCTCTTTCAAAATATGTGAGAATGCTTTTTGATCCAATTAATGTAGATCACAGATTGGGAGATTCAGCTAGCACTGCACATTTTACAGGCATTGTTTTGTGAGAGCTCAGATATAGGAGTTTTCTTCATAAGAAACAGGATTTTCTTGCTGCATACCCTGCAAGCTGGATATTCCAGGTTCGTTGCTGACGTCATTATGTTTTTAAAGTATTTTGAAAACAGTTGGTCTGATGTTCAAATATTTGTGTAGAAAACGGACCCGCTTAACCTTAAAACATCAACATTGCTAGTTAGGACCAAGCTAGGTCTGTGAATCTGAACTGTTAAGACTTGCTTGGAGAATAAGAAAGGCAGGAGATGCATCCAAGTATGGTGTGCCAGACTGTCATCCAGAGATTTAGACTGCAGAGAGGAAAGACAGATTTCTAAGGAAGTTGCTTGTATCCCCTGATATCTGGCTCACTCCTTATCAGAGGAGGAAGCCTCCTGTTTTACTAAGTAAACAGGAAAAGCCATATGTAGGGAATGGTAACCCTTGCTACATAGTCTGTTTGATCTCCTATGGTATAGTGAATAACCTGTTTGAACCACTTCTCAATAGATAATCTAAATCATAATTGACTTTCTGGAAGCATAGTGCTAGTTAAACAGTTCTTTTCCTTCCAATTTGTCTGAAGAGGGTATGTATGGACTTTGGGCATCATAATTTTAAAATATGGACAGCTCTGACAAAGTACCCAGTTGTCTTCCTTCAAATTACACTGCTGAGAGAGAGCAGGGGAAATCTGCAGAAAGGGGTGGGGATGTTGTTGCAGGGGACAAGGCAGAGAGCATTCTTTCTGAATAATATAAATTTCTTTTAAGCCGTTTAAAGTATGAAGAAAATAAATTTCTCTTTTTTTATGTAAAGGCCCTGACTTCAAAGTATTTCAGTTTATTTTGCTGAGACCTGGCATACTGACATGCTTAAAACTTAAAGGCCAAGTTTTCAGGTTTTAGTTCTCTGTTGTTGTAAGAGAGGCTGGATACTGAATTTAACTCTCTTCTACTTATGTTTGTCTTATTGTGGCACAGAACTACTTCAAATACTAGAATGTCTCTCAATTTGAGTATCTTGAGCAACACTGAAAATGTTATTGGTGTCTTGCTATGTAAATGCAATGGGACGGTACAGCCTTAGGCAGATAACAGTCCTGTACTGTGCATCACTGAATTTAGTCTTACTTTATCTAAGCTAGAAAACAATCTTTAACCATTAGCAATAGTATCAACAACCGATGTTACAGACATGTTTCCTGTTCAGCTTTTTGACACCCTCCAACTTTACTTGCATCTGTTTCAGACTTCAAATACACATGATTTTCTTCAAGAACTTGAAATGATCTTCCTTTTTTCCCCTTCCCAATTATATTTAGGTATGTTATGATAAAAGGTAAGAGCATAAACAAGAGAACCTTTAATTACTGCAAAAGGTAGACCTGTAGGCATGAGAACTGCATCAAAAAAGAGATTTAGCACCCCTACAAGAGTGTGTCTGGTTTGAGATAGGTAAAATTAACAAACATTGAATCACAAAATTAGTCAGCAGTGTACTTACGGTGTCTTGTGGGTTGGGTTTCATGGTCATCAGCAAGCATAACTCTTGACTACTGTAGTAGTCAACCAAAACTAACAAAACAAGGCATTAACCACACCTCCAGAGGTACACCACCTACCAGCTTATCACAGATGCTAATATTTGTGGTATAGACAAGTTAGCAGAAGCTGAAGCCCAGGAAAAATAAACTGCAAGAAAAAGCAGGGGTCTCATGAAAGCAGCTTGTTCCTTGGCTCATTGGTAGAGACACTTGCCATCCTCGAGGTTTTTGTCTTCTGTTGCCTTGTTTCTGTGTCTCCCTACATTGCACTATAAAAGTGAAATAAATTGTGGTGGTGTTGTAATTATTTCCTTTTCCTCTGTCAAAAGGTAGTTGCAAGGTGCTTCTTGGCTTGTCAGTGAAAGTTAGAAATGTTATATGTTGCCAGACATGGTTTTTGTTTGGGTCAGTCTAATAGCTTATGTACTGTAAAACCTGGTCTGGAACCTGAACTACAGGATGCTGAATTCCAGTAACTTGCTTAATAAATGACAGATTAGCTTGTATTTTGCTGTATAATTTGTCCTCCTTTCTTAGATTGTTTTCCTTAATGTGTCCTGGAAATTTTGCTTCCTTGATTGTGCAGTTCTGTTTTTGCTTCATCCCCTTGTCTTTCCAAACTTTTCATTATCACCTTGCTGGTGTTGGGAAGGTTTTGATTTTGTGGGTGTGAGGCATGGAAGAAAAAAAGAAAAAAATAATCTTCTGTTGCATTTTATTGTTCAACCCTATGTATGTTAATAGAGGCTTGAATGGCATGTTATGTGCTAACATACTATCTAGAATCTTTTATTAACAATCGGATAAGTGTAACTTCTTAAATTTCTGAGTGCTACAGGTTAGAGGTGAATATTCCCCGAAACTTGTTGACTTTTGAAAGGAAGAATGCTATGCTTCTCCTTCTCAAGGAGAATTAGTGTATGGCTTTAGAGAAGGGGGTGTGCTTCTCTTTACTTCATAAAAAAAATTAACTTTGTTGAAGAAAATTGCGTACTGGTCTTACCTATATTGCTTGAGGAGCAGCCAAGTGCTCTGAATTGGCTTAGTAACGAATGTACATTGGGCTTCCCCACCCCCACACCCCTACTCAAGCTTCTAAGTGCTTGCTGTGCATGCAGCTCCCAGACATCAGAAATGCCAAGGAACATACCTAGTTTTTTATTTTGAACTGACAGGTATTTCTCTTTTATGGATGTGAACAGATGTATGAGCAACTTACACTGAAAATTGTCTCTCCCTTTGGAAATCCGTTTGTCGTACATGAAGCCTATTCTTCGTCCCTGTCTGGAAAAAGGTGGTGCATGTCTGTATGGAGGAGTACTAGTATGTCAAGTCTTATCACCCAGTTTTGATGGGGTGTACTAGCCAGGGCTGCTGCATATTGATTTGATTTTATGGAGTAATAATTGAAATTGTTGAGAAGTGGAGTAGGATCTACCTTAGCAACAGTAGGGAAAAATTGTGAAGCACAAGAACCTGATTTCATACAGTTATGTCTACTTGTGTGGGTTTGGGCTGCACGCCAGTGTTATCAAGGATATTTGGGCTTGTAATACAAGTGACCTGTGCTGACCTTTTTTTTTAAACGACTCTTATTGTTATTACAATAGGGTTTTTTTGGGATTCCGGTCCCCATTTGTGACTCCACTGCAGTTGGCCTTAGAGAGCTAGAAAAAAAGATGCTTCCTCTGATGCTGGCTTCAGCCATGCAAGGGTGACTCACTTGTGATATTGGTGGGGTTTTAAACTTCAGTTCTGGAACTCTTTGTGCTCTGGTTTTAGTGGCTTTCTGTCTTGCTTTGTCAGGAAATACTGTGTTGTGCTTCATTATTTTTGCTGGAATCCTTTGTAGTGCCCTGGTGATTAGAAGAAGTTGCTGAAAACATTTATCTTGTAAAATTTACAGTCCAAAATGAACTGAGCTCCTCTCAAGTTCCTACGGAGAGACTGTTGCTTCCACACTTAAAAGCCTGTTTTTCTCTTTTCACCTCCACTTTGATTATGAATTAAATAGCAGTTCAGTGAATAACCTGACTTTTTCAGTAATTCACAAACATTTGCTAGAAAATTGAAGCAATAAAAACACAGGTATTCATGGATACTTAGTATACGAGTGGAAGAATAGAATCATGGCCATAAAGAAAAGGTCTCCCTTATTTTCTATGAGATTTTGTGCCACTTTTCATTTGGCACAGGTGCAGCATTGATTTATTCTTTTTTTCCCCTCCTCGTTTTAAACAAAAGAAAATTATTTATTCCCCAGTTAGTAATGGAAATGGGAGTGGTAGTTTACTCTTTTAGGCCAAGTATAACATTTCCTGATGGAAGATCAGTTTAGATTCAAAATTATATTGCTTGTGCTATTGCATAGCCTAAATTTGACCTGTTTCAGTGCAGTCTTAAATTACTCAGTAAAATGTTTTCTGTTGTTGGAATGACCTAAATACCTTTTACTGCAGGATTCCTGTGTTTCAGACATCCTATGCTGGGTTTTTCAAACTGTAAGTGTGACTGTGGAAATCCAGACACACTCTTATCAGGAATTAGTAATTTTCTCATATTTTTAAAATCTCTTCCCATGTTCATATCAGTGGTTGCTGTTGTCTTCGTTTTTAGGATTTTGTCCACTTCTGATTAAAAATACATGTTTGATCAAACCCTTATCAAGCGTATGAGAAAGCAGTTTTTTCTGATAATAAAGCAATGAGTCAAGCAGGATGTAATTTTAAAGGTTTTTCCTTCTTGCATTCACGCACCTTCTGTTGAACCTTTGTGCTGTTCTGTGGCCAGTGTTAGCTGAATTCTGTTCATCTTTGATAAGCCATGTAGACAACTGCTGCTGATGATTCTTTACTGTACAAATGAGGTTGAACCCTAACTTCAGACAGTAAAGTGAAGCTGATACAGCCTGTGTAACATAAGCAAAGGACGTGGTAGCAGCAATAAAGAATGTGAAAAGAGTAGAGATCGTTTTGGTTTTGTTGCTCTTATTCATTTGCAGTGACTTTCCCATTTGTGATCTTGATACTTGTGCTGTAGCAAGTAATCATAGTTTCTCCCTGCAAATGTGATGAAAATCCAAAGTTGTGGTAAAAGCTGAAATGATTTCACTTGTAGAGGTAGATACCACAAGCTATTGGAGGAGTTTCCGCTGCCTGCTTCCTGCAGAAAGGATGTCAGCTTCTCCCCGCCATACTAGGAGTGAATTCCTCCTCAAAAGCTATTAACAAGTGTCTTTGCACTGACCCTCTGAAGACTGGTCATAATCAGTCCTTGTTCTTGGGCACTCTCAGTGTATTCTCAGCACTGTTTGTGCTTTCTCCTGTCTCAGGCTTTTCCCTTTGCAATAAATAAGGCCTGTGAAATTTGCCAGCAGAGTGAAGGTTTGTTTACCAAAATTTAAATGTAGGTTAGTAATCTCTCTTGACCTCTTGTTTCTAGTCTTTGTTATGGATGAATGTAAACTTGAGCATGATGCTGACCTATATTTATATTCTATTACAATTTACCTATAGACATTTTAGTGTATGTTAGCTGGATGCTCTGGACAGCATGGTGAGTAGCTCCACTTATAGCAACTTTCTTGTGTATTAGTTACCCTTTCTTTACCCCCTGCCCTTCATTTTGAATTTACTTCCAGTTTCTCTTCAGCATCACGGTAGTTTTGATGACTTGCGATGTCACAGTTCTACTGCAGCAAGCTGCTTATATGATATATCCAGCCAGTTTCCCTCAGCTGAGCTAGTCTATTAAGTCTCCCTCAAAAGTTTCAGGCTTACTTTACCCACATTTTGCAGAGGTTATGATTTCTTCAGCATAGATAGTAACCTGCAGCCGTGGACTGCTGGCCTTCTTGACCTCACAGGACTCTGTTGGCATTCACAGTTTTAGTGAATCTCAGCACTGTGTTTAACCTTTGATTGAAGAGACTTGTCTGCTTCAGCTCTGCTTCTGGTTTGTAAGCCATAAACATCATTTGCCACAGCATCCTAGATCACAATTTGAACATCACTATGCTAGAGGAAAGTTCTATATTACTGCTGTCTAGAAGGCACTTTTCTAAACATCTCTTGTTTACACCTAGATTTTGATGCTTTCCCGGTGTCTACAAAGCTGAATGCTACAAACACCTAACATGGGGTTGATTATATCCATATTAAATGAGTTAGAGTTTTCAGCTTTCAGGTTTTGCAGAGATGTCATCTAAGGCTGTAAGAAGTGCTGGTAAGAATGTCCTTCAGAAGTTTGTATGGTGTTCCTGTGGGGTGGGTTGCAAGTTGTTCAACCAGGATAGCCGTGAAACTTTGAGGGACCATGCTCATTTGGTGAATGTTTTGCTCAATGCCTCCACCTCCAGACAGCATGAGCTGCTGCAGTCTGTGTCTGTCTTGAAGCAGTCCAGACCTGATATGGCTATTGGGCAGGAATAATGGCAGTTATTTTTTGTTTGGACAGCTTTTCCTTTTTTTCAGGGAAGAGTAGTCTGGATGGATGTATCCCATTCCTAATCACCCACAACTCCTGCTTGGTGATAAGTGGCTGCTGTTGATCATCAGAGATATGATCAAGTTTGTCTTGAGGGGTTAGTGGAGGCCTTTGTCTAAAGGACATAATTGGTTGAACAGTTCTCAGACTTGAAGGTTTGGGCTGGAAGACCTGTAAGATTGATTTTTTTTCTTTTAATGTAACTGTTGAATCCATAGTGTTGGGATAAATAAATTTTTTTGTTCAAGTCACTAGTGCTGTCACTGTTGCAGCATGCACGTTCTTAGTATGTGCCAGTGGTAGTGAACCTTTTAAGTTTTCAGTGTGGTATGTGTGCATGGTCTTATTTAATGTTGCTCCCACTGTCTTGCTGGCAAAAATCCTGCAAATAAAATTCTGATTATTGTCTGTATGGAGGGGAGTTGTGGAATCCAGGTGGTTGGTTATTACAGATCCTCTGTGGTTGCAGTGGAATAAAATGCCAATTTTATTCTAGGTGGCAGTGACCTAAAAACATAAGCTTGTCTATACCTTAAATCAGTGTTTTCTCTGTTTATAAATAGGCTGTTAACCTTAGCTTCAGGCTGAGAGGCGGCATGCAAAGTTTTGACAATAATTTCAAAGTGTGTTGTTCATCTGGTTTTAGAGTGTTCCAAAGTTCAGACAGAACTGAATATAGGATACTACTTTACCATGTTAAAGGAAAACTACTTCTTAAAAGGCAAAATTTGAATGAGGTAAATATAGTTTAGACTTTTGCTTGTCTTAGGAAAAAAAATGCAACCACTGATGTTAGTATGAAAAAATAGGTAATGGGCATGGTTGGAAACTACTTCCCATAAGCATTTCTTGCTGTTTTTGTTTGGTAGGCAAGATGAAACAGAGGTGTTTACACAGTGATAATGTGTTTGCCAAGTAATATAGTAGTCTGAATAAATGCTAGCTCATAGGCCTGCAAGTTATTTTAAATGATTGTTAAAGACAGAGTGTATGATTCTGATAACCAACATCAGGTTATTTAGGGGGAGGTTACCTTGCATGCTGAAGACTACCCAGCTCCCACAACAAGCTCTTGCTTTTTTTTCTCTATATGTAACTTCATCTGTTGGCTTCTTCTGTGGTAGTAAAACAGCTAACGTATGTTCCTGACTAAAAGTATATATACATGGTAAAAGAGTCAGTGGATCAAGGAACACATCCATTTTCCAAATACAGTTGGTGGTATATTTCCTGATTTTAGGATAATGTATGCATAGTGGGTGAGGCATGTACAGTATTCTCAAAAGGCACATGGTGAAAAGCTATTCAAAAGCACCATTTTTTAAGCTGTGAGGTATTACTGTAATCCAGTTCTGACATTTTTATATTTTCTGTAAAGGATAAACAATACTCAGTGGTGAGGTGTGGTTGCATTTCCATTAAATCCTTCAATTGCAAGGATGAACTTAGAGTGATTTGTTTGTTTGTTTGTTTTAACCACTGGCATTACTGCACAGGTCCTCCTCTCTCCCACCCTCCCTCCCTTCCCACCTCAGCATTTCAGTTGGCTGGTTCTGGCAGTTCTTGTTCATTTTGGTCTGTATGTTTTCAAAATGTGTCTTTGGGATTGAGTATATTGAGGATAATGTTTTTTAACACTGGGTGACAGTAGAAATGAATTTGGCTTGTGAGATGTCATTGATGGTGCTTGTTTAGTGCAGTAACTTTGCTGCTTAGCCTGTTAGATTAGTGAAATCCCCTATTTCAAGATTCCCTTGACTTGAGGAACTAAAAGCCTAACTGCTGCTGCTTCTCCACGTACTACTCTTATTTCTCCTCTTTAGTGCCTTAGAGTTTGAATTTTCTTTTGTTTTATTCTAAAGTGTTTTTTGTTGTTGGGTTTTTTTTTATGACAAGCATATATACTTGTGCTGGCAAATACTACATTGTAATAGTGCAGATTTTCATTTATCAGGCAGCTGTACAGTCACAGAATGTTTTTAGTTAATGGACTGGATGCTGTCAAGCAGATTTTGGCAAAAATTGCTTTGTAAAATTCACAGACTTCTTAATGCTTTCCTCCTGATGGCGTTTGGCACAATCCCCTTCTGAAAGTACAACAGCTGAGAACACTATCTTATTGGCTGTTAAATAACTTTTGAGGTATGTTTGAGGTGAGTGTTCAACAGCAGCAAAATCCCTCTGTTAAAAGAGCTTTATTTTATACATTGTCTTAATGCTCCAACTGCTTTTTCTAAACACACTTTTGCAGAATGCAAAGCCTCTGCACATTGAAAATGTCAGCAAGACTTGAATTGTTGGTCACATGCTGGTTTGAAAAGACTAAAACATTTCAAATTGCAGCAGCTGAAGGGAAAAGGTGATACATGCCTATTCTATAAATAGCTTCTGTAATAAACACATGCTTTTCCACCTGCAATTCTTTTGTTGTCTTTAGATAATAATGAATGAACTCTTATACTGAAAAGTGTTCTTCAGTATTCTTAGACATTTTTGGAATGGATAAGTATTTCCAGCCAAGGTTTTGTAACTTTGGGTAAAAGAAATTTTCCCTTTGAAGGGAAGTACCTGTTTAGGGTGAGGCATTGCAAGTTTTAGGTGAAAAGACGGCTTCTGAATCTTTGGACCTGTTAGTGAAACATTATTATATTTGAGCCCCCGCACAGGTAATTCCCTCTATCTTCTTGCAGGGCCATGTAACATCTTGCTTCTCGGCAAGCTATGAATTACTTCTGATGAACACCTTCTAGCAAAGCACAGAGTATCAACTTTTTACCTGCTACTGACTTTTCATACTTTATTTGGAGAATATTAGATTGTTAGGTTATAAAAGATTTAAGGCTATGTCTACAGGAGAGCAACAGCTCTCTCAGTATTCTGCAGTATTGGAGGCAGTGGAGGTGGTGTCATTTGATGTCTGGTGGGTTAATTATAACAACCCTACCAGGGCTCCTGAGCTGAAATTTCCTGAATTGTTTTCTCTGGTGTGTTGAAACCTTTTTAAAGGTCATATTTACTAAAAACAATTTATTTCTTTAAAAACACAGAAAAAGAGGAGGAAAACAGTGTTCCATAATTACAAGGCATTCCTGGTGGGATAGTTAATACACAGCTTCTACATCTTTAGCCTGCAAGGTCAGCTGATGTTTTTGTTTAAACTCTCTGAGAGTTAAGAAGGGCAGGTTAGGTATGTTGACTCTATTAGTGCTGTCATTGTTTAGATGAGGGTCTGTGTTTCTAAATGTTGCTTCTTGTAATATGAATTCTTAAAAAACTCAGTGGAGAGGGAGCCATGAGCTGTGTTTGTATCTGAAAAGGGATTCAAGGGCAGGCCTGCTTTTAACAATGAATATTTCTGGAGACCTTCATGTTTCCGGGAGGATTTTACCTTTTTCTGAATGTTTGAATTATGTACTGACAAATTAAAAGTGGTAGTATTGTTGGGGTAGCTGGCTGGTCTTTTTTATTATTTTACATCCGTTTAATGGAATATCTTTTATTGGGCCTTTTTCTACTGGAATTAATAGGAGTTCAGATACTTACTAAGAGTAGGATCAGGCTCTTCCAGTGTATAAGCATTAGACTTTTCCTCAGCTCATGGATTAGAGAGTTTTTCGTGTGCTTCATAGAAAATTGATATTTAAAAAAACTCCCATGCAGTTTCTTTGAGACCATCAATCCAACTTGCACTTACTGGGAATGAACCTGAAACAAATACAGCTGGTTAAGTTTTAAAAAGTTTCTCTTTTTGAGAGAAGGTACTTGGAGGAACATGCTGTGACTACTTAAAAACCAAAAGGAAAGGCAGAGGGAGAAGCTCCTGATATGAGGGGCAGTTCCACTCCCCTTCCCTTAGCAAAGGTTGAGTGGAGACAAGAGCAAGAATACTGCCTAGGCCTGGGTTTGTTCATGCTCTCCCCTTCCTCTCTGTGCACTTTACAGTTTACTGCCTCTTCAGCCTTGACTCTTAACTACTTTACCTGGTAAACATTCTCTTGCAAAGTCAAGGTTAGTGTGTGCGTGACCTTCTTCAGAATAGAGTATCAGACTACTGCAGTTGAATGTAATCCAGACAGGGATGCTGACTGCACAGCCTGCTCTGAAACATACAGTGTAAACAAATGGAAAAAAATGAGAGATTTTCATCTCTGTTTCCTGTAAGTTGAAGAGCTTTTTAAAAATTACTTGGGATACAGCATTTTTGGTTAGAGCTATGTATATATTTCTTTCCTTTCCCCCCTATCTAATCTTCATGTGACAATGCTTACTGCAATACACTTTTCTGGTATTTCAAGAATATTATATCAGTTTTTGACTTTGAGGGAGTGTGGGTTTATATTATTTCCATTATAAGTAGATAATGTATAACACCTTATTTGTATCTATCCAAGATTTTATATGTACTGTCCAAATCTAATACTGGTACGGCGTATGAGATCTAGTTGCATTGCCCTGTATCTGCACCTCTGACTTAATGCTTGAGCTGAAATTAGTGTCATGCTGACATAAAGTCAAAAAGAAATCCGCTGTCACTGCTATTCAGTGTTAAATCATTGAGAGCCAAACCTGGGCCTTCATGTTGGGCAAACAGATGGTTTTAGGTTGGATCTTCAGCATTTGAGACCTTGTGCTGTGTCTACACATGGTGTCTTTGCTAAAGCAAAGTATGGTATACCATATCTCCTTACAATATAAGCAAACATAGCTCTTTTGCCTTGTGCTTTGTCATGCTGTATGGAAAACAGGACCATAATGCAGATGTCTGGAACAGTGCATGTGTCTCATTCAGTGTTATAAATCTGACATCCTGTGTATTGGTAACTGCAGCAGTTTGTATCTCCGAAGAGCTGCACAGACATGGCTGTTCTACTGGGTCACTTGGGGGAAGGTGAGCTTTAATATGAGCTCAGTGGTGGGAGAGTTGAAAGCAAAGAAATTAAGTGACTTGTGTCAGTGAGTCAGTTGAGACTAGGACCCGTGTTCATGCCACTAGAGTGCACTACTTCCCTCTAACTTATTGAGAGAATGGTTACATGTGCTGGTAGGTGTGGCAGGCTCCCTGGTGGGGGGTTTGGAAAATTGCTGCCAATTTACTGAGGTATAGGAGTTTCACATCGGTCTTGATGGGATGCTGCCTTACTTCTGCAGCTGTCGTTTATCAAGTAAATATTTCTCTCGCTGTCAGTCTTTTAAGAATGTTGTGATAGAATGGCAGTGGGCTTGTAAACTAACTTTTTACTCCCCTTTTGATTTTATTGGAGATGAAATCAGTATGTACAAAAGACAGGATTGATCATGTTTGTAATTAAGCAAGTTCTTTGAGATGTATCATTTCTCAGAAATAGCCAACGACTTTTACTCTATTAACAAAAGATTCTTGATAATGAGATCTATTTTACATATATCATTAAGTTCTCTTTTTTTCCTTGCACAGGTTTCCACTTGAGTGGCACAGTAACAGAGCCTGCAATGCAATCGGAGCCAGAAACTGTTTGCAATGTAGCTATCAGCTTTGATCGTTGCAAGATTACCTCAGTGACCTGTAGCTGTGGAAACAAGGACATATTTTACTGTGCCCACGTTGTGGCACTCTCTTTATACCGGATCCGCAAGCCAGATCAGGTCAAACTGCATCTCCCCATTTCAGAGACACTCTTTCAAATGAACAGAGACCAACTACAAAAATTTGTACAGTATTTGATCACAGTGCACCACACAGAAGTTTTGCCTACTGCTCAAAAATTAGCAGATGAAATTCTGTCTCAGAATTCAGAAATCAATCAAGTCCATGGTGAGTTTGATACTTGTTCTTCCTTTTGCTTCACCCTCTCTTACATTGTGAGCTTTTTAGTGGCAATGAGGAGCATGACCTCCTTAGTTGTGTTTCAAGCTGAATCATTCTGTGATTTTATGGTGTTTACTAAAGAGGATTCTGTTACTGAACCTTTGTTTTAAGATGTTTAGAAAATGGTACTCTTTGGAAAAGAGAATTCATAAGCAATGAGCTTGATGTCTCCAGTATTGTTAGTGTGTGCCCTGTTTTGCTTCATGCTTGTATTTTCCAGCTATTAAAACCTGAGTAGTAGTGTTCTTTGCATAGCCATATTGCTTAAAGGAACAGTCTTATCAACTTACCACCAATGGTGACTTTTTATTATTTTGTTGTTTGTAGTAATCTTCCAACATTTTAATTTTGTTTTAATGGCAAAGCATAAAAGCAAGTAGGTGTTACTCTTTTTTTCGTTCATTAAATATATTTCTGTCAACCTTTGGGATTTTGTTTCTGTATGAAGTCAGGAGAAATATAAATCCTGTATTTCGGTGCTTTTCTCCTGTTAGTGCTGAAGCAGCTACAGTATAGCAAAGGTCTTGATCTTTCCTGCTCTTTCAGCTGCACAGGGTTTTAATGACTCTGTTTTTTGTAATGAACAACTTCTGTTTATTAAAGGATGATGGATGTGACTTGAGGCTTCTGACATGGCTTTTTTGTGGACCCTGCTGAAATGAAAGCAAGTAGTTGTACGCTCGAGGTGACCCAACTAGTATTAGAGTACTGTGTTCCTGTAAGGTCAGCTGATAGAAATGTCCTGTCAGGTGACCAGAACTGTAAGAATAAGAACAGCTTAGAGGGGAAGAATAAGTTATCTAAATAACTAGAAATATCTTTTCCTTTTTTTTTTTGAAGGAACAGGTCTTGTGTTAAATATTTAAGAGGCATGACCATTATTCAAAGAATTTGCAATACAAATAAAAGCAAGAAGAAAGAAAACCACGTATGCATTACTTACAGTGTAGACAGAACAAAACGAGAGTGTTTCCAGTAACAGGACTCATCTGCAGCTTAGCCCTTCTCCTTAGGGTGCTCTGACCCTGGCAGGCCCAGACAGGTGATGTTGCAAGAAAGTGAATTTCAGGAACAGTGCTCTTTTTTTGGCATTGGGGATTGTGGAGATGTGGCCAGAGGCAAGGCTGTTGCTGTGTTGTTGAAGGTAAGGAGAAGGTTATTGTCAGAGCTGCCTGGTGACAATGGAAAGGAAGTGAAACTTAAAGGAGAAACAGGACATTGAGCAGTAGGGGAAGATGCTCAGATGTTGTGCACTGAGGGCATGTGTCACATGAGAGTTGTTAACAACCTCTGAACATAAGGAGCTAAGGAGTGAGGAAGAATTACAGTATGAGAGAAGTACAGAAGATTGAAACAGTGAAGGGTGATTAGAAAAGAGGAAGGCAGGGGTGGGAAACAAAGGGCAGATGATGGCTATATATGTCTGTATTAGCTGTACTGTAGTTAATGTAAGAGAAATGACAAGCTGTTGCAGAGACTTGATCAATATGAAGTCTGCAATTATACTAATTGTAGACATGCTAGTCTTTGTCAGATATTTTCTTATTGTCAAAATACCTCATTACTCATTATTATATAAGGTATTTTTAGAGATTTGAGACTTATATCACAGCTCAAATAGCAGAAAGAATAGGAAATAAAAAACTGAGTTGATGATCAGTTATGAAATTTAACAATGAATCTGAGTAGGTTAGTTTAATATTATCCACAAAACTGAAACGTTTCTTACACATGTTGCTGTTCTCCTAGTAAGAAAGATTGCAGTATTATATTGACTATCAGTATTTCTTAATAAAATGCCAAAATCCAAAGTAGAAAATCCAAGCAGCATAAGAAAATAAACTGCTATTACCAAAAAAAGCCATGTTTTAAAAGACATTTTATAGTTTCCTGCTTTTCTTCTCAGACTCACATAAAACCATGGCCTGAATTTTTTTAATGTTCACAATACTAAAAAATTACTTTTTCCTTAAAAGAATTATGTAAGTTCCTCTGATTATGTAGCAAGTAAGTGTTCTTCTGGGATTCATAATGTAATTCTGTTACTCTGATCTTTAATCGATTTCCTTAAATTAAAAATAATAAAATTAACCAAAAGAAATCTGTGAAAAATAACCAAAAGAAATGTCTCTGGTTCTAATATCATATGGTGATGAATCTAAGATCACCCTTCACTCTGTCATCTCCTGTGCTTCACATGTTAAGTTTAATACAAAACCGTGTTGTAGACTGTCTTGTGTTGAACAGTTTGACATCACTGAACTGGTGTCTGAAGAGAAATTATATTAAATGCTACTTGAAGGCACAGATAGGTAAGAGGAAAAACTTGCTTATAAAATTAAGAGGAGACCTGGCACAGAAACACCAGAAACAGCTTTGATTAAAGGGAAGCCCTGAATCTGGAGTTGGATGAGGAAATTCGTTTCAATGTGACTTAGGAGTGTTTTAATTTCAGGGTTGTTCTATACAGGACTTGAGTTGTTAAATTTTTTATTTTTCTTGCGTAGTGACTGTACTAGTTCTAGTTTTCATATATTTGCAGTAATGCACAAAAGAAATCAGCTCTTGAATACTATTTGTATGTATAAATGGTCTGGGATGTAGAAGAGCTCTAACCACAGTGTTCTTGTTGTCTTGTTTATGAGATGACTGATAAGAGATGATTAGATGGAACAACTAGGCAGTACTTTCAAAAAAGGTAAATTGGGTAATCATTCATTTGCTCAAAATTCTGTGTTGTGCAGCATTTGATGACTGGCTTTGGCCTGATGACATGGGTTTTGGAATAACCAATTACTCTGAGTTCCTTGGTGGATATAAATGATGCAATGTCCTTTCTTGCTTCATGGCTGAGCCTCCTGCAGGAAAAAATAAGAGAATGCTGTTAGAAGCACAGGAATGTGTTGTCTAGTCACTAGCTTCTTCAGGAGAGACAACTGATTCATTGGGAATCCTCTTGTGTATTTACCAGTCTATTTTCACTTGGTGGTGATTACGTTACAAGAGTGTTTTACATGTTTTTAGAGCATAAAAGCACGTCTTACGTCTCATGTTCTGATCTCCTTTTGTGACACTGCTACAGCTGTACATGTTCCTGATGATTTCAAAACTGGAGTTCTGTAGTGTGTAATCTCCTGTACTGAAGACGGTACAGGAAGGTATAAATGCTGATACCCTGATGTCTGCACTGCAGAACTGTTGGCCTCACATTGGGTTTCAATGTGAAAGCTCTTGCAGGAAGCTGGGTGTAGCTTCGGATCCTGCTTAGATGAGGATTTTGTCCTCCCTGTTAATTTTTGTACTGTTGTAGCAGAGGAGGCTATCAGGTGTGTATGCTAGGAAGAGAGCAGTCAGGATGACAATGGATTATCAGCTGTGTTTGTCATTTTGTATATTTCTTTTCATAGGTATGAAACTTTCACTTGAATAAATTGGTTAGAAGGTCAAACTGTGTTCGTGAGAATTTGAGTAGAAATGGGAAAGTAACTGCAAGATGGGAGGAAGGAGAGATGGAAGGTCTGTTTTCATATTAATCTCATATTAGAGTTAATTTCTTATTATGTGCATAGTGGAAAAGAGTCTACCTTTTTTGGTATAAGGATGTCCTGGCAAACCTATTTAATTTTTAACTTTTAACTATCCTTTTTCTTTTCTTGAGTGTTTAGTGCTGCTGTGGCAATCTCTGCTCTTAGAAGAGCTATGTGGATTTCTCCAGACTTCCTCCCATTCTCTGATTCTCCTACTTGCAGTAAAAGTTACTTGCCAGTACAAACAAACCCCCATGCAGATGAGCTTAAATTTAAGGAGGAGAACCTGAGAGAAAGCAGTTGAAATATATTTGTCTTCTGAGTAGGAGGGGTACCTTGTTTCTATAGTTTTTTCTGTATTTGTCTAGGCAAATATAGGTACATCCTCAGCAAACATTAATTTGTAATGCCTATTAGCAGTGCTGGAGGAAGCATTCAAGAAGGAAACATCTATCAAAAAAAGCCTTCAAAGAAAATTTCAGAATATCTAGTCCTGTTCTAGTGTATTTTAGGTTCAAAAGGGCAATCTAGAGGTATAGGTGAATATGTGTTAAGATGTACTTAATGTATTTAACAGGGGGTTTAGTGGAAAATTGTAGGGTAGAGTAGGGCTGAACGACAGAATACAATCTACTGCTGATCTACTAGTAAAGAGATTGTTTAATGTTAAAGAAGATAAATTATTTTTAAAATTATGAAGTATTTCACATGGCCCAGCCTAAATTGGATAAGTTGCTTGAGAGATTAGTTGCAAAGTAAGAATGTAGGACATGGCAGGTGAGTTTCCTTTCAAGAAAGATGAAAGTGAAGTGCTTAAATGCTTAGTATGCAAATTGTTTAGTGAGCCAGAGTTGGAGTAGCCAAAACTAGAGAAATTTCAGAAATTCAAGTAGAAGTAAATAAGTACTACAATGTAAAAAAAAAATTGAAAGATCGGTAGCTGCAAAATGCAAAAATAATTTATGAAAGTCATAATTTTAGGAAAGGTATTTTCAGACACATTAAACATAAATATAAAAATTGTTATATAGAAGATGATGGAATTTTGTTAAAACACATGCAAGGTAAAATTAATTAAAATAAAGCATACTTATCTGTTCTGATAATGTTCTTTTATCTGCCATACACAAATGAAGTTTGAAACTTATCACTATATGTTGTTTGTGAGATATGGACTTAAGCAGGAAAGGTTAGATATTGTTGGTAAATAAGTTAGTGCATTTTGCTGTATGTGCAGAGGGAAGAGAGAATTTTTTTGAAGTTAAAAACCTGTTGGGGATTTATTAACTTCCCTCAGCAACTTAGGATCACCTGTCTTCTCTTCATATTTTGTGTTGTTAGCACTGAGCTTCATAGCAGTTGCAGTTTTTCTTTGATGCTGTGCACTGCTGAACAGGTGTTATAAGTCACCCAAGGGTTCTGAAATTGACTACAAGATGAAGTGACTTATGTCTAAACTTTTGGAGAATCAAAGCCATAATAATATTTTTGACTAATTAATTTTATGAGCTTTGGTTTTATGTAATCATTGTTTAGATTAAGACTGAGCATATTAAGTTTATTTATCAATCTTATTTTTTTTTCTCCTTCTTAGAACTTGGGAGTTGATTATGTTTAACATGCAACCTGCTATTACCTTAAATACAAAAGGCTGCTACCCTGTTTTCAAATGTTATTTGGGTGTTCAGTTTTACAAACAGTTGTGCACAATATTCTTGCTTTGATTACTAAGATTGCAAAAGAACATGAGTAAATATAGATGTCTGTATCTACATACTGCTTATAAATATTTATTGTATTTAATTGTAACTACATGAAGTAAAGTATATTTCAAAGACCAGTCACAATAATAAAAAACCAGAGTTTGAAGAGAGGGAGATTATTGTGTTAGTGACAATAAACTGACACAGTTTAATTACAGGTTTTAATACTTAGTATAATTGTACACTGCTTTCCACTTTCATAGTTCAAATGTGAAACCCTAATTTATCCTCATGACATCCCTCTAAAGCACCTAAGTAGTTTACAAGCAGGGAACGGGGGTTTAACCTTGGTACCAAACTGCACGGCAGAGTTTAAATTCATGGCTGCCCATATTCCTCTCTGTAGCCAAACTGTACCTCTACCAAGGCCTTGTGGTGGCTGTTCAAGGCTGTGTTGCAACCTGAGCAAAGCTACTGCCTATGGGTTGAACCTTCAGCTCTGCCTGGCGTTGAGCTTGAGCCTTCCTGACAGCTATTGCTAGGCCTTCTTTTCTCATATCTCTTAAGACAGCTCCCTCTTGTTGCTTGTTCAGATAGTTCCTTATCTATTCACCCAGTCCCATGTTTTCAGAGGAGAAGTGGTAGTGTAGAAATCCTGTGCGTGATCTGTGTTGGAGTGGGAGAGGAAACAGCGATCACCTGACTGTAAGTGAACCCAGTCAGGTTCACTTCACCCAGTTGTGAAGTGCCTAGTTGAGAGACATGGAGATAGTCATGTCTTGACCCCAGAACAGGAATGACGTGGGCAGTGTAAGCTGAGGCTTCCTTGGCAAGACCATTAAGATGCCTGGCTGTTGCCGTGGTGGGAAGGTGGTTTGGACTTATGCCTGATCAGACATGGTTTCTCCCTGCCTTGTTGGTTGATGGCTATCGGCTGAAGACTGCTAACAGTGTTGAAAGATGAGTGAATTACAACTGTAGCTGGTGCTGCTTACATGAACTCTGAAATTTCTTTATACAACCTCATCAAAAATTTTGATCATACTAAGTGTAGCCTATATAAGATCTTTTAAGAAAATAATCATTCTGAGTCAGATGTATCTGTAGTACTGTGCTAAACAGCATCATAGAGCTCAGACCCTTGGCTTGGCATCTTCACCTTTTACAGTCTTCTGGCCTCCTGGCTTGAAAATAACACTGGTGTGAGTATAGCAATACTGAGCTCCTGGGAAAGGTATATTTGGGATCATATTGGGAGAAATAGCCTTGGTGGAGCAGTGCTGCTGTCCTGGGGCAGTGGACATGCTTGTTTTGTAAAGGAATCCTGTTCTTAAAGAATCTATGGTAGCTGTGTTGAAATTTAACCTTCTAGCACAAACTGACCGGTGAGCTTTTTGATAAAATGTAAACAGTTACAGAAGGAATTTATTTTTTCCCCTAAATAGGGAACCTTAGCTGAGGAATCTTGGCCCATTTTTAATTCAGTCTGAAAGCAACCACACCAAGATTACTTAAAGATAAATATCCATTGAGGTGAAGAAAAAATATAAGTGTATTTTGTATACTGATGTTTTTATATAGTTCCTCTTCACTGCTCTTTGTGTTTTAAAGCAATGAAATATTTAAACTATTTGCAAGGTGATACTGCAAACCTGGGTCTGCAACAGCTGCACTACTTATACTTGTGAGGCTTGATTTCCCTTTTTGTCTTGTTCCTTGCAGCCAAAGACTTGTTATGTATGTCGTGTAGCTGACCAAATTGAAAGCCCCTTGAAACTTAACATACTGAAGATAGAAGCACTCACAGAAAGAGGAGGTTTTTCATTTTTTGGTTTTTGTACTGTCTTGGATTTGATTCCTGTCTTTTGAAACACTGTGTGTTTCCTGTGGAAGGCAGGAGAGTTCATTCACATCTTCAAAGACACAATTCCTTGTTAATTTAGGTATATATGCGTGTACATGTATGTGTGTGTGTGTATATATATATAGCAATGCAGTGTTCCCAGGTGTAGGCTCTGAAATTGGAGGCAGTTTAGGAAGTTGCTGAGCTGGAACATTTTTTTGTTTACTGTCTCAGCAACTTGTAGACAAGACATCCCTCTGACTCTTTAAATCTTCTGATTGTGTTTTCATTGAATAAAAATTGCAGCATTTTCTTCAACCACTTAAAAGCTTCATCTCCGTGGCAGAGCTGCAAGTGTGAAATGGAGGCTTGAATCAATGTTTTTTTTCCTATACATCTGAAGAGTTGTAGGTATCTTTGCTTTTCAGATTCTCAGGACTTCTATGACAAACCCCCAGATTTTTACAAATCTATATAATTTTCCTTTCCTGGCAGTATTCTTCTCTTTTTTTTGTTCAGAGGTAGCATGGACATGGATTTAAAAGAGAGAGATTGTGTAATGTGATTCAATTTCTAACATCTTTGCAAAACCTAATAGATAAACCTAGATAGAGATTACACAGTTGTGACAAGTCCAAAATAAAAATGTTAACTTGAGTCTCGGGCATGCTTAAAGCACCTTACATCTAGTATGGTGATGCCTTACCTTGAGCTGAGTCCAACACCCATAGGTAAGTACATTTCAGTGCTTTCAGTTTGAAGACCTTTTAAAAAGTGTCCAATGGAGTTGCAGGAGTCTTCAGAAAAATAGAGGTCGCTAGATGGTGCAAGAACTTGTTTTAGTTAATTTTGTCATCCTTTAGAAGAGGCCACTGGGGAAAGTCACTGGTCTGAGCTGCAAAATTTGAGTTATAAAGCCTGTGGCCGAAGCACTGCCTGATGTAAATCTAGTCATTCAGTTGACACCAAACTAATTCAGGTAGAGTTGCTCTGAATTGACTCTGTGCAGATGACTTTGCCTATGTAAAAATGCTTCCTTTGGAAGCAGCATGGTCTTAAATAGCTGTAACTCTTATTTATGATGGAAATGCCTTTAGTGCTTTAAGACTTTGGATTTGTTTGGGGATTTTTTTACTCTTTGTTTAGCTTTGCAGAGCCATCACAGCTCAGAGGCACCGAGGTGATGATTCTCCTCATGTTCATCAATAGCAGCGCTCACTAGCAGTCACTTAAACCTGAGCAAGATTGCTGAAGGTACAGGAATTACACAGGTGTTTTGGGGAGAATGGTTTTAACGTCACAATCGTAGAAATATAAATCAAAGTCTTAATTTTCCCTGTAAAATCATTTTGGTATAAATGCTGAGATGGGAGGAAAAAACCCTTCACCTTAATTTTAATGTTTTGTTAGAGAAGAGAATATTATTTCTTTAAATACCTATTCATAGACTGTAATTTCTAAGTGCTTAAGACTACTGAGGAGAAATTTATGTCTATTTTAAAGAATGTTTAGATTAAAACCAAGGCATTCAAAACAGGAGAGAACACAAATCCAAAAACCTCTGCAGTAGTCCTCTCCCCTGGACTGAAGAACCTCCTTTCTTTATATAGAACATAATGATTTCTTTTCTTGCTGTTTACAGGTGCTCCTGACCCAACAGCAGGTGCTAGCATAGATGATGAAAATTGCTGGCATTTGGATGAGGAACAAGTTCAGGAACAAGTTAAACTCTTCCTCTCCCAAGGCGGATACCATGGATCAGGGAAGCAGCTCAATTTGCTATTTGCAAAGGTGTGTTGAGTACTCTGCACCCTTTTTCTCTCCCATGTTCTCGAAGCCAGTCTGTACTTGTTTGCGTCTTACTCAAAGTACTGTTCTAAAACAAGGCAAAATCTTAGGAACACAAATGTCAACTTAATGAGTTGTACAGCAGTGGACTGCAATCTGATGTGTCTTGATCAGTGTAAGGATATGAAGTAACATTTCAACTACCTACAGCTCTGCTGTTCTCTTCCTTCCCACCCCTAAAACGTTGGAAAAACCTGTAGAAATCAGTTTTACAACAGTTTGCATAATGCACCTGGGGATTACATGTGGAAAAATTCTCTGAAGAATTGCAATTGGATATTGAAATCAAAATTTTGTTAAATTTGGGAAGGCAGACTATTTTTTCTACTTAAAAATTTGACATTGCACATATAAATTGCATTTCTAACTTAACAGAAGCAGAATATTTAACATTGCAGGATATTTGTCTGTACTGCAATTTCTTTGCTTTCTTTTCAAGTTTGTATTAAAAACTCGTTTCCTAGGTGCGAGAGATGCTAAAAATGAGGGATTCAAATGGAGCTCGCATGTTGACGTTGATAACAGAACAGTTCATGGCTGACCCTCGTCTGTCGCTTTGGAGACAACAAGGAACCACAATGACTGACAAGTATAGGCAGCTCTGGGATGAACTGGGTAAATGCATAGACTCATTTAGGTGTTGATGTGTATAATAAAGGAACAATTACATATTTGAAATTGAGAAGCTGTTACTGTGGTACTAGGCAAAGCAGGTTAGACTTTTCTGCAGTTTTCCTTGTTCAGTTAAGGTCGGGTGAAATTGAATTTCTCATCTACAGCATAAGACAATTGCAGTTGGAGAGGAAACATGGTATGAAAGAAGTACAATTCCAACAGGTTGCAAGTACTTTAGGATATAAAAGGAATAATGCAAAAAGTGGAAATGTAGCTACACAACTGAGGCTGAATATATAAGCTGCTGGTGCTAAACTGGAAAGGTTAAGGAAGAAATCAATTCACAACTAGAGAAGTCCATTACTGAGTAGGAAAGGAGATCAAATAACAGAAGACTAACATGCTTACTGTGCTCTAGGGAAAAGGTGACCAGAAAGATGACAGTTGTATAATTAAGAGAAGAACACAGGATGAAATGGGAAAGGAATATTTAAACTGGTGAGGTCTGAGCACACTTGCTCTAAAGTGTTCCTGACTAATAAAGTTTTTTATTACTGCTTCAGAAATTTTCAAAATCTGTAAGAATTTTGTCATAGAATGGTTTGGGTTGGAGGGGAGTATAAGGATCATCTAGTTCCAACCCCTCTGACGTGGATAGGGACATCTTCCACTAGACAGTTTGTTTAGAGCTCCATCCAACCTAGCCTTGAACACTTCCAAGGATGGGGTATCCACAACTTCTCTGGGCAGCCAGTTCCAGAACCTCACTGCCCTCACAGTAAACAATTTTTTTCCCAATATATAATTTAAACTTAATATTATAGCAGACAAAGCTCCGTCAGAGTCTAGATATAAGTGTAACAAGCATTTCACTGTGTCATTTTTATGATCCTTTGACTTGCTGGGAAATAACAGTTTTTGCCAAACGTGGCACATGGCTAGCTGGACATACGTGCAGCATCCCACCATACTGAAAACTGGAGGGTCTCATGCTTCATTGCTTATGTGGGTTAAGCTGGTAGGTGGTGAGAGGCAGAAATGTGTTCTTCACAGCAATCTTAACACATGCTGTCAAACATAAAAGGTTTTGTTAAACTTTTGTAGTGGCTCCTGTTGTTCCATAAGTTTCATATTAACATCATTTTCTTGACAGCACCTGTCTGAAGGTAGACGAGGTGGAATCTATCTGTCTGCAGCATTGAATAAGAAATACTTTTGGATTAATTCAATTTAATTTACCTCAATTTAATCAGAATTCTAGATGCCATTCCCAGAAAGCTGCAGTGGAACTGTCAGCCTCACCACTACCTGAGCTGCTGTATCTGCAGTCTGAGGCAGACTGTATTGTTTCAGTCATGAACTACTCTGTCACCTCTTAACAGTATCAAAGTATGTTGATCATGTACTGTGGTTTCCATTGCAAATATATTTCAATCACTTCATGTGTGCAGTAGGCAAAGGGTAGAACTTAAGAACTTCCGCCTCCAGATAGTGTTTATTTTGCTAAACTGTCCATTTCTTCTTCCCACCAGTGCTTCCACTGGTGCTTAGCAAGTTCCCTCCAAAATGCTGTTAATTGAATGAATCTCTCCAGCTTCACTCCCATCTGATGTGAAAGTTACAAGCTTCTGCAGTGTTTTTGCTAGGATTTTGCCTTGAGTTTCACTGTTTTCACATCAAACACATCCCTTTTTCCATGTGAAACCTGCATATAAAACAAACAAACAAAAAAGAAAATAAAAAAGTGAATGTACTGAAATTGAGGGAGATTTTAAGGGAGACCAGATTTACAATAGGATACTGCAGAAGGAAAAGCAAGATGGCCCTGGCAACATACAGTCTCTGCTCCGAATGGAAGAGGTAACTCAGACCTTGAAGTATAAGGGAGTGATGGTATTGTTATGTTACAAAGTCATGTTTGCTTCTCCTCTTGTCATCTTCTGAGATGTTGGAGAACTAAAATATTAACAGAGGGAGTGAGACAGGCCTTTGCATACTTATCTTTTTGTATTAGCAGTTCAGAGTAATCTGGGAGTGGCATATATGTATGTCTTTTAAAAAAGTGTTTTGTCTGTCCTTTATTTCACAAGTAGGTAGCAATTTAACATTGTAGTGATGGAGAGTTTTAGGACATAAAAAGTATGTAAATATAAACTCTGTTTAATATAGGTTTACTTGCTTGCCCTAGTATGCTGTCTGCCAACTGCTAGGCATATGGCCACTTTGTCAGTTCTATCTTGACATAGATTTTTAAGCATACTTAAATAACTTCAGCTTTGCTTCTTGACTGGGTCACTTGAGCCTTTCATTAGAACTTAACTGGTGCTTCCTGCCTGACGTTGGGCATTGGCAAGGGTACTGGAAGGACACATTGAGCTCTGATCAGAGTTCTTGTTGAATTTTATGGTAAATTGTTTATTTCAGTAGAAGTCACATTGGGTTTGAACGTTTCAAGGTGCTGATTTGAAAACAACAGCAACAAAAACCCCCACACCTAAACCAACAACAACAATAACAACAAACCCCCCTAAAATAAACCATTGAAACCACCACTCAAGACCCCTAAATGAAATACTTCAGGTCTAATATAAATATATATAAATATAAATCTAGTATAGACACCTGATTTCATAGGTAATTTACAATTCAAAAGCATCATATTAACAAAAAACACTGTGCACATAAGTAGGTAGTTGGGTTTTAAAACCTCTAGTTTGGGAATAAGAATATAATAACTATGCCCTTCAGATTCATCTGTTGTACATCAAAGAGTTGGATGAGCTAATTGCTACTTATGGAATGCCAGAGGTATTCTATTGGAAGGATCAAGATTACAAGTCAGAGCTCTAAGGTTGCTTGTGTACTTTTCATACTAGAAGAATTTAGATGTAATTTCAGTGATGCACTAGTGAATCCTTCCAGTTTGCCACAGTGACACATGAATTCCACTTTGCAGAGTTTAGAGCAGAGTTTGAATTCTTCATGTTGTTGCTGTTTAAATGGTGTCTCTGTACATAATTTTCACATCCTGATCTTTAGTTGTTTGATTCTTGGTAACCATGGTTGAAAACTTCAGTATGTCATAATGATTAATTATCCGAAACCCCTTGGTTTGCCTTTTAATTAAATTGCATTGATAAGATGAGAGAGGATATGGAAATACACAGTGAATAATCGCTGATGCCTGTTGAGCTGAAATCTCTGATTTGAGAGAAAGGTCAGTTAAACTTCTTTGTAGTCTAAGTGAAAAAAAGTGGACTGTGAATCTTAGTACATCAAGAAGTTGTTAATATTCATCCATGAAAAATTAAGTAAAAGTTGGTTGTTCTCTGCAAAAATGAAAATATTTCCTTAAAACAAGGGGGGGGAAATTGACTTTGTGCCCCAGCCCAGGGATCATGATGGCTCCAAGGCTCTGCTTTGGAAGTAAATGTTGAGTACTGACAGATGCCAGACATTGGGAAGAGACTGTTTTGTCAGCAAATGGGATCTGCAAGTTAATTGGTGTTTTCTGCAGGCTTCTGGCTGTGAAATTAAATTGGAAACCCTTTAGCCACATGGATAAAACAGGACCTGAATACAAATGGCACATGTCACCATCAGGGCCCACTGTGAAACAATAGTGTTCCCATTTGAACACTGTGCCATTACAGATCATTTAAATGTGGGGATTACATTTAAACTAAAAGCCCCATTTGCCTCTTACTGCAATTTAAAAGTCCTCTTAGCTAAAGCTAAGTGACAAATTAAATGAAAAAAGTGCCCACATTTTTAAAGCTGTAATGCAAAACAACCTTTTATTTCTTCTCAAGTGTCACGAATGAATCATTATACTTGTCAACCCTAAACCAAGCCATAATTGGAGCAGCTACTGTTATCAAAGTGGGGCTGCTCTTGTGACAGCTTAGTAAAGCTGAAACTGTTAAATTAAATCCCAGATGTTTAATCTGATGAAAGTAGTCAAGTAGAAGAATCTAAGACAAGTATCTACTGCTTGATGGAATGATGGAGCCCAACACCATGTCAACATGTAGATTACCGGATCAGATTTATTTTTTTTTTTCAGTGAACTGCCATTTTCGGTATCATCTTACTGCTTGCCTTCATGGTGAAGAAACTTCACATAATTTGCATATTTCAAAACAAACATTTCTAGTAGATTTCCTCCATTTTGCCATGTAAGAACTCTTTAAGGGGAGGAGAGCTGGTTTCTTTAAATTGTGGAATAGTTTCTTGTGGTGTAGAAATATGATGGCTGTGTCATGGAGAAGACGCTGTGTCCAAAGGGCTCTTTGGCAAGGCAGGACAGTGGATAAAATTGGAGGATGTGTTCTGGTTTAGCATCATGCTGATCCTGGTCTCTGTTGCTCATCTTATTTTATGATGTTGAGGAGAACTTAAGTGGTACTCTATAGTTTCAGAGTATGTGGTCCCTTCCGCATTTTAATGCATAACCTTTTCCTGTCTACCTCAACCACTTCTTGACATCCAAAGTTTTTAAGCATAGGAACCTCTTAGGATACTGCAGTGATCTTCATTCATACGATAAAGTTTTTTCCTAGTGATCTGCTTAGAATCCTTTCTGTTATATACTAAATATATTCTAGCATACTAACTGGGCTGTTGCTATAAAGGTATTTCTTGAGTGGAATAACATGTCTTTGCTGTAGTAGTTCTAATAGTAGTTCTTCACTAGTACTTTGCCCTGTTACAGGTTGCTTTTTAAATGTTTAATCAGGCTGATGGTCTGTTTTGATTTCACACTTGCTGATATTCTGGCCATTTTCTGGATTAGAATGATAAATTTTTGTGTAAAAATTTGAACTAAAATATCATTTAACAAGGTCATACACATATAGTGATATAGAGAAATAGTACAATATATTTCTTGATGGATTATGCCTAAATTTTTACGAGTAGCACTTTGTTCCTTAATTCTAAATGTTGAGTTTGAGCAAGGAATCATCATAGATTGATTTGCCAAGGGCAGACTAATGATCAAGTGTTAAATAGTGCTCTTTTTTTTATTTTAATTTGGAAACTGCTAGGAGTTTTTCTGATAGAAGTTTTTATAGTCATCTCTAGAAAACAGCAAGTTTTCTTTTAACCTTAACTGAGTGTAACTATTTTCCATCTATATTTCTGTCTCAGGCATTCCTTTCCTTTGCAGTTAGAGAGACAAACTTGTATGAATGGGACGTGCCAGCTGTTCTAAACAGATTATCTGTGCTTAGTACCTAAGTGGAGAGGGGAAAAGGACAAAAGCAGCTGGGGTTGTTGCCAATATGCCCCTAGAGAAATTCCTTCCTGATACCAGCTTTGATGACTACTCCAGGGCTGCCATGAAAAAGAATCGATAAACTTAAGCATTCATTACAGTTTTGTGCTCTAGTACCATTTTTCTGGAGCTACATGTTTCATGCAATCCTTTTTAGAATCAACTTCTCCGCACATTTTATGGTATTTAAAAAATGGTACAACAAGGGTCTTAAATCTGAGTGCCAAGTTTATGTTCCTATTGTTATTATATCATTGAATATCCCAAGTTATAATTGCATCATGTTCTGTCTTATAGCTAAGGAAAGTATCCATGCCCTGCATCTGTAGAAAATAAAGTTAATTTCAAATTTCTAAGTATACATTAGTCAGTTGCACATAGCGGATTTCTGGCCTTAATGTGAAAGCTGTGGGTAGCCCTGTATTTCAAAGGAGGTGTGATGCACCATTCTTGGAACCATTACCATTGGTCTTTAATCGTGAGACTTTCTGAGTAGAGTGGTAACTTACGCATATTTGTGCCTTAAACTGTATCATGTCCAGTAGCTGTCTTTGCTTAATTGATAGTTGCTTTCATTTTGTTTAGTCTTAGCTGTCATGGTCTTATGAAACGTGTACTTCAGTTCACGTGCTTAAGGTTACACCTGCTTTTTCACAGAACAAGCTGTTAATATATGTCAGTGTCTTTGAATGATTTGTGCTTTTGGAGGCACTAAATTAACAGTACGTCAGAGCTAGCATCACAAGATAATTTTTCTGCTCTAAGGCCTGAGTTATGGATGACAACTTAAATTGCTGTTATGGCCTTGCAGTGTCTCAGTTGTTCTGCCACCTGGGTCTGCCCAGTGAATAAAGCCAGGCTGCAGTTCTGCAAAGATGGATTTTATCTGCATTTTCTGAGGACTGTTACCTTCCTCCTCCATTATGGACATTGCCATAATGGTATTTGAAATGAGGATGTATGAGGCCAGAATATGACAGAAGACTTTGGTTGGTTGTGGGTTTTTTTCTTTGTTGGGTTTTTTTGTAATTTCACAGTATATTGTGAATTAGAAGGGACCTACAAGGATTGTGGAATCTAGCTCTTAAGTGAATGGCCCATATGGGGACCAAACCCACAACTTGGTGTTAATGGCACCTTGCTCTAACCAACTGAGCTAATCCTGTGGCATTTATCAGATTTGAGAAATAGTGGTTACAGTAATTACTTTTGGTCTATAAGCATAGTTTGAGGGGCTTGTTTTTAATATCATACAGAAAGTTAGTTTTCCATTCAGTTCACTTGGATGGAAAGTACTTCAAATTTCTTTGAAACAGTTCTTGTAATTTTTATTCCTAAGATGTTGAACTGATTTACTTAAAAATGTCCTAAAAAATTGTTGCGTAAGGAACTGGTACAAAACTCATTGCATCCCTGACTGTGGAATCACATCTGACAAGACTAAGGGCAGAGTTTTACTGTAAGCCAAGCTGGTTCTTAGCATTATTTTTTTTCCTTCTTCTCATCCTTCATTTTTCATATTTCACTAATGCTAAGCTGCCACTTAGTTTTCCAGTGCCACTTCTGGTAAATACCAGAGCTAGAGAGAAGTGATAGATTCATGAGGAGGAATTACTGACTCTTCACTAATTTCTGAGCTTTACTGTGGTTCAGCAATCTAGTGTTGTGATATTTTCCATTTTACTGTCTTGAATGGACACTGGAAAAATAAATCAAAAATTGGAAAAGTAATTTAAAATGAAAAGTGCAAGAATCTCAATCTGCTTGGGTATGTCAAAGAGAGACAAAAGAAACCCTTTGTAATTTAAGGTAGCCTATGGTAGACTAAAAATTAGATAGGGAAGACAATTCTTCTAAAGGAACAAAAGGTAGCTAAAAGTTGTAGTTGGAGCTGGAGAAATTTAACTAAAAATAAGCTTAGAATTTTGGGTTGTGGTAGCCAGGCAGTAGACTGTCTAACCAGGAGCTGTGCTAGATTCTTGTATTAGAAGTTGTAATTCAAGTGTGCTGTTTTTGTAAAACTCAACAATCGTATTTGGGCTGGAAGATGGAAGTGATTTGTGAAATGTTAGAGTATAAAGGAATTCAGACTAGACAATCAGAATTTGTTCCTCTGACCAGTTACAGTGCATTATTTACATTCTGTGAGCACAGTTGTGGCAATCATAATTCCCGCTATGTGAAGGGAGTGTTTTCACTTGCTCTCCTTTTTTTTTTTTTTAAAGGAGGGATATTTTTATCCCTTTCTTTATGAATATCTTATTTTGTTGGACAAACATCAAGTTTTGCGGTTTTGTATCTTCTTAAGAAAATTAGCTGGGAGAGAAATTCATTCCTATCAATCATAAATTTAGATAGAAATAGCTTAGTGCACTTATAGTTAGTAGTCACATTAACTTTTCTTCTGAAAATTATTAGTCTCTGAAAATAGATGGTAACTTCTGAGAGTGTATTACTAGTTAAAGTACTTAATAAAATATACATATTTTGGGCAGGAGCATACTTTCACCATCTGGCTGTAAACATTGGCAACTACTTAAAATTGTGAAGAGTTACATTAAGATACTCACGATGGACTATTTTTGTAATGTATGTGTTAGTATTAGCAGTGCTTTTACCTTCAGTTGATTGATTGTAAACAAATGATTGAACAGTTTTGTAAATATGACTCAAGTTAATAACTTGCAGATTCTTTATACTTCTCTTTAGCTTTGTAGACTAATAGTCCATGCCTTGCTACAGCAGTTTGCTTATAGGGTACTACAGATGCATGTGGTAGGGTACTACTCTAATGAGCATGTGACAGATCCTAAGTGATCCCTTGGGAGATAGTAGTCTTAAACTATTACACTGTTAAACTGCACCTTTCAAGCTAATTCCTGTTCTTATATGAAACCCTTTGGTTGAATAGGCAGAGCGTCTGCAAGGATGCAGCAGTTTTTAAAACATACTTAAAACGATGAAAGTGTGTGGTTGGTTTCTTTTTCCATTGTGCTAAAAATTGAAAACATAGGAAGAGAAAGCAGAAGTTTTTAGTTACTTGACACAGAGATCAGAGCATTTAGTTGCTGATAGCTCTTTCAGCCAAATACACATGTGCCTTTAGCCCTTGGAGCAGCAAGAGAGAAAGGGAAACCTAAGGAATAAGGCAATTTAATTTGTCTCTGTTTTAGTCCTCCGCTCTGTCAAATACACACTCGGAGGTTAGTGCGTAGAGGGGCAGTGATTCCCTCTTGCCATCAGTGCTGCAGGTAATCTACTGCGTTAGTCAGCCAGATAGTGTGAAATGCATGGGGAGTGATTAGACTATCATACACAATACAGTCAGCATGAAGCACTTGTCAAGACCAATACATCAAAGTTTAATTCAATAATAGAGTGAATTAGAGCAAAATGAAACATTCTGTTCTCCAAGAAACACAACACCCATAGAAAGCCTTTTTTTTCTGAAGGCTGAACAGAGAAGCTAGAATGCATTAAGGAATTTTTATGAATAAAATTGAAACTTGGATGCAACAGAATGCTGAGAATAGTTTTCCTTGAGATTCTTACTGAAGAGAGAACAGCACTGAAGCGCTTTGCCTGTCTTTACTATTGCATAAAAGCAACTGTTTAATTGGAGCATTCTCCAGTGGGACTTCTGATTATGTTTTGTTCTAATGGAGATCTCCCCAAACCTGGAGAAGGGCAGTGGCTTTGCCAGTTATTCTGAAGGCACTTGTCCTTCTCCTTGAGAGTCAATAAATACCATACTGTACCTTCTTTAAGTTTTCTAAGTGGCTGTCCCAGTGGAAGTGGGTGTGTGCTTAAAATACAGATGTAAACCATTTTAAAGTCCTTTGCTGACATTTCTGCTTTAAAGAGTTAATAGGTTCTACCTGCTAGTATTGTTTCTCCTCTGGCACTTCCAGTGCTGGAAAATTATGCCTTTGTAACAGAAATGATTAGTCTCAAATGGGGCACAGTGGCAAGTGTGCTGCAAGTGCTGAAGCTGTTTTGTTTGCTGTGCAAAGGTAATGATCTTGATTACCTGGCTGCATTTTCTTTGGAATGGTCAAATGCTACTAATCTTATAGCTTAGTTTTTAAGAAATAGTTGTGCATTAATGGGAAGGGCAAAGAAGTATCACAGTATATGTGCATCTGTTTCTTGCTTATTATAATTTTGAAAAAGCATTGATTGGTCTAAAATACATTAAATGTGAAATTCCAAAGCGAAGGCCAAGTCTCAGCCATTGACTACACAGGTATGGTAAATGAGGACATGCTGACCCAAGCTCAGCTATACAGCATCCCTGACAAGATAGCGTAATGTTCTAGAGGAAAAGCAGATTTCTTGGAAAGACTGTAATCCAACAAACAAACAGAATTGTATGCCAGGTCACTGGTCATGGTCCATGTCCTAGCACCTCACTGAAATTGTTTCCCTCACCACCTTCCCATTTACTGGGTCAAGAGTAAAATATAATTGGTTTTATGAAAAGTGAGAAATGTTTAATCACAGTCCTTGCACTTCCTTTAGCTTCATGAATGCACGCACACGCAGGATATGTGGTTATTATGACATCTACTTTTACAGTGACTTAATGCTTCTTAATGTTTTTCAATTTGCATATTTAAATCCTGATCAATGTAAAGGCATGCCGCCCCTTTTTTCCCCACGAATTCAAAGGTATGGATGTCTCCTGAGAGAAACAAAAGCACTGATGTTCCTTTGTATGAATAAGGAAGGCCTCCATTGTTAAAACAGTAATCTAACCTTTTTTTTTTCTTTTGGGTGGTGTGACCAATACTAAAGATGAATGACAACTGTGCATTTTCAAAAGGAGGTCTGTCTGAACCAAAGGTCTGTTTTGGCAAAGCTGGCTTTTACCAAGTCAAGAAGATTAGTGTTGAGTCAAAATAGGCAATTCCTCACTGCAATGTGACAACTGTAATACTCATTCTCTTATGAAATTATTGCCAAATTGCAGTTGCAGCATGTCTTACTTTCCTATTATTTTGTGAGGAAATTTTTTTTATGTTGAATTATGATCACTTTGCCACTGTGCTGTGAGGAGTTTTGTATTGGAAAGATGTGGGTTCGAGTCAAGGGATCCAAATACAAACTGTACTTCTGGTGTTGTAGCATGCAGTTTGGGGTGGAGGGAAGATGTGTCGACCTGCTGAGAAACCAGTATGAAAAAACACCTGGTGAAAAACACTTGGAGACAGGAAGAAGAGAGTGAGCTGTGTTGAGAGAGAAAAACAGAGTCTGTAAACACAAATACTTCCTCTGGATTTTTGGTGTCTCTTTTTTATTTTATGAGACATTTGTTCATATTGTATGTGGCATGGGTGACATCATTAAATGTAGTCAAATATGTAAACTTAAGAATGCTAGGAGTGTGTTTTGGGTAAATTCTTTGGAGCGTAGACTGTTGCCAACAGCAGTTTCTAACCTGAAGACCGTGGAAATTGATTCAGATACCTTTCTTGCAAATTAGGAAGTAGCTCCCAAATTTTCTCCATAGGCCTTATCTGTAGTAAGGGGTAGTAAGCATGATCAGCAGTTTCCCTGTACAGGAGCCATTTTGACAGAAAATAGAGTATCTCTTGTTTGAGGCCAGTGTAAGCCTCCAGGTTGGTGTGGCATTTAAGAGCCAGCTCAGAGGGGCTTCCACTGACCAGCATCAGAGTCAAATAGGAAGAATATCCTCCAGGTTCCTGCCAGTTGGTGTGTGATAAAAGTCTGGGCACAAGCTAATGTTTTCCTCAAACTTTTCAATACTAGGAGCAGGACAGGAACCAGTGAATTGAAAGAGCCAGAATGTAGCAGATGTTAGGGGAGGGGAAAGGTATTTAGGGATCAGGAGTAGGAAGAAATATGAATACAGGCAAATGCACCACACTTGGAGGCAGTGGGGAAGAGAAGGGAAAAAAAATAATACAAAACTCCCCCACCAAAAAACAAACCAACTGAAAAGACCTAGAAACACAAATAGACTGAAGAGCGTGGGGTCATTGGCATTATGCGTCCTTCTCACAGATATTAGGCTTTGTAGCACTGCAGGAGCTGAGCCTGAAGCTCTTTTTGTTCCCTTTTCTTCTCCTGGGGGAGTTTTGTCTTACAATCCTCTTCCTGCAGGGAATCGGGCAGCCATGGAAACTGTGCAAGATCTCAGATGTGCTTGCAGCTTTCTCTGAAGTCATTGGGAGCATGGTGTGGTTGAGCTCTGTTGAAATTTTAAGTCGTTTGTGTGGGGTTTGTTTGAAATACACTTGTCCTTGTGCTTCATTTACATAAAAATAGCCTGGGCTTCAGAGGCAATGGCTGCTAACAATGTAGTTAGGCTTGACATCGTTTTCCACTTTAAACCACAGAAGTTTTTAAAGAATTTTGATACTTTGGGTTCTGTTTGCCCTCTACTGCCTCATAGATGTATCCTGTGCATAGTGGAGCTTCTGAAGGAGGCAGGTGAATTCTTTTGCCTCTAGTGGTGTTTCTGAGATGTGGAAAAAGAAAAGGCCGCTCTTTTTTTTTTTTTAAGGGGTATAGTGGAGTCAGTGTTCAAGGGGCCTCTGGTGGTCTAGTGGTTAGGGTGCAGGACTCTCACCGCTGCGACCCGGGTTCGATTCCCAGCCCCCCGGGCAGATGGAGCTCGTTAGCCTTGTAAGGCAATCCATCTAAGAGAAGGTCACTCTAAACAAACCTACGTCCTGAGACCCTCACTGCCACTGTCCAAGCTTGCTCGGCCCCGGCAGATGAACCTCAGGATTAAAGGGTGGGCTCAGTTCAGCGCACGCTGTGTCTCACCTAAAAAATCCACTGCGCAGGCTCGAAGGGTTAATGACCTTTCCCAAATCTTCGCTCGCGAAGACTGGCCATTATTATTAGTGAGTGTTCTGCCTTGCTGGATGATTGAAATACTTAACCAGATGTGATTATGATATTCTACTTTGCTTTTCCTTCAGTCTGAAAACACTGGGAATCTGGTTACAGATTTTATTAGATGCTGAGACATAAAGTGTCTCTGTAGTGCCCTCAAGTGATACTTGATTTTGAAAATAAATAAGCAGTCGCACCTTAACTATTTCCCAAGGCTTTCTAATGTGCCTCATCTTCTGCTTCATTTTGCAGATTGCGAGAAATGTAGTTGTACTGAATAATTGATGCTTAATAAGAACCAGTTGTAATTTGACTTGTTTTGGATGGTGAAGTGTGCTGACAAGTGTGTCTAAAGAAAACCAGACGATTTCATTTAAAAAAAAGATTTTAAAAAATTGGCCTTATTCACTCCCGTGGCAAGTTTCAGACACTTAAATCCGAAACCCAGAACACTTGCTGTACAGTATTTAACTAGTGTGCAGTAATAAACTGCAGTAATGTAGTCTCTCTCTGTTCTGAACTGTAACATATCATATTTTGTTGTGGTTTTCAGATTTTTTTGATATTAATTCCCCATTCCACATTGGTCTTTAATAGCAGGAGACTTGTAACCTTAAGGATCAAGCTGTTACTCCTATGCTGTGGCTTACCTGAGTTACTTTAGGAATGAATATGATGTAATAGCCTGGTCCCTGGGTATCCATTTTGCATTCTTAGCAAGAGAGTCCTTGAATATGAGAATTTTACTTTCCTGGGAGAACCAGCTGCGTTTTTATTCTCTCTTTTTTTTAGCCTGTCATGAGGATTGCATAGTCTAAGCATATTCTCACAATCTCTTGTAGTGTATAAGGCGCATTCTTAATGAGCACATGAACTGTTGCGAAACAGTACTTTCAGATGACTTCATGCTTCTGTCAAAGTTCAAGCTGATGAAGGGACAGCTGATTTAGAGAAAAATCTTTGCATTTGAAAATTGCCACTAGACATCCTAAGGGTATTTATGCCTGCCATGCTATATAGTCTCGGGGAGATGTTTCCAAAGTGGTGGTACGTGTGATATGTCAACACAAATTAGTTTTCCCTTAGAACTCCCTAAACAGAACAAATTTTCTACTGTAACAAAATTACTAAAGTACTTGCTGTAAAAATATCTTATTCCTATCAAACTGCACAAAACTCGTGTTTACTGGTTATCTGAGATCTAGATGTGTTTGAGAATGGGTTACATCATCAGGAGTACTTCTGATGGATTCTGAGTGTGGAAGTATGTGTTTACGAAATACATGTCTTACTAATGTACTTCTTTGGTTCCTATAACATGAAGCTGGAAGATACATAATTCTCATTCATAGAAAACCCCTTCTGATACAAAAATTAGTAGGAAAACTTGGTTCATGTTCTTCTGTAACTTTATGTGGATTCTTTTTTGCCTTTTACTGATGTTCCTGTCTGATGACCCATACATTGGGAACTCTGGATGCCTAATACAAAAATCCTACTAATGCCTCTTAATTGAGAAGGCTGACTTGGTACCATCTTTCAGCTTTTTCAGATTGACCACACTAGCCCCAAGCACCTGCATGGGGAATTACCAGTCTGCCTGGTGTTAAGTGTAGCTGTAGTTAAGCAAACCGGGTAGCCTTTGAGGGGAGAGAAAGTATATGGTCTATAAATTTGCAATTAGTCACTGGCTGCTGCGTTTTTAATAGAAAACATAATTTAGCGTTTTTTTTAAAATCAGGTGCTCTGTGGATGTGTATAGTCTTAAATCCCCACTGCAAGTTGGAGCAGAAGTCCAGTTGGCTAAAACAACTGAAAAAATGGAACAGTGTGGATGTTTGTCCCTGGGAAGATGGAAGCCATGGAAACGAGCTACCCAATTTAACCAATGCTTCGCCTCAGGGTGCAAATGCCAACCAAGGTGAGCCTAAACGTATGCACCAACTGCAACATACAATATAACTTCTACCTTATATACTCTAGCCTTGTAGAATTCAGCACTCTTTCCTAGGACAAATCACTTTCTTGTTGAGGACTGACCAAGCAAAATTAGTTTTACTAATACTGTCTTTGCAGAAGAACAAATAAGTGGGTTTTTTATTGTACTGGGGCTGCAACATTTTCAAAGCAAGCATTTGTGTTTAGTTAAGTCTTCTAACTTTTCACTTGGTGCTTCTAAATACTGTTGCATAAAAATTGGATGTCTTTGAAATATGTTGTGTAACAACATGTTTCTTTGCTTGACTATAATCTCATATTCC
>NW_016690211.1:7989519-8007181 GCF_001604755.1 Lepidothrix coronata
TTCTGGTGTTGGGGTTTTTGTTTTATTTGCTGTTACAAAGCCTTAATAGCTATTTAAAGAGAGATCTGTTGAAACTACATTAATCTTGTATGTGAGAAATTAAAGCAGCTGTCCATGGGATGTACTCTGTATCTGTTATCTGCATTGCCAGGTGCATGGAGGATGTGGAAGCAGTGCTTCCATCTTGGAGGACATGTCTTTTCTTACTCAATATCATGCTTTCTAATCTAAAATGTGATTATCAAGTCTGACAGAAGCTTTGTACAATCCTCTTCAAGCAAAGATGGCTATTTTGCTAATAACTAGACAAAGTGCAGGGTATTTACTCAGGAAAAACCCCTCATAATCCTCAAAACCCTCAGTATTGATGGCAGATTTGCACTTAGTTGGTTTTTTCCTTGTTTCTTTTACTTGGAAGATTACCTCTGAAGGAAGAAGCTTGGTTCATTATTAAATCTCACAGCCAGCCAGGGACATAAAAGTTCATTCAGCAAGTGGCTGCTTACAGAGGTCTTTTGCTTCCTCATGATGTTCAGACTAATGTGGGCAGGCTAGTGGTAATTCTCACATAGCTTCTCAATGTTCAAAGACATAGTGCCTTGTTAGTAGAGAAATTTTGCCATAGGAAGATGTCCAGTAAGCACTATGTCAGTCCTATAGCTTCACTACCTCACTGTATTAACGGTGTTTGTGTATGTTCATGGCAAAGTTATACAAGTGCTCAAAGTTAATGTCACTTCTCAAAGAGAAAAACTACAGATCTTTTTTACGGTTTATTCATCCCTCATCCTGACAGCTCTGGGTCTGAGGAGAAAAACTGGTGATGCTTGAGTGCTGTATATCTAGTTTGTTTTTAGGGGAGTTTGTACATGCTGTTGAATGTCCTTCACCTCTGTTGGTTCTCTCTGCAAAGTCCTGTTTATCATCAGCTGTGCTGGTTTCTAGATCTCTCTCTGAATGTAAGTGAATGGCACACACATCGTCTGAGCTGTGGGTATCAATAGGATGTGAAATGTCATCTGGTGGAGAGGGGGGCAAGACAGGCTGCCATCAGCTGGGGTTTGGTGAATAGGCAGGAGACAAGAATGCTGTGAATGAATGATTCACGTATGAATGAATAAAAGCTGATGCAGCTTTCTGAACTTGTGAAAATGACAGATTCATCCAACAGACCACATCGGACAGTGTTTACTCGAGCCATTGAGGCGTGTGATCTGCACTGGCAGGATCTGCACTTACAGCACATTATCAGCAGTGACCTATACACCAACTACTGTTACCATGACGACACTGAAAACTTGCTCTTTGACTCTCAGGGGTGGCCCCTCTGGCATGGTAAGTAGCTAAACCGGAAAGACGTTTCCATGACTTGCTGCTTTGTTCATTTTCTATGGCATTATTTTGTGGGGGGGAGGTGATGGGGAGATGGATGAAGAGCCTGGCAAAAAGAACAGAGGCTCCCTTGAAATGCTGGCTTAGAAGTAGTCCTTTAAGTCTCTCTTGCATAGTTTTAAAAACAAAACAAAACAGGAAAAAAATAAACAAAAAAAAGCCCTTTTGAGTAACCTAGCAAAACAGGCCACTGCAAATATGGAAGCATTGATGTTCCTCAATTATTTTCTCTGCTTTAGAACATGTTCCTACAGCCTGTGCGAGGGTGGATGCACTACGATCTCATGGATATCCACGAGAAGCACTGAGGCTAGCAATAGCTATTGTTAATACACTGAGAAGGCAGCAACAGAAACAGCTGGAAATGTTCCGGGCTCAGAAGAAAGGTAAATGTGGGGAAGAGAAGGGCAAAGGGCATGCAAGTGGGCAGTAACACCAGACAGGAACTTCACATGAGGAAACTGGTTTTGAAACTGAAGTGAATGAGGTGACTTTTAACTCTTTGGTTCAGATAGTGGTAATGTCACATTCTGGATGTCAGATTTTCTGTAAGCTGTGTTGTGAGCTGTGCAGGGCTCTGTTCAGCCTTCTGCAATATATCTGGTATGATGGGGCCTTTATCCCAATCAGGGGTTTTGGTTACAAAGTGAAAATAGTCACGCTGTGTAATTTACAGGCTTTTGAACAGAACTTTGCATTTGGTGTGTCAGGTGTTTAATTTTTCTCTCTCTGACATAAAATTTGAGGTGTAAGCCTGAAGTGGACATTGAGGGTAACAATGAGGCAAAATCTGCACTACAGAAATTCATCAAATTTGGCAGTGTGTTCCAAGAGAATCTTCTAATGCTTACAATTTCAGTGTTTCTGAATAGAGGGGATTGGTGTTTTTTTGGCTGGTCGGTCATTGGTTTTGGTTTTGAAATGCTGTTTTTTATAAAAGATTTTGTAGTGTTTCTCTGATCAGCTACCCTTGGATTTTTTGAAGGAATGTTCTCCTTCAGATACAGTTTCTGTCATGTGATGCTTGCAACCCAAAATAATCCTGCACTGAACTTTTTTAGTTTGAAGTGGCAGTGAAGAAGGGGATGGCTTTGTGGTGGAAGAATGCGTGAGAAAAATTAGAATTCCTTTCTCAGCTGCTACAATAATCCCTTTATTCCAATTTTATTTTACCTTTTCTTTTCTACTCTTAAATATGTATATTCTCATGCATTGTAGGTAAAAATACCAGTGTGAAGTCATACGTGTAAATTTTTGAGTGTGTGTTCAGATGTTTTCCCAGAAATAGGTATTTAGAAGACAAGATATGCACCTAGCTGAAAAAAATTTAGCTGCAGTTCCTATGTGTCTCCATATTTTTTCCCATGGTACTCAAGGAAGAAGGTTTTCTTTGAGCACTGTTTTTGGTAAGAAGAGAGGTGTCTATGTGTCTGTGTTCATACTGCTGGCAGGTGTGATGGGTCTGTTGCAGGTTGTGTGCTGGTTGTAATACTGCTCCTCTTCATTCCCAGTTGCTAATGCAGCATGTACACATTCAATACTTGTGTTAATTTCCTTTCCCTGTGAGCAGTTTCTCTAGCTATCAGCTAATATAAGGCTATTATAAATAAAAAATGGAGCACATGAAATGTGAACTGTCCTACCCCAAAACAAAGAAGTTTGTTGTTTCTGTGTTGTCACTCAGTGCTTTTTTTACACTCAAGTAGAATTTTTAAAAGTTGCTCTTTTTATACTGCAAAATGTGCTGGTCTTCTCTATAACCAGGTGAAGTCTACAGCAACAGCCCAGTTTTAGGGTTCAGTTCAACAAACTCCACATCCCTCTTCTTAGCTTTTATTCATGTGACTGATCTGACATCCATGGAAGCACTTTTGTGATTTAAAGTTAAATGTCTCTGAATAGAGGATTGAAGTCTTTGGTTGACATAACACAAGCGAAGGTCGTAAGTAGGCACAATAGAATAAATAAAACATAGGTGAGTCAGTAAGAAGTCACTCTGATTAATCCTTTTTGGTAATACTACTTGCTTCTGCCTGTCATCTTTTGTATGTGCTATTTGTAAGTAAGACAGTGATTTACTCATTTGTTTTTCATAGTGCGTACCAATGGATTCTTTAAAAAAAAACCTACCTTCCTGACAAGTATGTCTGTGATTCACTTTGTAGCCCCACACATTTAATAGGCAGGAACAGGACTTAAAAGCTCTGTGATAGCAACATATGGTTACTCAGAAATATGACATTTCATGAACAAGATAGAGTGGAGGCAGGTACAAGTGTGACAGGCAGAGAAGCTGAGCATCCATAAAGACTCGTATACAGTTTTTAAACAGTCACTCGTGATGCTTCTGACCTCTCATAGTTCCGTTGTGTCTGTGTGTCTAGGAGGAAGAAAGTTGGGAGTTAAAGGGAAGCTGTTACCATAGGGCTCTTAATGAAAAAAAGATTTGGAGAATCTCTAATATTTGTTACCACAATCACGCTTCCTCCAATTCACTGCACATAACAATTTTTTCATGTTTTAAGCAAATGATGGGTGAGGGCTACAGAACAAACTATCTGTAAAGGTATTTGTGGACTGAAATTTTAAAATGACCAGAAATACACCTTATCCAATCAAAGGGCAGGTTTTTTTCTTGTGTACCTCATTTAAACATTTGATTTTGTTTTTTTTAAAGTAGCTGTCATCCTGAGTTTAATGAACTTTTTATATACATATATATATATAAAAATAAATATAAATAAATAGATCTAGGGTAAGCTCATAATTTATGAAATTGGGTCATATTTTAGAATATTTTCTTTTTTTCAGTTCTATCAGATTATCTTAAAATGTAAAAGTGGAACTGTATCATTTTGAGTGAGGAAATAGTTGTGAATATTCTACTAAAAAAAAATCTTAGTTGTATTTCTTCATTTTAAGAAGAGTTACTGGTATCAAGGAAGAGATTTCAAGAGACATTGCAGTCGAAATTTTTAACCCATAATACACTTTGCTAGTGCTCAAAAAGTTTGGCTTCTATTCTTTCTCTTTTTTTTTTTTATTTCATCTTTTACACATTCACAAAGGGCAGTGAGGCAGTGAATTCATGCTGAAAGATACTACTTTCTATGCAGAAGCTAGTGGAAATACTTTGAATTCTGTACTGAGAGCATTTCAAGCAGTTTTACTTGTATAACTGTTCTGAGAGGCTAATGTAAGCTCTCTTTCCTTTCCTCCTCCCTGCATGTTTTCTGTCACAGAACTTCTCCACAGAGGAGTAACCTCAGTAACGAATCTTGAAGGTTGGGTGGGACACCCTTTGGACCCCATTGGCACCCTTTTCAGTAGCCTGATGGAAGCCTCTAGGGTGGATGATGAGGGCTTCCATGGATTCTCAGACTTCACGGGTAAGGCCAAGCAAAGGGAGCAGTCTTCTATGTGTCTTCGTTTACCAGAGGTGTTTTTCTGTTTTGCCTTTTTGAATCAGCTTCAAAGCCACTGTTTTTATAGAATAAGAACTCACATTTGCATTCCTTAGGAAAACACGAGGGAGAGAAAATGTTTGAAGTAAACTAAGAAAGCACTTAAAAATTACCGATTACTCATTCTTGAAGGCAATTCTGTATTTCACACTTGAAATAAAACCAAATAAGACTTTATAGCACCAGTCCTCTCCACATACATTGCTCTGTCCTCTTTCTGAGAAATTGCAGGAAATCACAGGGTCACAGAGTTGCTGAGGTTGGAAGGCAGCTCTGGACATCATCTAGTCCACTTGGTCTGCTCGTAGCAGGGTTACCTAGAGAGCACATTGCCCAGGTCTGTGTTCGGTTGGGTTTTGAATAGCTTCAAGAGTGAAGACTGTTCAACTTTCCTGGGCAACCTCCTGCAGCGTTCAACTACCCTCATAGTAAAAAAGTGTTTTCTTGTGCTCAGATGGAATTTCCTGTATTTCAGTTTGTGCCTATTGCCTCTTGTCCTGTCACAGGATACCACTGAGAAGAGTCTGGCACTGTCTTCTTTACATTCTCCCATCAGATATTTATACAGTTTGGTAAGATCCTCCTGAGCCTTCTCTTTTCCAGGCTAAATAATCCCACCTGTCTCACTCTCATTGTATGAGAGGGCTGCAGTCCTTTAGTTACCTTTGTGTTCCCACACTGAATCTACTCCAGAATGCCCATCTACTGGGGAGCCCACAACTGGACACAGCACTCCAGATGTGGGCTCAGTCACTAGTGCTGAGAAGATGGGCAGGATTCATTCCCGCAGCCTGCTGGCAACAGCCCTGGATGTTATTGGACTTCTTAGCTGTAGTGTACATAATGCTTCAAAACAATGACAAAACACTTAAAATTGATCACAAACATAGTCTATAAATGACAGGAGTTGGAAAGTAGTGTTGCTATATCCATACATGATTTAGGATAGGAATAGGATGTGTGCACCCATTTTGAGTTCAGTATTTGCTTCCCAGGCGTTTAACTGATTAATTCCTTATTCTCAGTCTCTTTCCACCTTTGGGGTAGCTTCTTAACACCACTTGTGTGGACAGAAACTGGATTCATCCCTTTACCTGCAACTCCTTTATATATATATCAACAATCTTCTTGAGGCTTTGCCTCAAAACTGCTTTTATTCAATTAGATTTTCTTCAATAAATTTCTAATCTCCTATCCACTGATTCTGGAAGAACTTTAAATTAAAAAAAATGGAAATCAGATTCTCTGCAATTATAAAAAAACCAAAGCAACCCCATGAAATAAAAACATTTTGTGTTGAAAAGTAACTTCTGCACACACATATCCAATCTTCCAAATGCATTCAGCCTTTCCATTTGCTGCAGTTGCCCACCTCCTTACATCTGACAATTATAACTTTATGTTTCCAAATTAGATTGTAAAGTGCTACAGGCTGGAATAGAGTTTTGTCATATGCTGTCTGTGAAGTGCCAAATGAATTGGTAGCACTCTTTAAAGCAATTTATGGCTTGGCCTGTGTGGAATTTGCTTGTAATTGATACTAAAAGTAGGGCTTCTAATGTTAATAGTATGCATTTTTATCAGAAACACTACTGTAACAAATTAAAAGCCTGAAAGGAGTGCTAGCAAACAGAGGATACTTAAAAGATGTGGAGTTCCCAGGCCTGTTGTATTTGCACAATTCTAATAGCTTCAACTGAAATCTATACAGGCGTATAAGCACCTTTCCCTTCCTCTTACACATCAAAGCTTTAAGGAAATACTGAAGTGGGTGGGGAAAGAAATTGAAGTGGATCTTCCAATTTTGGCCTCATTAACACAAAGCTAGAGGAACTGCCTTTCTCTAAATTGTGCAGTTTAAAAATAAAAACTTTTATTTTTACTTGAGTGGGTTATTTAAAACCTTTTTCTTTCCTTTTTCTTTGTGTATTTCTGCCACATGGAATCAGATGACATATTTTAGATTGGATTTTGAGACTGTGCTAGTAATTTAAATAATTTTAAAAAATTAATACTACCAGAGGAAGCATTTGTATATGTAGCATTATAGGCAGATCGTGGGTTAGAATGGTTTGCTGATATGTTTTTCTTTCTATGTCACCCCTTACAGAGAACATGGGGCAATGCAAATCTCTGGAGTACCAGCACCTGCCTGCTCACAAGTTCTTAGAAGAAGGGGAATCTTATTTAATGCTGGCCGTGGAAGTAGCATTGATAGGGCTGGGACAGCAACGAATAATGCCTGATGGCTTGTATGCACAAGAGAAGGTTTGTCGAAATGAGGAGCAGCTCATTTCTAAGCTACAGGAAATTGAATTGGATGATACTCTGGTGAAGATTTTTCGAAAACAAGCAGTCTTCCTATTAGAAGGTAGCTGAATATAGATGCTAACTGCTCCTTTAAACTGCCTCCCCTTATACAAGCACACAGAAATAGTGTTCCTGTGTAAACTGCCTTACATGTCTCAGGTGGTTTTTTTACTTAGAACTCCAGGAAAATATATTTTCAGAACTCTTATGAAAATCAGACATACTTTAGATGTTGCATGACTGTAGAGATAAGGCATATATTGACCTTTAAACCTTTTGTTTTAATTTTGATTATACTTCCTTCTTTACATTTATTGTGTGTCATAATCTTAAAACCCGATTATACAATCCAGACTCACTATTATAGAATGCAGGCATCAGTTATTAACAGTTCCCAGGTAGCAAAATTCTAGGTATTCCTTGTATCCTGAACAAGGGACAGGACTGGCAGCTTTATAAATGTATGAAGATTTTTACCTCTGTTCCCAAGTGAAGAGTTCAGAAATTTCACTTAGAATTGCTGAGAGAGAAATGTAACTTTTTTTTTGTGGCAGTTAAGAAAAATTACTTGCCTTTGAAGTTTGTATCATATATGAGAATTGAAATATGCGTTAAAATACTGAGGCTTAAGACCTGGTCTTGTGACTAAGCCGTGACCAAGACAATTCGTGTTTGGGAATTCGCTGGCGTTGCAATAAAATATGTACATAGAAGTGCATACTTTTGCCTTAACTTTCAAAAAGTCTTAATATGTAGCACTTAAGCCTCACATTCAGATAGTAGTTTCATGGGTTCTGAGGTTGTCTTTCTGGTTTTTGTTTTTTTAAATGGAAGAAAAAGCTTTAAAGGAACCAGGTAGCCAAAGGCATGGTCCAGGTTTTTGAGTGCCTGCTCAAGGGGTGGAGGGAAGTGTGGTACTGCTCTAGGTAAGTTGTGAAATTGTTACAAAGTACTCAGGTTTGCTTTCTTTTTGTAAGTTGTTACTCTTTTAAAACTTCCCCTTTTGTGGAAGAAGTGCAGTATGTTGCTTAGGGTTCTCAGCTGTAAGTCACTATTTTTGCCCAGATTGTTAAAGACTTGTGCCATTGGAAATGGTAGAAAAGCTACACCACAGGGAGAGTTTCTGTCACAGTGTGGCCTTTGGACAAGAACTGCTGCTGTCTAGATCAAGCTATTAACTACCATGCAGGATTCCTATGTATTATAGAATCAATTTGCTGCATCTATTTACTGGTAAGGATGCTTTAGGAGGAAAAGACAGAATTTCTCTGACATATTCTGTGATAATTGAATCAGTTTACAGCTTTGATCACTGGAATTCTTCTAATATTTACTTAGAGAAGTAAAGAAGTGATCATAGCAGGAAATCTGCTAATATTTGGCTATTGTGAGTAGTGTGCAACAGTGGTCTTGCATTAGTGTGTGATGAGAAATCTGGCTTTTCTGCACTAGTTTGGTTGACTCCATGTTAGGCAGAAACTGACAGCCCAAACGGAGGAAAAGCTGTGCAGTGATTTAAGAGGCTAATTATATCAATTGTGGGTTTTTAGTAGAAGTCCTACAAATACAGTAAGGAAAACTTAATCCAATATTAAGCTGATTTCTGTGCTGTTAATGCAAATTAGTGCATGCTGTATGTAGCTACCACTTGAGTGCGTGGGAAAGCAGAACATTAGACTATTTTGCAAGAACCGTTCTAACTTTTTGCTTGACTGCTAAGTTAATGGCAGAATATATTTTCATATGAATCCTTTGTCTTGTATTCTTTGTGTCCTAACTGAGTTTCTGACCGCACCACCAACTGGCAAACATACATGAGACGGCTCCTTTCATTCAAGCAATGCCAACTTGTTTTGAATGGCTTTCAGCTTCATTTTAAATGATTATGAGACACACTGTCACCTACTAAATCTTCATTGACATTCCCTTTGTAATCAGCCCTGGCCTTCAGAAATGCCCACCTGTGGAGCTCAGAATTTTTTCATGCCTAGTGATTTTTTATTCTTGCAAGTTTTGCTAAAGCATCAGTCAAAAAACATTGCTGAAAAAGCTTGGCTGTTTCTCCTCATCTGCTTCAGTGTAGAGTAAGGGCATGTTAGTTTGAACTGCTGCTGGAAGCAGTTTAAATGCCACATGTGACTCCACAGTGAAAAAGTAAATTCACAGAGCTGGCCATCCATCCATCCATGCATCCAAGCGTGGTGGGTTGGAGTCTCTAGTAGAAGTTGTAGTAACTTCTAGGACTGCTGGATGCTATCTGTGCAATAATAGTCCACTAATACTTGATATAAGATTCTTAGTTTGTATCTTGCAACATTTAATGCCCAAATCTCTTGTCACTAAAATAAAAAACTGTTTGACACAGTTTTCCTGTTAATAGAAATAACAGTCTTAAGTTTGCAGGAAAAATATAGAAATGGGATTCAAATGTGCTATGAACATTTAGAACTTTGCAAATAAATAGTTTCATTTAACTGTGGTGGTGTTGTCAACCCTGATACTGCTGTTGTGAAGTTGAAATCTATACTCGCTGAGTGAGAAAAAGCCATTGCCTCAACAATGGGGGTAGTTTTCCCACAAAAAATAGAATTTTTAAGATCATCTGACTACAATGGACAAACAGAACCGAAGTGGACTTTGATGGACAATCTGATCTAGCATTCTCTGAATCACAGAATTGTTCAGGTTGGAAAAGACTTATAAGATAATCGAGTCCTGCCATTAACACAGCACTACAGTGGTCACCATTAAACCATGTCTCCAGGTGACACGTCCACGCTTCTATTGAATACATTCTGGGATGGTGGTTCCACCACTTCCCCAGACAGCCTGTTCCAATGCCTGATTACCCTTTCAGTTAAGAAGTTTTTCCTAATATCCAATCTAAATCTCCCCAGCCCTTGTTACTTCGGAGAAGAGCCCAACCTCCACCTGGCTGGTGAAACTTCCTGTCAGGTAGTTGTAGAGACCGATAAGGTCTCCCCTAAGCCTCCTTTTCTCCAGGCTAAATAGCTCCCTCAGCTGCTCCTCACAGGACTTGTGCTCCAGGCCCTTCACCAGCACCTCAATATCTTTCTTGTAGTGAGGGGCCCAGAACTGGACACAGGACTTGAGGTGCATCCTCACCAGTAGCCAGTACAGGAGGACAATCACTGCCCTGGTCCTGCTGGCCACACTATTGCTAAGCCAAGTCAGAATGCCACTGGCCTTCTTGGCCACCTGGGCACACTGCTGGCTCATGTTCAGCTACTGTTGACCAGCATCTCCAGATCCTTTTCCACTGGGCAGCTTTCCAGTTACTCTTCCCCACGCCTGTAGCACTGCCTGGGGTTGTTGAGATCCAAGGGCAGGATACAGGACTTGAGTCACAACTTGACCAAGTCCAGACCAAACAGTTATTTAAATGCTTGATGTCAAGTGAGATATTTGAGGGATCAGATGCTGCTATGGTGATTGGTCACGTAACTTGAATTAAAGATATGTTTCTACTGTAATCAGTCTTTTTTTTTCTTGGTGAATTTGTGATAAAGCAGTCACACATTAATGGGGTGCATAGGGATTGAAGCGCACAATGTAGCTGTGAGGAGGCAAAGCTGGGATTATGACTCTCTACTTATGCATACGACAGGCTGCTGAATTAGCTTTGTGGTGCACTGTAACCATTCTGTCATTCGTACGAGCACTAGTAGTGTGCCTAATACTATACAATTTGTAGTCTGTCTTGTTTTCTCAAAGGTATTTATGGTATATAACCATAAATAACCATATATAACCATGGTATTTAGCATACATTGAATTTATATATTTCACTGAAAATAGCAATATAACTTTAGCTTTTTAAAGCAAACTCTCTTTTTGGATACCAGTTCTAACCGAAGGTGTAGAGAATGCTTTTAAAGGTCCAGAAGTTGGGTTTTTGCGGTATGTAAAGACTGACATTCTGTTCCTCTTTTCTGCAGGTGGACCATATAGTGGTTTAGGTGAAGTCATCCATCGAGAGAGCGTTCCAATGCACACATTTGCCAAGTATCTCTTCACCTCTCTCCTACCTCATGATGCTGAATTGGCATACAAAACTGCACTGAGAGCCATGCGGTATGTACTCACGGATTGTCCAGAAAGAGCATCCAGTAGTGGATGGGAAAGGTGAAAAGGCTTGGTAATCAAGACCTAATCTATTTTTCTCAAATACACATTCTTCCCTTCAAGGACAAATTATTTTGGTTCTGTCATCTATAAAACTAATTGGTGTCTGTAGTAACTACAGTATAATAATTTGTAAATGTACTGTTAGTGTTTATTTACACCTGTAAAACAGGATTTCCTGTCACAAATCCTTCTAGAATCCCACTCTTGGAGCAGAGATTTTGTGTTATACAACCACTTTAGCATATGTATTTTCTCACCCCCATGGTTTTATGTTTATGATGGTATTGGTATCAGGAAATGAGGAAAGAGGCATTTCACCAGAAGTCTCAGGATCATCTGCTGCTCAGCCTGTTCAGTAGGACTATTTGTTTCATTGGCCTTCTTTATAACTGTGCTGGTTTAAAAGTTAACCAGCAGGGGAAATGAACTCAACTCAAAAGAGAGATTATAAGTCAAAATAACAATTTAATAAAACAATACAATAAGTACAATTATACAGACAAGCAATTGGTTTTAACCCACAAAACCCAAATGTATAACCCAGCACCCTGGGGCATGAACAAAGTGGTGTTCCTTGGCCCCCCTCCCACTGAGTCCAAAGTAAAGGGAGAGGGGAAAAACCTGCTGGTGGGAGAGCTGCTGCAGTCTGGTCAGAAGTGGTGATTGCAGTCCAGTTGAGGGTGGTGGTCTCAGTCCGGTTGAGAGCGATGAGCTGCAGTCTTCCTCTGGATCCCACGAAGTGGTAAAAAGGTTCCAAAACTCCAGGTTTATATATTCTCCAGTTCAGGCAGGAATGCTCAGTCCTTCCCTCAGAGCGGGGAATTCCATAAAAGGATGCTTAGTCCTTCCCTCAGAGCGGGGAATTCCATAAAAGGGTATGAGGATGCTCAGTCTTTCCCTCAGAGCGGGGAATTCCATAAAAGGGTATGAGGATGCTCAGTCCATAAAAGGGTATGAGGGTGCTCAGGAACATCCCCCCCCACCTCACAGGCCTCTACTGACAACAGTTTCTGGGAAAATGGCATGGAAGGCTATAGAATACACAGTTTTGGGCTACACCCATCCAGTGATGAATCGGTCCCAGCTGTTCTAACTAGGACAATAACTTAACTCTCAGTGATAGACTTGAACCCATATGGTGTGGTCTAAGCCTGTACATTTTTTTGTGCTTGCCCTCTTCTGGGTGAATGTTGGGATTTAAATGGAGTATATCCAATGACAACAAAATGTCTGGTTTGCATTACATTTGTCTTCAGTAATCAGGAAAAAGATGTTTCTCAGGGAGTACTCAGTGTGTGCTGGCTCTACCTCAGTGTGGACCAGATTGGTAATGGTGTCTAAGAAAAACCTTCTGAATGAGATTTCAAGGACCTAAATGATCAGCAATAAATCTGTTGTCCACATAGAATGCAGGGAAGAAACCAGTTCCATCTGAATTGTCTGGTCTCTGTCAAGAACCTAGTAGTTGATGGTTGACAAAGAATAGCCACAACTTAATAATAAGAGCAATCAAGTCCTAGAATTTAAAAAAGAAAACATGTTGAGTTTTCCTGGTCATTATTACCAAGCGTGATTGCACAGTGATTCAAGGACATGCTATCCACATAAGTAGTATTAGGTTCAACAAATAGTTTCTGCCTGTATGGTTTGGAGGTATTTATTCTGCAGCTACTTTCTCCAAAAAGCTAAATAGGGAGAAAATAATTCTGTATTCAAAGGACTAAGTGGGAGGCCGTGCATAAGAACAAAACACAGCTACTGTCAGGTCAGGCCAAAGGTCTGCATAGCCTGTTGGGTATTTTCCTGCCTCCAGGACAGCCTAGCAATGGATGTTATGAGAAAGAGTCTAAAAAATAGGAAGAGTGACCTCAGATACTTGCTGGTTATAATTAGCATTTTAGGAGATACATTGAGAAGACAAAAGTACATTACTGATTGCTATTGAGAATAGTCAGATGTATGATCAGAAAGCTGCCTGGGCCATCTAGGTATGCTCCTCTTCTTTTATCTCAAGGTAGGTGCATCAATAACTGGTTATATCAGATCAGGAAGATAGTACCAAATGTAGTAACTGGGGGGGTTTTTGAATCGTTTTTTGGTTGGTTTGGTTGTGTTTGGGGGGGGTTAAGAAAAAAAGATTAATTATTTTATAATTTGTATTTATTTTCAGTTGCTACCTTAAAATGTTTCTCAGAGATTGTTTGCGTGGTGTTTTCCTCCTTAAACTAAACTATTGAAACGATGCTGCAAGAGTAGAATAGACATCTATCAGCAGCTTTGCTTAGTGCACTGAACACTTCAGTAAACATGACAGCCTTGTGCTGGTCCTTTTGAACAAGGATTTGGGCTTTCCCCAGAAACCAGTTATAACTGAAATTTTTTTTTTTGAAAGTTTCCTTTCTCAACTAGAAAAACTAGCGAGACACTGAAAGATCCAACTGATGACATCTTCAGTTAGTCCTGGGTAGCTCCAGCCCTCTTTTGCTGTGAAGCTGTCATCTCGGCCAAAGAAGTTACTCTTCAAATAGACCAGTATAAGAAAGAGTTGTCAGTGTCCATCTGGGAAATCACAGGAGACATCAGTGCAATCAGGGCTGTTCTCCATAGCCCTTTTGTCATAACTTTATAAGATTGATGAAAGTTCAGCCCTAGACAGTAATCAGTCTTTTGGTAGCTTGATATTTGGCAGTCTTCAAAAAGGTGGACTTCTTTCTTGAACTGTGGTGATGGCAGATTTAGACACTTCCTATTCCATGTCTGTCTGCTTTCCTCCACACTTCTCAGATTCTCCTGAGGATGGTTGATTACTCTTTCCATTCACACCACTGTTAGTTCAGTGCATAAAGGACTCCCAATACATACCAAATGAAAAAGTAACATAATACTGCCTCAAGGGAGCAAGAATAAAACATGAAGATTGAATGTCTGTCTCATGGCTGAGTGGTTGAGTAGTCAGAAGATGAAAACTTGAGCATCTTTTCTTCCGTGGCAGGGAGGAAATGGCTGTGGCAAGGACAGAAATCTTGTGTGGAAATTAGTAAAGGTGCTGCATAGAAATCTCTCCAGCTGTTCATGCTTTTAGAAGTGAAGCATATTTCTTTTCTCACTTCAACTTTTATTAAAGAAGTTAACTTCCCAAGACCCCAGCTAATTGGTTCTCCAGACATAAGTGTTTACTGTCAATCTGCACACAAGACTGCATGGGTCAATGACCCACGATAGCAGCTCTGGAGTTTTTAATCTCTCTGTATTCAAAAACACCTGTTGCTGTTTAATTTTTTGAGTCCTGTTTCAGTGTGTGGAATGTTCAGTTTGAAATCAGTGGAAACTGATACCACAAAGCCCCTCATGTGTGCACCTCAGGTCTGAAAGGACAGGATTGTCCTATCCTCGATGGTCACTTCTGTCTACAGTTCTCTGCTTGCAGCACTGAAACACATGGAGCAGAGCCTTGGTAAATGTGGATCTGCAGTGACCTAGTTGGCTGCTCACTTGGAATCTGAACTTGAATATTTGGCTTAGTTTGGCTGATCCCTTCTTAAGCCTGAATTTCACCCAGGCTTTGGGAGCCAGATTTTAATGGTGATGTTTAATCACAAGGTAGCTTTGCTAAAACCTCACTAAATAATTGATGTTCCAAGGGGGAAAAAAAAGTCAAGAATGCTAAATCTCTTTGTGCTTTTCTGATGTTCCCTAATCTTGCCATAATTACATGAAAGCTACCAATTCACAACAACACTTCTTTTCACAGCAAAAGAGCACAGAAGCTGGCAGCGAAATTCAAAGTAACAAAAGATTTCCCCAAAACAGACTCCTTCTTTCATGCTCTTTTTCTATTTACTGTTATACATAACCTAATAATCCCTTTTTTCATTAGGTAGTTGGGATTTTACTGTTTACTGAAACCGTCTTATAAAACATCTCTCCCTGCAACCTCACTCTATGCTTGGGAAAAATCAGCTGAAGAGTTTATATTCTTACATATGTAGAGGTATCTTAGTGGTACTGGGGAATAGACTTGACTCAGTACAAGAGTAAAAAAGGAAGGGTTTGAGTTTTTTTCATATCAGCATGCACATACATGTGTCTGAAAATGTAATATAGCCTGCTGATAGGTATTTATGTGGTGTGTTGTATTTTTTTGTACCTGCTAGATGCCTTCCCATGTATTCAAAATTACCTTTCTCAGTGAATTCTTAAATAGACTATCATATTCTTTTCCTAAATATGCTATCGTATGCTTCAGGAACCTACAGAAAATTGATGGAACTTAAATCTGTTTTGCTGTGAGAAAAAAAGACATGCACGACAGTTGCTTACAGAGCTTAGGTATTTATTTAACTGCAAGAAATTGTAACATATTTAAATGAGGTTATTCCGTAAGAAATATTCTGTCACAGAAAAACACAATGCATTGGGTTTTCAATGTTCGGTAGTTGCAATTTGGTTGACAGAAGCGATCCAACCTCTTTATTCTCCCAACTGACTTTCTGCTAGAAAATCACTTGCATATGGAAGCTGGTAGAAACAAATCTCAGGTATTAACCCTCATCAAGAAACTAAGCACTGGAAAGCTTTTCTTGTGGACGTTGCCTTATTACTCTCATTTGATGTCTCATTAACCATTCATGTCCTGAAACTGTACTTAGTTGTATTGAAAAAAAAATGCCTAGTTTTGTTCACTCCTGCTTTTTGCATTGCCATTTATAGGGTATCTGGTGTACTTTCTGTATCTAGTGTATTGTAGGGGCCATCAGTTCAGTCTTTGTGGGTTGTCATTTGGATTGTAATAGTCAACAATAAACACATTAATTTGAATTTTCTAAGTATGAATGCTCTTTGTTGGATAAAGCTGTTGTAGATTGATGCATACTCGATTAAATTTTTGCTTCAGGATTAGAAAACAAGTGTCTGATAATGATTTTAGAAGGAAACTTCCTCTGTTGCTGCTATTTGGGACCCTAACATCAGATTTTGGTACATTATAAAATGTTGGTAGGATAAAGTTTAAAGACCTTAAAAAGTAGTCTGAAAAGTAGAATGTCCTTTTGGACATAATTCATGTCTGAATTAATTGCAAATCCAAATGACTTGTTGAAATCCAAATGACTTGTTGAATATCTTTCTCCATTACTTTGAGCATTTGGAAGTGAAGAAGGCGCGTTCCAAATATTGAAAAATATTTACAAGGTCTCAATAAAGCAAGAAATGCTCCACTTTCCTTCCTGAGGGCTGTGGTTCAAGGATTGAAACACTGGTAGGAATTAAAACTTCACCTCTGTACATGGTGCAGAAAATCTCTGCTGCCTTGGCTAATGAGTGGCTTCATTGTCCTGTGAATTTCTGCCCATTGATATAGGCAAGTTTGGCAAATGGACTATTAAGATTCCCCAAGAAGAGAAGTGGTTTTCCAATACTGGGTTTTTTTTAGTGTAACTGAAAAGGCACATTTCAGCAGGACCGGGGAAGTGATTCTTGCCCTGTACTCAGCGCTGGTGAGGCCACACCTGGAGTACTGTGTCCAGTTTTGGGCCCCTCAGTTCAGGAAGGATATTGAGGTGCTGGAGCAGGTCCAGAGAAGAGCAACGAGGCTGGTGAAGGGACTGGAACACAAGGCCTATGAGGAGAGGCTGAGGGAGCTGGGGTTGTTTATCCTGGAGAAGAGGAGGCTCAGGGGAGACCTCATCACTCTCTACAACTACCTGAAAGGAGGTTGTAGACAGGTGGGTGTCGGTCTCTTCTCCCAGGCAACCAGCAGTAGGACAAGAGGGCATGATCTTAAGCCCTGCCAGGGGAAGTTTAGGTTGGATAATTAGGAAGAAATTTTTTACGGAGGGAGTAATCAGACATTGGAATGGGCTGCCCAGGGGCGTGGTGGATTCACCATCCCTGGAGGTTTTTAAGATGAGACTGGATGTAGCACTTAGTGCCACAGTCTAGTAACCACGGCAGTGTTGGATCAAGGGTTGGACTTGATCATAGAGGTCTTTTCCAATCTATGGAATGATTGGAATGATTCTATGATTCTATTTCATAGACGAGGCCAAGTGTTCTTGCTGCTTTAGTTTAACTCATGAGTAACCAAATGTAATAGTCTTTTAATGAAGGAGTATTTCTCTCATGGGGGCCTCTGGTGGTCTAGTGGTTAGGGTGCAGGACTCTCACCGCTGCAACCCGGGTTCGATTCCCAGCCCCCCGGGCAGATGGAGCTCATCAGCCCTGTAAGGCCATCCATCTAAGAAAAGGTCACTCTAAACAAACCTACATCCTGGGGACCTCACTGCCACTGTCCAAGTTTGCTCGGCCCCGGCAGATGAACCTCAGGATTAAAGGGTGGGCTCAGTTCA
>NW_016690211.1:8007196-8016425 GCF_001604755.1 Lepidothrix coronata
GCTACCTTCCAAAAAAGAGCTATCTGCTTTTGTACAAATCCACTGATTACATCTGTCTAGGCAGGTGTGGCCAGCACTGCCCCGACAGAGGTTGTCAGTCCCACCCCCATGGTTATATAAGTGCATTACTTCAGCGCATGCGTGAGTACTTTGGCCACATGTGCAGTATGCTCCTGGGGTCTTCCCTAATTGAGTCTGGGGTGTTACTTCATCATTATAGTCTTCAATTTCTCCTTCAAGCGACCTTGGAGGATGATTAGCCGATCATGAAACAGCAATTAAATGTAGTTTATACAAGAACTCTTTTCAAGGATGAAGTTCCCATTTTATCAGTGCTTGTTTTCTCATAACTTGTCAGGGAAAGAACAAAACTTTTACAGGTGGCTGGGCCAAACATAGACCAAAAGTATCAGCATAATTAACTCCTGATACATTCCATCGTGTGGTCTGTGGTTGGACCATGACACTGGTGAATGACTTGAAAAGCATATTGATGAAGTGTCATCTCCAAAAATGTAAACAACATCACAATTGAGTAACAACAAAAGTACAGACAATAATATAATCATGTCCATCCTCAGTGAGGAGATCCCAGCGGGTTACAGTGGTCATTTATTTGAAGTCAACAGTACCTGAGATAATCTTTTCCTGGTTGGCAGACCTAGTTCCCAAGTTTGGACGGATGAACAGGTGTGTCCAATCATATGGGCCCAGACAACACGATGAATCTCAGGAATTTCTGCAAAATAGAAAGTCTAGTAGAACAGCACTTCACATTTCAGAAGTTTTATAATTTTGATCCATCTTTTATAGTATGAAGTGGTCGACTGCCAGCCATAATTTCTCACGGGCCTATCAGGAGCCATCACAGGCAATGTATATCTGGAGTTTGATGCAACACCAGACAACATCCTGGTCTCACCAACCGCTCCCACAAAAAGCTTGCACTCTCTGTACAGATTCCAGGCCTCATCGGGGCAAACCGTCCTGCCCCAGTTTACCCCTGACTGCAGTCAATCCCCCTCCACCTCATGGAGGTTATCTCTTGCCTCCGTGCTATAAAAGAATTTTCCCTTTTTTTTTTTTTTTAATCCATCAAAACCATTTCTGCACTTAACTAGAATGTTACCAGTTCATCACAAGAAAATTGCAGGCATGATGTGAGCCAGAGCCCATAGGGAGGTCCACAAACATCAGTCCTTCATTTGCAGTCTTGCCAACCAGCTTTTCAACATCCAACTTTTCTTCTGCGAGGCCCAGCACCTCACACATTGTTATTTCACAATCACATATAATTGTGTGTAGACTTGTAAGCCAAAAGGTTTCTGTCATATGCTGATTCCAAATCATTCTTGCCACCTGCTGTAACACAACTGGGACAAAACACATACAAATATGAGCACTGCAAAACAATCAGGGTAACAAAACTGTAAGTTCCCTGAAGATATCTCTAAAGCCAGTGAGACATCTTCAAAATTCATCTGATTTAGAATCCCTAAACCACACCATTCTACCTGATCTTCACAGACATCACTGGTGTGACATGAGCAGCACAGAAACGGATCACTCTTTACAGCGATGACCATTATTAGGCCTCAAGATTTTACAAGTTCTATAGTTTTCCACTGTTTTCTTTCCCCCCTTAGTGACACGTCTACCCCATCCCAAGAGACAAAACTAAGCACAATTGGAGTTATTCTGTACACAGCATCACATATTTCTTTCACGTCTTGAAGTCAGGGCTTAGCTCTAGCCATTACTTTTAATATTGCTGCCAGAACAACTTGGCAGCACACAGTTCAGGAATAATATTTCAATTCTGATTGTTGCTTACTAGTAATACAAAACAAAACATACAGATTGTTGGTGCAACTCATCTAAGAAACATAGACCTTCTTATCTCTGGAACAGTAGTTCCAGGAATCCGTTGGGACACAAGACCTGCTAATGCAAAAAAGAATAACCAATCAATTTTCTTATTCAAGATACATGGCCTGCACTGAATAGGCTAATGCAGGGGTAGTCATGGCTGTGGTAGCTGCATCCTCCCAGCCCCTGGCCAGGCTCACTGAGAACTACAAATGACAAATAAGGATTACTTGAAAGGCATTGTTCATTACACGAATCACAATGTCAGGTGTGGACAAGAAAACACACGAGAGACAGGTACATGATAACTGAGTCATTACACCAGTTAGTAAAAGTTAGTAGACACAATGAATCATGTTTAGGAATATGTTTCCTTCCATGTGACATTTAGGCTGGTCTTGTGCTGCTCAGCATTCACTGATTTCCATCCAGAATTCTTGATACCCAGCCTCTGCATCTGCAGAACTGGCTTGGTTCCGATCATGGTAAGGTTTCATCAAACATGCGGGAAGCCAGCAGGGTCCTGTGGGAGACAAAACACAAGCAAACTCCCCCTTCTCATACTACTCCCATCTATTTGGGGTGTTGTATTGCCTCTCCTCATTACAAAAGTATAGTTTTATCAAGTTAAGGTTTTGTTCTGTTCTTGTTCCTTTTCTTCTCTTGTTTTATTTTCTTTTCCTTGGTTTTAACAATTATACTTTGTGAGGATTCTTAAGAATCATAAATCTTCAGACATGTTTCATTTTCTGTTTGTGACCCCAGCCCACACGTGCCCACCACGTGACTTGAATGACCACCACGTGAACTGAAATTGCTGTGGCTTATTAATTTCATGCCAAACTTCCAAGAACTTAAACTCACAATAACCTTGAGGCTGGCGGCTGCTGTTTCACTGCCTCCACCAGGGCCATAAAACTCCATATCACCTGAAACCCTCAGGGGACAAAGTGTCACTGGCCCCATGCAGGTTAATTCACAACATACAGAAGAGTCAAAGCAACTGATTTTTCACAACTATCATGAAAAAACAAAGCTCCTTGACTGCATCCAAAGCAGTGCTTAAGCTAATTAAAAGTGAATTCATTGAAGTCTCTAATTGACTAGTCTTGTACAGAGCTTGCTCCTAAAAATCTAGCCTTTCTGGAAGACACAGTTGGGTCTGGAGGAGGCCCTGCTGCTCTGCACCTTCAGAGGGGAAACCAGCTCCTGGGTGCTGCTGGATTCCAGGGATCAGATACCATCAGCCATGCCACCTTGACAAACATAACCACGAACTTACTACAACAGAGTTTCAAACACTGCTTAGGTATCTGCTTTTCCCTTTTTTTTTTTCTCTGTCTTTCTTATCACTGCAGACCTCTGCTGCTGTTACAGCTCGCCCTCCTTCCCCCCGGGGGGTGGAGAGGGAGAGAGTGGTCAGAGCCGTCTGTTTTTATTCTTGACTCACTACAGTTGCTGCTGACCAGCTCCTCTGCCTCTGGAGGGAGGAGGGGGAGAAAAACGGCCAGGGGAAAAAAAAACGGCCAGAAGCTGCTTTTTATCTCTCTCCTTTTTTATTTTTCTCTGCCTGCTACAATTTGCTGCTGGGCTCCTGCCACCCCCCCACCCCCCGCCGCCCTGCGCGAACTCCTGGTAAACTCGGGTTTAGAACACATCCCGGCGTGGCCCCGGGGGGGGGAAATGCCATCCCCCCCCAGGTCCAATAACACAGAGCCCGATGCAGCTCCACAGAGAAACCTCTTCCCCCAGCAGCCCCAGGGGTGGCAGCCCGGCACCGGACTTGACTCCTAAACGATCCCTGAGTGAATATCAAAACTCCTGTGTCCGCCTAGGACACTTCGATGAAAGGGGTAACACCACAACCCCTGTCCTGGCGTTTTTAACACCATGTCCTCTGCCCATAGCTCCCTGACACGCTCACAAGCAATAACACTTGACTCGGAAAGAGTCTTGTCGGACTCTTCCCAGTTTATGTGCTGGATGTAAGCTTCCATGGCATGAGATATCCCTTTGGCATATTCATATCAGCCCTCCTGGCAGTGCTCCCTCCAAGCTTTCTTGTGCACCATCTCTCTACAGAGCATGAAATACTACAGGACTGTCAGTGGCATTCTCACACTGAATCTAAAACACAGCACTTTAACAGCTATCAGGAAGTAGCTTAATTCTATCCCAGCCAAAACCAAGTGTATCACAACACCATAGACAGAAGATGAAGATCAACAGAAGCACAGGGAGTCAGCTATATTCTGTAGTCTACCCTCCTAGCCCGATTTTTCTACAAAAAACAGCAGTTCACAGGCTATGCATCCCACCTGCGAATCCTACTTTGTCCTTGGCAACGATGTGTTTTGTGTTCAGTGTGATATCCTCATCGCCAAAAATGTATTAGGGAGGGTTTGGATCATACTGAAGCCTGAAACCATGACACCATTGAAAGCTCAACAAAACTGATATTTATTACCAAGAGGTGGCCCACAAAACAAACAAACCCAAAAGAGAGGAAGGAGGAGAGAAACAAGCCCCCAGCACGACCTCCCCAGTCACCCAGCTGTTGCCCATAAAGTTATCTTACTGACTTAGCATGCCTATAATTACCCATAGCAGAAGCTGCATCCTTGGAGAGTCAGTAAGTTCACAGATTGGCAGGCGTCCCCACCAAAAGGCAGCATTGTCCTTGATGTGAAGCTTGCTACCTTCCAAAAAAGAGCTATCTGCTTTTGTACAAATCCACTGATTACATCTGTCTAGGCAGGTGTGGCCAGCCTAGACACAACCAGAGGTTGTCAGTCCCTTGGTTATGTAAGTGCATTACTTCAGCTATAAGTATTCCTCTATCCTTGAAGGATCTGCAGTTGGAATTACTTTCTGCATGCTATTCTAATTTTTTTCAAATTGTTTGACCTGTTAGGTGAAAACAAGGAACAGAGAGGGGACGACAGGAGGCTGCCATTTTGAACTCCAGTGTGTTTGAGTAACTTAAAATCCCTCATTTAAGGACCTAACGGGCCTTGGTTTGCAACAGGATTAATTTGTATTTTGTTTGTGTTGTTTTAACAGGTGATGCGGATGACGCTGTCAACGCTGAATTGGCGACGGCGGGAAATGGTGAGGTGGTTGGTAACATGTGCAACCGAAGTAGGTATGTTCTGAAATGTTTCTCTTGTCAGCTACTCCTAGAGGGCTTGATCTTTCTTGTCAACACCCAGGTTCTACAAATGCCTCTCACTTTCTGTTCATCTGTAAAATTCCGCTGGTGAAAACACATTATGGCAAGGATTAGTGGGTATTTTTAGGCACAGAGCAAGTGAGGCAGTAGTTGAGTAGTGCAGTGTGACTTCTTTGTCCCATAAGGTGGAGTGTGCATAACCTATAGCAAGTACCATATACAAATACTCAATACCCAAAATACCCAGTACAGCAGTGGGAGAACAGTGTTCTCAGCAGCATGTTCTGATCATTTCTGGGCTTTGCCATAGATATCCTGTGTGTCTTCATGAGGCATCCCTTAGCTTCTGTATTGTGGTTTAACATCTGCAAGATGAGTATACAGAATCTGAAAATAAAGATGAGTGCATTAAAAGCTGTGTAGCTGTTAAAAAAATTTTCAAAAATTAGCAGCTGTGGTAATGAGAACAATATAAGTACTTATGATAAGGGAGCAAGAGAGCAAGTTTAATTGTCAGTAAAGGTATTTCTGGAGAGCATGCATTTCTATCATATTTATTCCTTCTTCATATGTCTGAGTTGGATTGTATCGCACAGATGATTCTTGAGTTTCAGAACTTTAGAGAATTGCTGCTGCTTATTCTCTGGATTAGTTTATCCTTTGCTTTATGTGTAACTGGGAAATTATTGTTGTCAGTAGCATGGGGGAATAGAGCTCGCCTTTTAGCCAGAAAGTGGTTTGTGTCTGCAAATTTTCATGCAATGCTCTCATATTTATTGCTTTTATATCTTTGTTAAGATGATTTTTGCTGAGGCTATCTTACAGGTATTAGTGTCTGAATATTGTTTTGTGCAGTTGCATATCAGCAAATAAAATACTGGGTTTAATATTACTTTAAATTAGTTTACATATCCTAATAGGAGTGTCCCATAAAGAACCTACAACATCATGCAAAGTACTCTTGAGGCTTAATCAAGCTGATATAGCTAGGAATCTATTTAAATGAGATATACCTCATTTCAGAGGTCTTATCTGGCTATGCTGAATTGTTGCAGATGAGTGGAGGGGTGCACAGGAAGCACCAGAGTCTTAGAGAGAAAATTAAGACCTCTTTGTGTGGTTTAGGTGAGTCACAGATGTGTCTAAACTGCCTCTAGCAATAATAAGGCACTCTAGTTGGCTATAAGGTTCCATTTAGGGAACTCATCAGTCGCTGTTTCCTCCCCCTGCTAAACACACACGATGGGAAATAGAGTGATACGAAGGAAAACACTTATTTCAGTTAATATCCAGTAGTTCATATCACTCAGAGTATTTCCCTAATAAGGATCTTGATGTTCAAGTGCTTATGAATTTAATTGATTTAAGATGTGTTTAGTAAGTTCTGCTAAGGTATGCCATGGTGTTGTACTAGGCCATTTTGCATACTTTTCACATTCTTTTGTGGACATGCTATGCCTTGAGATGTACAGTGAGAAAAGAAGTTGCAGTTGCTCTTGTGTGCGGTGTGAGGGCTGCTTTGGAATGATGTGATGAGACCAAATGAAACGTTTTATCAAAATTGTCTTAAATAACAAGCAAAACAGCTCAGCTGTCACACAGGAGATTAAACCTTGTCTTGCAGGCTGTTTTCATTATTCTCTGAGTTTTGGTGATTGTTACAGTTTGCAATGATTGCAGAGTTTGCACAGCAGTCTTTGTTTTAACGTTCTTTTCCAGCCACGCTGTGTGGTTGAGTCTTTCTTGCTGGGACATACTGGTAACCTCTTAGACTTTGCGACAATTGTAATCTCTTGCTGTACATCTGTATCTGCTAGATCTTATCAGTTGTGGCTGATCCTTTCTTCTCTTCCCAGGTGTTTATGCACTGGATAGTATCATGCAAAACTGGTTTACACTTTTCACTCCAACAGAAGCCACTAGTATTGTTGCTACAACAGTGATGTCCAACAGCACCATTGTCCGTCTGCATCTGGACTGCCATCAGCAGGAGAAGCTGGCCAGCAGTGCTAGGACGCTTGCTCTACAGTGTGCCATGAAGGATCCTCAAAACTGTGCCCTCTCTGCACTGACCCTGTGTGAAAAGGATCACATAGCCTTTGAGACCGCTTACCAAATTGTTCTAGATGCTGCTACAACTGGCATGAGCTACTCGCAGCTTTTTACTATAGCACGGTACATGGAGCACCGTGGTTACCCCATGAGGGCCTACAAGCTGGCCACTTTGGCCATGACACATCTCAACCTGAGTTACAATCAGGACACACACCCTGCCATTAATGACGTTCTGTGGGCATGTGCACTCAGCCACTCCCTTGGGAAAAATGAACTAGCAGCTATAATACCTCTGGTGGTCAAAAGTGTCAAGTGTGCAACAGTACTGTCAGACATTTTGCGTCGGTGTACTTTGACCACTCCTGGCATGGTGGGACTTCACGGAAGGAGGAACTCTGGTAAGCTCATGTCACTGGACAAAGCCCCTTTACGGCAACTCTTGGATGCCACAATTGGAGCGTACATTAATACAACTCATTCACGTCTCACTCACATCAGCCCACGACACTATAGTGAGTTTATAGAGTTCCTCAGCAAGGCACGAGAGACCTTCTTAATGGCTCATGATGGTCACATCCAGTTTACACAGTTTATTGACAACCTAAAACAAATCTACAAAGGCAAAAAGAAACTGATGATGCTTGTTCGTGAGCGGTTTGGTTGATGAAAATGTGTGAATGAGGGGGTTGGGGGTGGGAGTGGTGATTTGTTTTTACTTGAGCCTGCCTTTGTATCCTTTTTAACTTAAAGAAACAGAGCCACACCGGTATTATATGTGTATAGTTATATTGAGTTTGCAAACTAAACTGTCAGGTTGTGAAAGTTTGTGTGTTGAATTTTTTTTTTTTCTGTTTTGTATGAGAGAGAGGTTAAAAAAGGTTTGGTTTACACTGAGTATATGTTGTCAAGTGGCAAAAGCCCACATCGCTCTCCTCTTCTTTCTGAATACGTTCACAGCCTCAAAAACAAACATATATTGCAATGGCTTTAGAAACCAAACAAAACACCTCCATCCTGTGATAAGTACCTCGAATGGATTCAGCTTTACTCCTTTGTAACTCATCCTTACATTTCAGCATATTTAAACAAACCAACAAATGAAATACTAATAGTTAAAAGGCTGACCACGTGGCTTTGCAGTGCTGTTCATCCAGAAGCATGGCACACAATGCTTGTGCATGTGGAAACTTAGCAACTGTCAACATACATTCTCAGGGATTTATCAAAAAAATTTAAAAAAGAATGAGAGCATTTATTGTACTGTATATATATTATAGTATATGTCTGAATATTGAAAAATATAACATTAACTAATTTATAAAAAAATCTATGTAATGCAAAATACTTGAAGCTGCAGTAGCTTGGTTTTAAACAAAAAAAAAACCTATCAGAAGGACTAAAGTGCGCCTTGCTTCAGGGTTGGCTCAGGTGGTGAACTATATGCTGGGCATCTATGCAGAGCCACCTTTTGGATTGCATGGTTGGACTGATACCTATTGGGGAAAATTTTATATATATATATTTATACAACCTGTGTATACATATATATGTATACATACATACACACATGCTTGTAACAGGCACTATAGTAAAGAGGGACAACAAAAAATATACAGCCAGAGCAGCAAGCCTTAGCATTAAGAATACAGTATGCCAGAATCGGGGTTTGTGCCTCCTAGCCTAGAAAACTTTAAGAATATCCTTTTTGACACAAGACGCAAAACATTTTCCAAAATGATTGACATGATACATTACGCCTTTGCAGTGAGCTAATAATAAGCTAACCTTTGTGCACAAATAACATATATATATATATTATATATATATATTCTGCATAGGTATTTTGACTTTGTGCAGGACAGAAAGTTGTGTAGGTATGACTGTTCTACTTTTCAGTTTGGTTTTTTAATATATTTTATTTTCTCTAGAATTACTCAAACAAAAGCAGCCTTCTATCTTGCCTTGTCTTAATGCTTTAAAATAACCAAACTGGAGATCTAACTACCAAACTGTTCATTATATTATTAAGTACCAACTTTGGTTACAGTATAGTGTCTTTACTTTAGCTGATGGTTCTGTATCTTTGTGCTTTTTAAAGCAGTTTTTATGTTTTGGTGCAAAAGTTGTCCAGTG
>NW_016690211.1:8018801-8099075 GCF_001604755.1 Lepidothrix coronata
TTAGAGAACATGCTAGAGGTATGTTTGTAGGTATTTTTGTTTAAAAAAACTATTTCATGCTCTCCATTTTATTTATTATAATAGGTAAAAAGGTTGTACTTCATCACTCATGTAAACATGCTCATGAAGTTGAAAGTAATTAAGATTTGATACACTGATATCAATTTATTTATGTAACTAAATCACTGTTTTATAAACTTGTTAATGATCAACAATTTTTTTGTTTTGATTAAAATTAGTTTTTTGAAAGTTGATTCTGCCTCCTTTAATGGTGTCTGTTACTGGAGTTGAATTGTGTTACAGATAGTTCATAGATCTTGAATGCCCAGATTGCAACTGTGGTACATTATGGTGGTAAGCAATGTGATCACCAGGTCCAGGAAATAAATTTCGTGTTCCTCGAAAATTTGCAGAGGAATTGGAATGTTAACAGCTGCTGGTGGAAGAAGACTTAGTGCTTCACAGGAGGGGCTGAATGCTGCCTGAGTCTGAAGATGTGTCTTCTGTACAACTAACAGTAAGCCTTGACGTATTGCCCTGGGAGGATTGTTGAGTGTGTGGGGGTGTGTTCCCACTAGTGGATTATTTGGGTGACTGTAAGAGTTGAGATGCACTACAGATATATTCAAGGACAGTTCTTTCTGTGTGGATTGGCTTTTCTAAAGTATTTTTGTGTATTTTGCGTTGTGCAGCTCATTCCACACAGCATGAAGTTCTTGCTCACCAGCTGATAGCTGATAATTTTGCTTTTTTTGAGCCCTTACTCCATCAGAGTTGTGTGAATTTTCCAGCCCTCAGAGAATAATAGGATATGACATGGTTGAAAACTGAAGAAGAGCTTTCTGCTTTACTACCATTTTTGTCATCTTAAGAATGTTACCTGATATTTGACTACATGACCTAAACACCTTCAATTCCTTTTTTTTTTTTTAGTATCTTCAGCTGAAAAGAGAATTAGTATGCAGCAAGCAGCTATCAGAGATGCCAGTGTAACCATGAATTCAGACGGTGAGGCTTGTGTCACTGGAAGATTAAGAAGGAAAATATCCGAATCTTTGTACAACTTGTCATGTAAAATATGAGTCTTTTACAAAGCCTTGCTAACAGCTGAGATGTCCTGACCTAATAGTACTATCATTCCATATCTTCTGTGACTTCAATTCCAAGTATTAAATTCTCATTACATTTTTGCTCTGTTATTTTGTCCTAGATGAATTATAGGCAGTGGCACAGTAAGGAAATATCACCCCATTGTGCAATAGGGTTTGCATGGTTGCTTTTTGTTGGTGGTGATGGTGGTTTGGGTTTTTTTCATTTTACAAATAATTCGGTATTAAGGATATTGTGGATTATGTAGGTTGCAAAACTGAAGCCTGTTTGAAGACCAGGCCTAAAAAATCCAATGCGCAGGCTCGAAGGGTTAATGACCTTTCCCAAATCTTCACTCGCGAAGACTGCCCATATTTTTAGAATTAAATACAGTCCTGGTGTTTGCCACCTGGTTTTGATGGGCACAGTGGCTTTTTCTTTCAGAACTGATAGAAGTTTATTTGGCTTGTTTTCATGACTGAGTGAAGTCTGTGCCTGCACTGGTGCTGCGCAGTGCCGTTCACACCATGTTAAAAGCCCTCAAGGACTAACAGAGGCTTGGCCAATCTTTCTAGTAAACTTGTCTCAATATGTACTGCTTTTGGTTTGTGGAGGTAGGAGGAGTCCAGGAATGGGATTCCACAAAAAAAAAAACAAAACCACAAAAAAACCCTGAGGGATCTTTTGGTGAAGGCCAATCAAATATTTCTATAATTCCTGACAGTGCATATGAATTTGGAAGCGTAAGGAATCCTAACCAGAATACAATGTCTCAAATTCTTTATCTTCTCTTTAGAGCCATATATTTGAGATACACAACTGAATAGCTCTGCTATCATTGCTTCCAAGTGTTTGAGTGGTTTTCAGCTTTAAATGAGAACTTCTTTTAAATCCAGGTTTGCTATTCACTAGTGATGGGATCTGAATATTATTGTGGCATATCATAGGCTACCTTTCAGTCTTCATTCTTCTGGCGAGTCAAGTGAAGTCCTGAAGTAGATGATATCATTTCTGTATTATGAGACTGTCTTGCAGCCCAAGAAAGCGACTTTTACCCATAAGTTTGTTTTCAGGTATCCTTTACTGATTCTGCCAGAACAGAAACCAAAGAGATTTTCCTTACCTAAATTACATTATCTTTGTTTAGCTCTTTAGTATTTCAACTCTTCTTCGTTTCAGCTTCCGTTTTCTTCCTGTGAGAGAGAACTGCATAGCTTTTCAGCATGAAAAAGAGAAGGGCACATATGGGAGTCTCACAAGGTGCAGCTGAAATCCAAAACCACTTCACCTGAAGTGCTTCATGTCTTATTCTCAAAATCCTTCATTTTTGTTACAGCAGTGGAGCTAAATCTGGATTGCATGTACATGACAAGGAATTTTTTGAATTGTATGAGTGCAAGTAATATTTTGAGGCTGGGGCTGCAATGCCAGTACTGGTACTATATTTCATTGTGGTTGTCCAGTAGAACAGATAGAGGTCTTCCAAGAATAGTGCATCTGCTAATAGGTACAATGAGTGCTTTGAATGACTAATCGACAGCTCTCACAGTACAATTGAAATTTTGGAGGACTGTTTTTACTATCAAAGGTAAATTTTGCTTCCTTGTATTTTTAAGGATAGCAGATATTGAGTATTTGTATTATTAAATTTCTCTTCAATAGAAATCCATGTTCCTTCATTTTCTTTGTATAGCCATACAAAGTTTCTTGCTACAGGCTTTCAAAGGCCTGTGAAAGTCACTAAAGTCACTCTGTAATATTCTGTCCAATTTTAATTTTCTTTAGTAGCAATTCAGATTTTCATATAACTGGGCGCAAGAAACAAGTGCAGCAAAACTGGGCTGCTGCTTACACAGAGGGGAAATGTTGCTTTCTGAGGTGTAGTTAGAGTGAATTTGCACTAAAATAAATTTTTCTTACTGAGATGCCTTCAATTTGATTAAAATGTAGATTTTTTAACTGAAAAATCATACAGCCTTCTATTTCTGCTTTAAAAATGAAAGTCCTAGGAGTTCATCTAGTTTTAATGAAGGATATAATTTGGAAAAATGGCGATACCAAAAGCTGGTACCTTTACAGAATTGGGAAGTTGTTACACTCCAGATTTTAAGCCATTAACTGCCCAGAGCAGTTACATTTTATTTAAGACTTTTTAAAAGCCTTATAGTTCCTTATAACATCAAGTTAGCATCCAGAGAAGGAGTCACACACTCTTCTCTAAGAGGAATTCTTTTAATTTGGTGAGAAAAATTAGATATTTTGGGAAGAGGTTTTACAGGAGTAAAATACAACCAAGAAAAACTATTTCTCTAAAACAGCATACAAACTCATTCCACAGAAAATACTCACTACAAACACTCAATATACTAGTTTTAGTAAAACACAATTCATTGATTTTAAGTTACTCACAAGAGAAGGAAAAGAGTAAAAGAAGAAAGCAGATTAAAGTGTGAAGAAAGAGAGAAGAAAGAGAGAAGGAGAGAGAGGAATGGAAAAATGGTTACTGACAAGATCTGATGGTTCACATGGTGCAGATTGCAGGAGAGAGGAGAGAGAGCATTTACATGGAGTCTCATGAATTTATACAGTTTGGTTTTCCCTCCCAGGCAGTATGTCCGGTCAGTGCCTTCCAGGCCAGAGTGAGTTGTGCTGTAGCCAGTCACAGGCTCCAGGGGTGTGGTGTGGGCAGGCTACCAGGCAGGTCTGCCTTGACTGACAGCCCGGCTGCAGGGCCTTGCTGCTCTGCCACGTGCTTTGCATGGGCTGCAGGCCTTCTGGCTCTGCCATGTGCCCTCAGGGGGACTGGACCTCTTAGCTGCAGGCTATGTGTTCTGAGCAAGCCTTAGGTAATAAGCATGCCCTTGTAACCTGCCATGTAACCTGCAGGTCTAGGCCCAGTCCTTACCCACACACACACAGTCACAGTGAGTTGGTTCCGACCCATATCAATAATTCAGTGAGGTTCGGATCCAGTATCTCACAGAAGTATGATACCCTCAGGTATCCTCTTGCTTTGCAGTTTTGGTTAAAGTGTTCAGAGACAAACATTTTTCCATCCTTTTAAGTGTTTTCCCCCTCGAAAGTATGTATTTTTTGCAAGGATAAGTGGGGAAACTAGGAACGCAAACCACAAAGTGTTTTACTTGACCTTTGCCTTGCAACAGTGCAACAGGCAGACTACGTTGAATATGAAACAAAAAGCTTTGTAAGATTCTAATTGGAGAGACAGCAAAGTGTCAGAGATAGCTTTATTTCTGGGAAGAGGTTGGTATGATTTGCCTTCCATGCAGAAGTGTGCACTCTGTACTGCACAGGCTAAATGAGTCTTGCCTTCACTGATGCCCTGGGCAGTTGGCATCAAGTAGCATCCAAGTGAAATGTTTTCCATCCATCATTACAGGTAGCATCAGTATCCCTACAGTTAGTAAAAGCAGGGAATTGTATCCTCTGAGAAAAAGAACCTCTTTTAAAAAGAAAATTACTGCAGATGCTGATTTGCAGACAATTCCAAGGTCATAGGATGAAGCTATTAATATATATTGACTACAAAGCACAAGTTATTTCTAAAATCAACCCTGACTAATTCTTACAGTTCTTTGAGCTCTAAGTTATGACTAGGAGATACTAGAATCATGAACTGCCCCAGGAGACACCAAGTGAGTAATCTTTTACTGAGTTTTGTGCCAAATGCATTTCATTGTTTTAACTTTCCTTTTCTTCCTCTTTAGCCTTTGTCTTTTTGCATTTAAAGGGCTTTGTATTTGGAAAAATGTTTACCTGAAAGATGATGTTCTTTGGTCTGATGATGTAAAAAGTGCAGTGAAGCTGTTCTTGGTAACCGTGGTCCACAGTGTTGGAAGTAGCTGTGGAGCAGTGAATGAGAATGGTGAGCTGTTCAGTCATGCTTACACTGGAGCTGGTGAGCTCAGTAAGACCTAAGGCAGCAGCCACAGCTGGCCTGCAAAAACAGCACTGTCTGCCTTTCCATCACTCTGACCTTGGAGTTGTTTGTCTGACCACAGAGAAGTCTTTGGCATCTCAGGCATCAAAGGCAAATCACTGTTCATAGAAGGATTCTGGAAAGTCGAAAAATAAATGAGGGTGATTAAGGACAGAGTAAATGCTCCTCTGGTGAACCTGCTGGAGTTACATCATGGCTAACCTTGGCAGACACTTTTGGGAAGCCTATTAGTTATAAGAACAACAGAGGCAAGAGAAGGACTGCCAAATTCCGCCTGGTAAATGGGCAGGAAAAATCATTTGGGGTTTGTGGCCTTCATTTCCAGATGACGTACATTGCATTAAACAGCACAATAACTATTTGTAATGCTCTTTATTGCTTGGCTTTTCCAATGCACAGGGAAGAGTCAGGCAGATTGTAACTCATTTCTTGTCAGAGGCATTATTACAAATGGTATCCCTGAAGCCTCTATCCCCTCTGAAAATGCAGGGGGACAAAGCTTGGCCTTGCCTGGGCCATCTTGCCTACACAGAATCATAGAATCAGCTGGGTTGGAAAAGACCTCTTGAGATCATCAAGTCCAACCCTTTATCCACTACCAGCGTGGTTACTAGACTATGGCACTAAGTGCCACATCCAGTCTCATCTTAAAAACCTTCAGAGACAGAGAATCCGCCATCTTAAGGAACTCTCAGCAGCACAACCAAACCAATTCAGAAGGCTAAGGCTGCAACAGGGAAAATTTCATTAAATGCTTTCCCAGCAAAATGCTATTTGTAAAACTTAACAGCCATTGGTCACTTAGATGAATGGAGATTGTGGTTTCTGAACAAAACATGATGTCTTTTCTGCCTCTAATTGACACTTTGAATGTGTTCAGTAGATCAGTAGGTTAATTAAAAATATCCCAAAATAAACACCAAAGTGAAAGACATGCTAACTTGTTGCTGAAAGGAGCAAATGTACTTGAAAAAGAATTTCTTCACACTTATGCTCTACCTGCTGCACTGTGAAGATGGAGGTGTGAAAGGCAGCTCTTACTAACAGCATTGTGACAACCATCACCCCTCTCCAGCTGCTTTTGGTGGGAGAGAGGGTGAGGAGACATTTTTGGATGATGTTTCTTGAGTTTTAAAAGCCTTTTTTCTCTAGCCGCCTCATGACTGATTTCCACGTATGGTTTGAATGTAGCATGGGAAGACTGCCTGGTTACTCAGGATGCTTTTGGTCCACCACCCCTGTGTCAATACAGATGTCTGACCCAGTGCACACTATATTCTCCAGCACCTTGCAATTTTTACCTCATTGAGGATGCTATCTCCAATTCTGTCATGCTTTCAGTTTTGAAAGATGTGCCTCTCCAACCATCCTCAAAAATCCAGGATCTAATTTAAAAACATTATGTGCTAAAAGACCTTTGATGCTCTGTTGGGAGCAGTATAGCTTGGCCACTACTTAGTCATTTAGGAGTTCTTTCCTATTCTTTAAATCGTATAATGAGAAACTGAGAAGCCTAATAGGCATGTTGGAAAATTTTAGTGTGAGATGATACCAAAATAGAAAAAAGAAACTTAACACTGCCTTATGGAGTGGCAATTGTAGAGATAGACTATACTCCAAGAGTTTTCAAGCTGCTCTGAATCTCTCAATCCTTTATGGGAAGGCTAGCCCAATTGAGAAAGACTTATTATTGCACAGTGGCTTTGATTTCACAGCCTGCTTTTTCCCAGCTATCACTGTATTCTCCAACTGGAACTACCCATACGTCAGCAATTCTCTTTTTGCATTTTGCTGCTTGCTTGGTGTATATGGTGTTATACCATGTTCCTCATGCTGCACTGCATTACCTTAATGAACAAATATAGTCTGTCCAGGTTGGGTTCAGTTTTGCTTTGTCTGGAAATCGTGGTAAGTTCCTGTCTCCCAGAGATAATTAGGGGCTATGGGTGCTGTTCTCAGTTAAGGAATAAGTGGCCACAGCTCGAGAAAGCAACATGGTTCTACTCCAACTTTGATGTCATTCATTTTATGAGCATTTTGACTTCCTTACAGAGCAAATGCAGGCCATAAAAGCCAGAAGCTAACAAGAAGCAACTTTTTTTTTTTGTAAAAGGCAACAATTTTCCAACGTTTGATCTTACATCAGAAAGAATAAAATCAAGAAAACAGTAATTACTGACAAGATTTTTGAGTGCATCACTAAACATATACACTGCCAAGGCACAAGTTCTCCACTCCTAGAAAAGTTCAGACAAACCAGACAGGATGATTTGATCTTTTAGTTGCTTAGTACCCAGATGGTCTGTGTATAGATTGTGTGTGTGTGAGGGAGATACAACTGGATTCACTAAAATGGCACTGACTGTGTTTAGAGTATGAAAACACTAGTTTATGTACCTGTTCATCCTGCTGAAATGGAGAACAACAGGTATTTCTGCCACACTTGCCACGTTTGCAATCTCCCTGGGCTATCTCGTTGCTCATCCCACATTAATTATATTTAGGTTATCTGGTACCAGCAGCAGTCTCTGTTTACTGTTTTCTTGTTACCCATATATCTGTCTCCTAGTGAAGGGAAATAAAATTGTGAGGAATATCTCTAATTAAAATTTCGGAGACGGCTAAATAAAGTGAAACAAAGAACTTTATTAACAGCGCGCTGAGTGTAATGGACTCGTGACCAGGTCCGGGCACACTCAGAATGGGAGGGACAAGCCTTTTTGAGGCCTCTTGGTTTACATAACCACTCCCTCGCTCCTCCCATGCCAGGCCTCTCTTTTCTTCTTTAAAAGATGATCTTTGCCTTCTGGTGCAGTTCATTGGTTGTTCCCATCCACCTTTCAGATTGTTTCCCTGCCCCCGGCCACATGGTCCCTTGGCAGTGAGCCCAAATTGGTCTTACTGCCTTACATGCTTTCCAATCTGCCTCCACAAGCAGCAGTAGGTAACATTAAGCAAAACAGCAAGAAGAGTAAGCAAAACAGTAAGCAGCAGTAGGTAACAGTGAACAGAATACCGTGCAAACCCCCAGCTCCTGACCACAAAATGGTTCCTCAATCTCTCCAAACAAAATGACCTCCAGGTATCTCAACATGAGGTAACCATGGAAATCCTTGCTTGTAATAAAACCACCTTATTTATTTCCCACAAAATGAATAACATTTCTAGCATTTGGACTGGTGCTTGAGAAGTGCAGCTGCACTGATAGCTCTGAGCAGAAGCCTGAGCTTTAGCAACTCCTGAGTTCAAGACCTAAATTAGCCAGTAATTTCACAGTGTTTTTGTCTTTGCTGCCATTCAAGTGGGTGTTTACAGGTGAGCATGTTCATCAGGGGGAAATGTAGACTAAGCTCGTGAATCTACAACCAGTAAACATATTTGTTTCTGTCCATAACTACATATGCCCTGAAGAAATTGCTTGTTTCCCCTTTTTGTTAGTACTAAATGCTTCTCTACTGGATAAATGGTGGTGAGGATTAAGGCAGTAGGTTGAGCCCTTTGCAGGGCACGTGACTGAGATCGCAGATATTCCTTACAGCCTCCCTGTGTTGTGTCATCCCATCCCATCCATGAGCCTGAGCGACTGCTGCCTTTATGCCTTTGTTTGAAGTGAATGGTCTTTTGTACAGCTGTTGGCTTTCTGCAGATGTTTCAAATTGCCAGCAATTCTGGTGATTTTCTGTATGTAAGAATTGTGAGGAATTAAACTGCATATTGAACTGCAACACCATGGATTTGTGATTAAATTCAGAAATTACAGTTTTGGAATTTTTCTATAAAAAATATTTCTCGGATAGTTCAGTGCATCCATGATGTCTGGCTTTTCCAAACAATGATGATTTTCAGCTTGTTATATTTATTTAACATTCAGCAGCACAGCTGAAGAGCCCTCTTTATGTTTCAGAAAGACACAGGTCTCTGGAAGCTGTAATTCCAAAAGATGTTTGGATTTGGTTTTTTTTTTCTAGGAATTCTTATCCTATATACTGAATGAGTAGCAGTTCCTATGGCAGATCTTACATATCCCTAATGTGAAGATGAGATGTAAGTCTGAACTGTCTTTTGATTTAGGTCTCTGGATCAGCAAGATATGGGATCAGACAGCTGAGCCTGTGTGTGTGAGGTCAATGGTTAACTTCCATAAAGTACTTCACTAAAAAGAGGGTTTAGAAGCCCAGTGGAGTGCACAGCGTGCTCCTTCAGCAGCTGGTGGCAGCTGGGTCATCTGTGCAAAGTGTATCATCCTATGGGACATCTGCCCAGAGCTGCTGAGGTGACTCCCCACTTCCACCCCTTAATGCAAAGCTCCTCCAACAAATCCTGTGAAGAGCCTGTTCTACTCTGCCTGGAGGGATTCATGGGATACACAGTCTTCTCAGAGATTCAGAAATGGACATGAAGGAATATGCCATGGAAGCTGTAGAGGGAATTTCCAATCTTTCTTAAATGGAGAAGCTTTTAATCTAATTTCCTTTGTTGTCTTTTTAACAGCTTAAAATAAAAAGCAGAACAAGAGTGAAAAATAAAACTTAAATTGCTTCTTGGCAGCTCTGTTTCACTCACTGATGTTCTGCAAATTTGTCAAAGCTCTTTGCAGCCTAGCATTTAAAAAATCCTCCTATTTAATGATAGCTGTTTTAAGTGCCTGCTAAAGTAGGTTTTCGGACATCTACTTGTTTACCAAGTGTCTAGTTACAGGCCTGCTGGAGAACCGTGTTTGGGATGGATAAGAGAGTCTCTCTCCTTAGGTGAAGCTCTCTGGCAGTAACATAACCCTCAGAAGAAGTGGATATGGTCTCACAGTAATTGCTCCTAGGGTTTGTAAAACAAATTATGGCTCGCTACAACACGAGAGCAGTGAAAGTTATGATGTCAGAGGCTGAAGACAAATCATTCCTTTGATGTAGATAATTTTTGGCTACAGAATTGCATTCAAGACTAGGATGCCACCATTGCTTTTATATATGCATTTGTGCATGCACACTTTTTAAGTCCTGGTATAGAAAGAGATTGTGGCTGTCCCTGCCGTATCTTTACAGCTGAGTTATAAAACACTTTAAAATAGGGGTTTATAATGGAAACACTGACCGATCCTTAAATATGTTGATGCTAATAGGCACCACTATAATAAATCCCATAAAGGTTTTAAAACATACATGTTTTTTTCTGGGAGAGGATAGACTGGCTGCTGCCTGAAGTGAAGCTTGTCATTTCTGTTCTTCAAACCATTTGAATCTTCAATGGCATCTAAGAAGTCCTGGGTTTTATTTAACACTTCAGATGGTGCTGGTATGTAGCAAAACAATGTTTGATATCTAAAAGCTTTTAAAATTGCAATATAGGAATGACAGCTCTTTTCAGAGCATGTAATTTTGCCTATATATGTAGCACTAAATCTGATGAGAAACTTGTTTAAACATGTCTTAAAATGGCCTTTTGTGGTCTCTTTGCAAACACGTGTTTCTTCTTCCCAGCACCCCCCAGGACAGGTTATCTCCCATGCAGGAATGTCCTGGGAAAGGTGTCCTGAGGTGTTTCCCATTGGTCCTTGTTAACCCCATCCTGTGATTGGGTGTTCCTGTAAGCCCCTTGGAGACTTCTAATTGGTTACTCTGTGAATCCCCCTAAACCCTATAAATGTAACATCCCCAACAATAAACTCTCTCTTGCCTCCTCTCCACGCCGGTGTGCTGTCTCTGTGCCTGCCATGGGGCCACGTGGGTGCTGTGGGGAGGGGAGGGCACCTCTCCCCTCCAGGCTCGGGGCCTGAAAAATCCTGTCGCTGGAGTCCCCTTTCCCCATTCCCTCAAGACGTCGGAATGGTTCATCAGATGGAGATGGAACTAGAACTGGGCTCCCCCACGCTGAGGGTGGGGAAAGGGATCCAGATATATATGTGTGATACAGTGCATAAAGTCTTTCCAGCTTCTTCATTAATTTTTTTTCCTGAAATAAATCCCAGTATGGAGCAACTGTTCTAGTTTTTTGTGTTCTAGGTAAAATCACTACATCCGCTTTTGTTAAAATTGCTCCCATGATAAAACTACCTTCTTGTCATTATCTTTAGTCTTACTCATTTTCTTACAGATTTTAATAGGTTTCTGACTTTCCTATTGGTAACAGTGGACAGAAGCACACTGCACCATTTAGCACTGGCTGTAGCTAAAAGTTCTCACTCAAGCTCTTGTGAGCACTTTTTGAGTGATCCTTCCTTTTGCTAGCAAGAGGCAGCCAGCTTGAGATGGGAGCAGGGAAGCTGTGCAGCACAGCTGTGCAGCATCTCACAGTTGCTCTGGGGTGTTAAGTTTGTCTTTCACACTCAAGAAGGCAAAGCAGATTTGTAGTCTGAGTGCAGTGATATGGTTTGGACTTGAGCTGTGATCCCAGGGTGTGACATACTCGCTCTGGAAAGCAGCACAAAGAGCAAACAGCAGCATTAAACACAGGAGTGCTACTATTCTGTTGGACATTGCTGAGCCTTTCCTGGTGCTCACCACAGCAATCTTTCCTTTTTCTTGCCTAAGGTCTAGAAACAACATAATTTTTTCAATGGTTGGTTGTTGCTGTTGTTGTGTTTCTTTTTTGTTCCCCACGGAACACATGGTTCCCTTGCACAGTCTCCTGGTATGTGCCAGCAGCCCACTGCAGCCTGGTGCCCCAAGTGAACCATGTAGGGGAAAAAATTGTGCAGTATGCCTGAGAAGGCTCAAAGACAAGGCAGGGAATGTTGCATGGTCAGACTCTGGGATCACACTTTCACAGGGAAGTGAAAAGGGATGAGATTGCTTTGTGGTGAAGTGCTCAACTGGCTGCTGGTAGGAAGATGCTGAAAAGATGCTTTCAAATCAAAAGAGGAATAGGTTTAGATAATTTACTAGGAAAAAACTGTGAGAGTGGTCAGGCACTGGAGCAGGTTGTCCATGGAAGTTGTGGATGCACCATCCTTGGAAAAGTTCAAGGCCAGAGCACCTCTAGTTGAAGGTGTCCCTGCCCATTGCGGGGGGGTTGGAACTATGGGATCTTCAAGGTCCCCTTCCAAACCAAACCACTTAAAATAATAATAATTATAATTCCTGAGACAGAGAAAGTGAGGTGACTTGCATTGTTTGTGTCTTCTGAGCTGTGGTGTGACCAAAGTTTATTATAACTTGGCAGTAGTAAGTCTGATTGAAGTACAAGATTGCTTTCTGCTCTGACAGATGCAGTATCACACAATTCCTTTTATATCTTAAACAAGTACCTCCTGTCAATCTCCAAGGATCTTCCTAATTTCCAGCATGCACAAGAGGGCTCAGGAAAGGTAAGTGCTGTGTCAGTTGATGGGCAGCAGAGTAGGGAGCAGAGCAGCCTTCAAAACCTCAGGCCAGAGACATGAACTGCAGGCTGGAATGGAACAGTGCAGGGTGACACAAACACAGGTGCCCTCAGCTCATGATGGTGTCAGCTCTGTCCTTTCAATAAGCTAGACAGGGGCTCAGCTGCATTATTCCAGTTATGATTTCACATCTATATGCATGAGGAACTCCTTGGTGCAAATATTAGGTGAGAACGTATAGTCTGGGAGATAACCTAGACAGCTACTGCAAAGTCATCGGCTTCCTGAAAAGCTGCAGTTTGTGCATGGGCATCTAATATTGTGTGTTCTCCAAAAGAGTACCAGAACATGAAATTCAATATCCTGAAGCTCCATGATCTTATTTATTAGGGTTTTTTATTTTTCCCTTTAACCTGCCTTCCTTCTCCATCTGTCCAAGAAAGAGATGACTTTCTCAGTTTAGAGCCCTATTCTTCACTATAATGTGAGGTTCCCAAAGGGGACTCATAGCATGTGATTCAGGTGGCAACAAAAAGCAAAACCCGTGCAATGAATCTGCTCTTTACACGAGGCTGTATCGGTGTGGTAGCATATGAACCTAAGATAAAAACTGCAAAAAATATAATCTACGTAGTAGCTGGAAGGAAAATTGTTATAAGCTTGTAATAGTTGTGGGTTTCTTTACTGTCTTCCACAGAACAGAAAAAAATTGGAGGGATCAGGAGCAGTAAGATGCTTAGCCTTCTGACACAGCTGGATAAAATCAGCTTTATCTGAACAGCATTTCTGTTAGCACTAGGTTTGTCATCCATGCGTTTTGGTTCCCCAACAGTGGGACAATGGATGAGTTGGATGCTTTTATTAACTTGTCTCAAAGTACCATGTAAAATTAATAAGAATAGAGAAAGAGTGCTTTCAATTCTTGAGAGAATTAAAGACTGTCAGAGACAACATGGACTTAAATATGTAATGGGAAGTAAGCTGCATTCAGGGATTTCTGTAATAAAGATAATGGAATCTAGAAATGCAAGAGGGTCAGTAAGCTTTTGTTTTCATGTTATCTGCTCTGTAGAAACTGTTCTAATGATGATACAAAACATTGGTATTCTAGCATGTTTACAACATGACTCAGGTATATTGATAGGAATGACCTCTGTCATGACCACATTCCCAGACTGTGTCCCTCTGAGATCTGTTGTTAAAATGCAGATTGGGAATTCAGTTTAAACACAGTCAGCTAAATAAAACTAAGTGATACTTCTGATGAAGCTGTTCTGAGTGACTAGTTGGTCTTCTACACTGTTTCCGAGGGGGATCATATTAAAACCAATTGCCTCAAATATGGCTCATTTAGCTGAGGTAATTTCTTCAGCTGATCTTGACCAGTCTTTTCTCTTCTTACTGTCTTTCCAGAAAGACCAAGTTTAATTTCTTATTCCTAAACTATAGCAAGTTGTGTGGTCCTCTTGCCTCATACCAGAACTGACTGTAAGCATTAACTGCTATTGAGCAGAATTTTCTGAAAATGATGGCAAAAAATCACTATGGTTTGCTTGGTGGAGACTTTTAAATTAGCACAAATTAATTGTTTTATTTTTGATTTTTCATAGCAGCCATCTGTAATCTACACAGCAAAAGGCAGCTAGCCAGAGCAGTGACCTGTTCAGGTTTAAGCTTTGCGAATTTCCCTGGCTTGAGTGCCGCCAGGTGCCTTCCAAGTGGCAGTAAAATTGCAACATTAGAAAAGCACCTTGACATGGCTGCTAAAGAGCTTGTCTGGAAAGGAAATTTTCCCTCATCATAGGCTCTCTTGGAAAATTTTTTACAGGTAAAGCTGGTTATACTCAGTACTAAATATAGCATTGTAAACAAGAAACCTAAGGGGAGCTGAGGAATCTTATCTGTACACTCAAAATATTTTGAAGTCTATCATCCTGAAACATGTATTGTCATTCTGGATCCAAAAGTTTTCTGGTCAAGTCATGTGCAGAAGAAACTGTTCCCAACAGTTATCGTCACAGGTACCTCAGCTCTTTCCCAAAGGGCAACACAAGGGTGGTGCTACAAGTCTCTCCTCGGCAAGCAGAGGCTGCCTTTAGTGATGCCTACTGAACCAGGTAATGACAGATTACAGGATTCCTACTGGTTATTTCATGCCTTTTTTTGCTGAAGTGAGTTCAGTTCTTAGGTGATCCCCCCAGGAGTACTTTTTAAAATAGAGAACAGTCAGCCCAACATTCAGCTCATAAGAGTTTCTAGGATGGGACAGAGATGTGACTCTGTCACTCACAGTTGTTATGCCCACTCCATACATGAAACAACAGCCAGGAGTCTTACAAGGAAAGGAGGCTGATTTCACCCAAAAGATTTCCCTCACAGTAGGAAGTCAACAAAAGAGCCAGTTCCAAGGACCCCTGGGCTGTGTGACTCGAAGAACATGTAGCTGTGTTTACTACGCTAATTCTTGAGTGATATAAATTGTGCCCAGAAAGACCAAAGTCAACACAGACTGCTGAAACTTGTATTTAGGACTGGGGAAGTCTAACTGGCTTCATAAGTCATTGTTGCATGATAGCCACCAATGAGTGCAAGAGAATGAATAGCTCCTCTCTTTGACTCTGTAGATATATGTCTGTTACGACCCGCCCCAGGAAAAGGGGGGGGGTAACCCAGGTTTTATCAATAATTCCCTTGGGGTGGATTAAAGTGAAACGACACTGAATAATCGGTGTCTGAAAACATATATTGACAAGGTTTATTTTAACAATTTTGTATCAACAGGTATGCTAGCATTTTGGGTGCTCTCATATAACAAGGCGAACCTTTCGGGGGAGGAGAAAAATGCATAGGGGAGAGAAAGACAGGGTAAGAGTAAGGGAGAGCAAGAAAAAAGAAAAGATGAGAGTGGTAAAAACGTATATAGTCACTGCCCACTGGATCCAGCGATGTAAAAAGCAATGGTCTTGATCTGCAGGCGGTGGGGGGAGAAGAAGAAAAGATACCCCCCAAACCCCCAAAGTCACCAGTCAATATCTATATCCTTTGCACCTCCCCCAAGACAGGGAGTTGTTTTCATAGGTTGGTGTCCCCCTTTTTAGCACAGAGTTCATGTGGAAGGCGTGGTAAACTCGGCTCTTCCCGCCTTTTTGGGGCTTGACATCTTCTGCACTGGAGGAGGGGGGATGGGCCCAGTTGCCCATCAGAAAGTAGAAGTCTCTTAGAATGCATAAATCATTAACTGTTTCAGTCTCTGGCAATGTCTCCGGTTATTCCAGCCAGACATCCCTGCAAGCACCTCCTTCACTGATATTCTTTTGGAGAGTGAGCAAAAAATATTTCATTTATAGCTACCACAAACATTGGTTGTAACTTTTTTGCATGTGTGATTGCAGCTTTTAAAAGTGTATTTGCAGTAGCTTTATTTAGCTTGGAGAGCAAGAGTGAAGTCATGCTCTTCAGCATAAGCTACACGAAGTTGGCTTGCTCTTTGCATGCTCACATGATTATTTTGGTGCCTAAATTCAACAGAGTAATGAATAATTATTTCCATATAATGTTTCTTTTATTTTCACATATTTCTATATGTGAAAATGGGAAGGAAGAAACACTAAATTCACACTTACAGTAAATGAGCTGAATACAATACCTACATATGTGTAGCATTGAAAGAGAATGATCTTCATACATGAAATCTGAAAGATTTCATCATTGTGCAGGACACATGCACAAAAGCAGATCAAATGCAACAGCTGGAGTCACTGGAGAGCTAGATAGGAATTTGGTCTGGGGAAAAAAAGTCAGCAATGTGTATTATTCATCATTTGCCGTTTGCAGTTGAGGAAATGGAATACCCTCTGACACATCTGAAGAAATTTATGATTTATTGGAAGTAGTGAAAGAAGTATAAAGCCAAATAGTAATGACATCCCCTGGGGATGTCTTGCCACAGTCTTTTACATACCATTAGAGCCACTATAAATAGTTGTACTAAGATAAAAATCCTGGCAAATATTTGGCATTTAATGCTTGAGATATGAGACTATTCATTCTTTGAAGTCAAGAGATTTTAGTCTTGTCCAGCACCATAACACTAAAAACTACTACCTTTATTTAAAAATCATTCAAATTCTCTTTCACCTTATACCCAGTCTCTTTTTGCTGTAGGTGCCCTGGGGATGAATAGCATTAACCACATCACCTCGGCTTTGTGGACTTGTTTTGTAGCAGGAAAGCCCCGTTAATCTACAGTGAGCATTGTGTGGGATTTGCTTTTGACCTGGAAGAATATTGCTTTCATTCACTTTCAGTGGCCACTAGAAACAAAACCATTTCATAGAAATTGGCCAGATGGAATGAAATACTCACTTAAAATATACTGGTTAAAAAACCCCAGTTATTATGACTATATATGGAAAAGCCATTATGGAAATGTAGTGAGCCAATCTGAGTAGCTGTTTTCCAAATATTACCCATACATTTCATTTTTGCATGCTAGCCTAAATGAGAAATTGTGTAACTTCCTAAACTGGAAATGGCAAATACTCCTGAGAGCATCGTTTTAACAAATTATAACTATGCAGCCATTCATGCCTGGACTTGTTCCTGCACAACCTGACATTTGTGGCATGAACACTCACTGGTTTTTTCCTGCTGTTCCATTACAGGTTCCTTGCTTTGCTTTGTAAACCAGGAATTCCACGTGTTAGAGCATGGGTGGAAAAAAGAGGAAGAGGGTTTAGAGAACACTAAACCAAGAATTCACCTGCCATGGGTCTAAACCCCAGAAAGCACAAGCACTCAAACTATGTTTGCTATGGTCTATAAAATAGCACTCAAGACATTGGGGAATAGTTTGGTTCAGACAAAAATCAGTGGTATTGCAGAGGTAGTTTGGGTCTTGTGTTTTGTCCTTGGACGGTATTTTTGCTTTAAATTACCACAAATGAGAATGCTTGCAAATTGTCGAAAATTCATGCATAAAGGACATTTAAATTAGACTTTGTGCATGGTAACTAGGGGGCAAATGTAAAGCTGCTAAGTTACAACTGCAAGTGAGTTCAGTCAAGAAACTGCATATAGCAAGTAATACAGAATAGTGCTGTAAAAAGAACAAGAACTACATGTCAGTGTGAAGTAGCTCCCTACAGTCGTAAAATGGTTGGGTCAAACAGACCAGAGATAAACTCAGCTTTTATGAGTTGAATTGTCATCCTCTTGCAGTTTAAACATGAAGTTCCTATATTTTTTAAATGCCTCTTTTCCAGATGTACAAGAACATGTACCTTATATTATTAATTAACATTAATATTATTAATATTAGACCTTACCATCACACCCCATCATTATTTTTTTCTCTATTCCATATGATTTTAGCAGCCATCTTCAAGAGTGAGGGTGCACACTTCAGCTGGCTTTAAAAACAAGGATTCCAAATTCCTGCACAGGACACAGTGCTGGGTTCCCATCATGGCAGTTTGGGCATAGAATTCATCAGCCATTTAAGCAAAGCTCAAATGCAGCTGGGCAATGCTGCTTATAGCCCAGAGTAGGCACAGCTGAAGATCAGACATTCCTAGTTAGTTATTCCTAAGCATGCTGCAGGGCAGGCACTTCTGTGTTTTGAATATGTGCAGCTGACTAGCCGAAATGACTGATAAAATGCTCCTTTTTTACCCATTGCCACTGAAGTTTCCGCCACCTTCACATATGCCTCAAAACCTACTGACATCTCTGTCCTTTCAGAAGAGTATAACAATTTGGCATGTCTTGTCTACTCCTTTCTTTATTTTTTTCCTCCAAAAATTATAGGTACTTGTAATACACTGTGATGACTTCCCAGCTGCATGTCCCCTTTGCATAGTCTTTTATGTGATCCACTTGAAGTTATGTTGTCCATTATGTTCCTCATAGCCTTTCAACAGTTTAGATAACTTTCATTATGTGTTCCTGACAGCAGGATAACCCTTAATCTTCCTTGTAAAAGAGTTAATGTTTCTGAATGAGCCCAAGCTTCCATTTTCTTGCCCAGCTGGTTTTTCTGCTGTTGTACTGAGTTAGCAATTGCGATGAAGTTGCCTGCAGATTCCATTACCCCCGTCCCTTATGGGCTATATGCCACATACATTGTCATGTATGCTAAAGATTTCCTAGGACAGAAAAGCATTAGAAGGTTTCTGCAGAGACTGTAAGTGAAAACATAGATGAAAGTGTAAAAGCAAGGTTGAAAGCACTCATTTAATCTCATCAAAATAAACATTTACAGCTTTTCTGACCTTTTCCTATAGGTCACCTCAAGCCCTTCATCAAGGTCACTGTGATTTAAAATTTAGACCAACATTCCTTTTGGGCTGTTACATTAAAGTCCAGATGGGAGAGAATGTTCAGGCTCAATCTCAAATTTTCCACCAACTTCCAAATTCTTAAGCTGCAGACAATTGCAAGAAAGTTGGCTGCACATGACTATTTATGGATCCCATACAGGAACACTTTGTATGCAGTGGCTCTTGGTTACATAAGCTGTTAAATATTCAACAGGTGACAGGTATTTTACCTTAAAAGGTAATTTTTCGAACTCAGGAGGGGGTGTTACCCTCCCTTCTGATTGATTGATGACGTACCCCTCTGTACATGCACAAATGTACATGTACATTTCTGCAACAAAGGCCAGCCATGTGGACAGGGGTATATTTTTCCATTTTTATATTTTTCCTACCTTGACTGCAATGTTTCCCTGGTGCCAGGCCAAGATGGGGCCTTTCACTTTACAGCCTCCACGAGGCGCCTAAAGAAACTCTGGAATTAAATGAAAGAAAAGAAAATTCCACCCCCTTCTGTTTTCCACTAAATTAATTTTGCTTATAATAAAACCAGATTATTTATTTCTCATACTCAGGACACAGAGTTTAGTGACCATCTTAGTCTGAGGTTAGCAGATCTTGCTGCTTGGAAGGTGTTTTCCAACTGTGCCAATGCTACCCTCTGCCACTGTCCTTTCTGTAGCTCAGAGGGTTTCTCAACAACAGGGCCTTGGGTCAAGTCTCCCACCAGCCAGGCTACAAGCTTACAAAATCAGATTTTCTTGAGTTTTGGTTGTTTTGGTCATTTTGTTTCTTTGTTGTTGGGGGGGATGTTGATGTATTTTTGGTTTGTTTCTGTTTGGGCTGGTTTTTTGTGGTGTTGGGATTCTTGGTTTTGTTTGTTTTGTTTGTTCCCTGCCTCCAACTTCAGGAAACCCATAATTCTGATCCATGAAAGGGAAACTTTCAAACCGAAGGGAAGTCCTCCCTACCTGGAGGACTCACCTGGGGAAGGATGGACCCATAGGGGCTGCAGGGACTTGACTGCATGCCTTCAAGCTGAGAAGGAAGCTGAACAGAAATTTCCCATTTCCTATATAAGTAGTCTGCTGTCATACGTTTACTTGTTCCAAAAAAAAACCTTGAAATTTTTTTTTCCCATGCACTACTGTGAAAGTAAGCTGTTGAACGAGGGAGGGGGATGCTGGTTGTCTAGAGTGATTCACACACACAAAAGAACTGGCCGGCAGCCTCACATTCCAAGCTAATGGGCCTCAGAAAACTTGTGGGGGGAAGGTAAGTTGTTGGGTTTTTTTCTCCTCGGGAAACAGCATCCTTCCTCACTTTACTTTTGCCCTGACTAAGGGAAGGGGTGTGTGTGAAGGGGCTCTGAGGTTCACTTTGTTTTCGGCCAGGTCATCAGGCTGCCTTTGATCCCAGTCTTCCTCTGTTCTCCTGTGCCCTATTCTGTCCATGGTCTGGACTCGCTCAGATTTCGTAAGGGAAGCCAGGGCCATCTGCGGAGGAACCTTTGAGGGAAGAGGCCTCCCCTTCCCTCCTCCATTCCCATGCTGGCAGCAGCTTGTGCCTATTGAAGAAGGGGGGGGAATCCCAGCCAGAGCCAGCCACTGACAGCGTGAGTGGCTTTTCCCCTTTTTCCCCTTTTCCCCTTCGATCTCTCCCCTTCTGGTGGGGTGGGAATCTCCATCTCGGCTCCTCCCGCGCTCCGGGGCCCGCACGTGGCAACTGCCAGGCCCAACAGCGCCCCCTGCCGGCCATCACGGGAACTGCAGGCTCTGCTCCTCCGGTGATCCAACAGCGCCCTCTCCTGAGCGTGGTTAGAATTGCGCCAAAAGGTGAAAAGTACTGAACTCTTTTTGGTGGGAACCTTGGGTGCAGGATTGTTGTTTGGGGTCTTTTTTTGGTGTTCTTTTGTTGTTCTGCCTATACACATATGTCCTTTAATAAAGGGCTGTTATTTTTTCTTTCTCCGTACTTCCTCAGTTGGAACCTCTTAATTTCGGATTTACAATTGCTTAGAGGGAGTAGCTTAGTCTTCCTCATAACTTGTTCCCTTTAGTGAACATTTCAGTCTCATTAAACTGAGACATCTACCCACTAGGCTAAGAGCTGATTTATTTATTCATCTACAATTGCGGGGTTTTTTCATTGATGGCACATATGAACACACAAAATTTATTCTCTTAAGAGTGTGCAAAGGAATTGGAAATGTTAAGGGTATTGGTGAGAAATGCATATGACTGATTATTCTGTTTTTTAAAACATGCAACTTGAAAATGCTTCTTGGTCTGGGGAGAAAATATTCTGTTTGACTTTGGTGACCAATCACATAGTGCAGCTAGTGAAAAAGCAATAGCTGTGGCACGGTGTTCTCAAGTAAGTACACAGTCGGCGAGATGTTCCCATGCATTATTCAGTGAATAACTCTAAATAATGAAAACACTGAAATCTGTGTGTAGATGTAATACGGGGGACCAAATTAAGTGCATCGTTCAACAGGAAAAGCTGACTCAGCTCTAGTGAAGAACAGAACCAGCTGTTCAGAAACCTGTGGGTCTATGTAACATGAATTTGCTGTGTGCTAGGAAGAGTAATCCAAGCCCAGCAATCAGAAGTGGATGGCAGGTATCTTTCAAAATGACAAAGCCATTTCCAGAATACACAGTCTTCACCCATAGGCTACACCTTCACTGTAAAGTCACCTTCTGACTCACTTCCATTTTCCATGTTGGCTTCTTGGGAACTGACTGCGGTTGGCTGAGAACTATTGTCATGTACCCCCTTGGTGTCTGCAGCAGGCAGTGACCCCAGCTGTGGCTGCTGAGCTATGGGTACTCAGACTTTAACCTATTCCCCCTGCTTCATACCACCTTTGTGTGTAGACTAGCCTTGATAATTCATAGCCTTGATAATGGCAACACACAGTTGCAACACAATCCTTACACGCACTATAGGTACTTGTTTGTGTCAGTCTGGAGATGCTACAGCTTTGCATGTATTTGATGGTTTTATTCTGAGCTGTAGCACATATTCAAATACAGCAGAACAGTAACTCTTTCTTCCCTTAACATACCCATCAAAGCAATCATAGGGATAAAAACCCTGAACAACTGAGATAAAAAATAACTCATGACCAATGCCTTCTTGGAATTTTATTTCCCATGTTATGATCTAGACGAGAGGGACTAAAGCTCACAGGTGGTGTAGCAAATTTCCCTGTTTTCAAAGCGTTCCTGCTGGATGCAAGGCAAGACTTTACAAAAGTTACTGAAGGGCAGTGGGGAATAACAGCAGATTTATATTTAAAAAAGCAAAACTAGACTATGGTAAGACGTTTGCCAAGCTATGACTCATCATAAAGCCAAACAGAGGTAAGTGAATTGCAGTAAAAAGTTGCATATATTTTATTGATTTTTGATGCATTGCTAATTTTGTCCATGCAGCCAATGTGTTGCTGGCTTGCAGTGGATGAAAGAACAATAACAAGAAATTGAATCAATCATTTGTTTGAAAGTAAGATAAAAACAACAGTATGGAGAGAAAAGAAGGAACTTGTGAAAGATCTAGTTACTGTTTTATTTTCAACATTCAGCTACTTAGCTTTAATAGAGCTTAAAATACCAGTCAAAAGTTGTGGTTGGGAAGGAAAATACACAAGGAAAATGTTTTCTGATGATTGAGAGGTTTATTCTAAAGGCACCATGGGAGAAGAGTGTCTTGGGGCTTCAGCAGACTTGAAATGTTGTACAATAACTCAGAAAGAAATTGATCTAAAATAAGCAGTAAATGTATTTATAAGTCTTATTGACTACCCTGGTGAGTTACTGCTTCTAAAAAGCTCTAAAGTGCAGGTCTGTAATACAGGTTTTCCATTCAGACACATGAATGCCACAATCTGCTGGGATTCAGCATAGATAGGGGTTTTGTTTTTACTGGAAAAATGCAAGAGGCACATTGATGCAGTTTTCCTTTTCTCAGGTTTTAGTGATCTGAAATCATAAGTGTCTTAAATAATCCATAGTTTCTTTGTGCAAACACAAACTTTTGGGATGTGGTGATGTAGCATGAATCACATTTTATTTCACTTCCGTGTTACAGAGTTCCAAAATACTGTGGCAGCACAGCTGCTAGATTTTATTCAAAACACTTCAGAAATCTGGATAAGGTTGTGCTTGTACTAGAACTACAAATTTGGATGGGACAATATGGATGATTTTGCTTCATCCTCCTCAAACCTCTATCTTTTTCCTGCTGCGAGAGAGGATGGCTGTTATCTGCATATGTGTTGTCACAGGCTGCAATGTCATGCAGTCACCATGTGATCTTTTATGTCCATACTTGTAAATGACATGTCAAAATGAAGAATTGTCTGCCAGGTGGTTTGATGTCTGCCAGCTGTGTGTGTAAATTGTATTCCAATTTGGCTTTGTAGAGTAGGTTGTGACCGTCACCTTGAGGTTTGCTACTGAAACTGTTCTGGTCAGTAATGCCTCATTTAAGGAGCTATAGCTGAGGGAAGGGAGTTTGGATTTTTATTGAGGGAGAAAGGGGTGAGAGTGGAGTAGCTTAGCTTTTGGAAAAACCTATAATACTAAGGATACTGTTGTCATGGGATTTTAGGCCAGAGACCCCACGGCCAGTTCTGGAAAGTTCTCAGCTGCTCTGTCATTAAAAATTTGAACAGTAGGTCCTCTTGGAAAATAAGGTATCCTGAGCAGCTCTAGCAGTTGGTCTTGCTTGGAGCAATTCGGTCTGGGACTTAACAGAAATAAAAGAGCAAACTGAGAAAGCCACAGAAAAAGAGGAGCCATGAATCCACTAGAAAGGTGCAGAAAAATGTCCCATACCTCTACCCTCAAGGTTTGTTCCCTAACCAAACCCATTCCTTTGCAATGTCTCTCCATGGGAGAGATGAATAATTTTAAGGTTGAGAACAAAAAAATTAAAGTTATTCCAGTTTATTTATGACAAATTATTAAGACATGGTCTATCATTTCTTTGTACCTTCAGCATGGAGAGAGACTGGCAGAGTTCAAGGCATATCAGAATTTTGTGTGCATTTTAGCCTGTTGAAGGACAGCCATTATTAAAACTATGAAGGTCATTCTGCCACGGTTAACAACCACGGAAATGTGAGACTCAGTATGAAACCCTTAATATCAACCCTCTGAAAGTCTATTTTCATTTTTAAAAGCGTACTTTTTAATCAAACTGACAAGAAAACAAGATGTATGAAGAACATAGAAATGTCTGTTTTCTAAAAGGCAAAATTTGTGAAGAAAAATTTTCTCCCTTTTGTAGCTCTTTTCTATCTTCTTTTTCAAAATAGCTTTGATATCTTGGAAAGAAGAGAAAACAAGAGCAAAACTTCAAATAATGCAGTATCTCATTGTGGGGGTTTTAAGCTCTAAAGTTTTAAGAAATAGCACAGTTCTTTTTTCTCACCAGAAAATTACCACTGTTAAATTTGGAACAGGCTTGCTTCCTTCCTAAGGGTATCCTTCAGTGCATCTCTAGCTTTGAATATATCTGTGATGACTTTGAAAAATTTCCACTAAATTGGACAAAACAAGCAGAGTGACTGCAAACCCCATGAGCTCTAAGCAGATTAGCTGTGAACCTCACCCTTCACACAGGGCTTTCTGCCTGTTGAGCTTCATTTTGCTGTGACATCCCTCTGGCTGTACCCAGGGCAAACTGCTCTCAAACTGCCTTGCCCATATGTTGCTGCAGGAGCAGCCAGTCTCAGCAGTAATTGCAACAGTTAGGTCCCCACTTCTAAGCTAAGATCTTTCCAAATTAGGGCTGCAGTTTGGAGCGGGAAATCTACAAAGCACTTACTGTAGAGTACTAGTTTCCAAAGATTTGTTATCAGCAGTGTGGGAACAGCATCTTGAGCAAATTTAGATGATGATTAGAAAAATATTTCCTTCCTATGAAAGTAGAATAATATACCAAAAGAGTGTGAGAAGCCCATAATTTGGTGTTTTTCATCTCCAAACTGTAAGGAACAGTCCTGTAATGTTAGGGAAGGATATAAGTTCTTTAAGTTGTTTATCTTAATCTCTGCTTTTTAAACTCTGTATTGTGTGTACAAGATACCAAATGATATGGTGGTGTTAATGTAACTCTGTACCTGAATAGATTGTGAAGGTGTGTGGGCTGATGCAAGCACACCTTGTTTTGAATTCTATACTATACCCTCACATGATGGCTCACGTGAGGTAAAAGGCTGGAGGCACACATCTTCAACCAGGAAGAAACATCAGTACCTTCCCTTTCAATCCCTTTCTCCCCAGTAACTGCATAGGCCTCATATGTTCCCAGTACTGTGCTTACCTTCCATGAATGTTTGAAACTGGGGGATTGTATACAGTCTCATACTGTGGAGCACAGGGAGAAGGGTCAAGAGATAGGGAAGAAAAGGAGAAATTAAATCCCCCGCGGCACCAGGGTAAATCTTGCCCTGGAATGTAGTCCTAGTAAAAAGTTCTTCTGGAATAACTTTGGGCACACAGATAGACCATGTCAGCTGTTCCTTGATTGCAGGCTGTGAGCATGCTATTGCCTACAGTCTATGTGGAGCAATTCTTTCCCTGGCAGGGAGACAGATTTTGGTGTATATTTGCCCTGCAGTAAGAGCACCCTCATGTGTGGTTACCCAGAACAGCCAACAGCACCCTGTTTGAGCACATCTCAGCCTGTGGTAAGTTCTGTGTGAGCTCTTCATGAAGATCTCAGGAAGAAAACATCTTGCATCTGAATTAAATATCAGCTTTCTTTTTCTAGAGGAAAGAGCATTTCCTGGTGTATTTTAATTTGTAGTTTGTTCACAGATTGCATTGCAAGCACTGCAACAAGTGCCTGGGTCTAAACCTGAGCAGTCCTTTGCTACTGTTAGGCAGCGGACTCAGGAAATTTATGTGGACTTTTTACATTGCTTACAAAACACGATTGAGCAGCAAGTGGAATCCAAGGTGTCTAAACGTTTAATCTTGCTGCAACTGGCAATTGAGAATACAAATTCAGATTTGTCAAAGGGTTTTACATCCCTTACAATCTGCCAATCCATCCATAACTGACATGATTCAGGCGTCTCAGAAAGTTGGGACTGATACACATTGAGCGGATCTATTAGCTGCAGCTTTAACAAACATATGGTGGTGGCTGCTGCACAATAGGCACCCTGTTACAATTGTGGTCAGAAGGGGCATTTTAAAAAAGACTGTAAAGATGGCAAAAAAGCTGGACCCTCTGTGAAACAGACAAAGCTGTGCCCTCGTTGCCAAAAGGATCTTCACTGAGTGCAAATCTAAGTTTCATAAAACGGCACCCCTCTTCCACCACTGCAGAGTGGGAAGAGGGGCGGGAATCTGTCAGCTCCAACAAGGAATACGAAAATGATGCCAGCACAAATGCAGGAATTTCATGGCAACTGGCTTGCATCCTGTGACCGGCCACCACAGAGAGCACTGGAGTGGACCTGGCTGTCTCCCGGTCAGTCTTGTTAACCAACACATCTGTGCAGTTAGTCCCCACGAGGGTCTGGGGACTGCTAGGGAATGGTTACAGTGTGTTCTTATTAGGATGCTCATCCTCAACACATGCAGGCTTTTTTGTGCTCCCTGGAATCATTGACACTGATTATACTGGGGAGATTCACATCATAGCTTAGGCACCTCACCCTCCTTGTCATATTAAGGCTGGGGAAAAGGTTACGCAGCTTTTTTATTTTACTGCACAAGGTCTGAAGGGAAAGGGATGTCGTAATGAAAATTTTGGCAGTACAAACATATCATGTATTATGGGGGAACAGCAAATCTCTCACAATCACCCAATGCTGACTTGTTATATTAAAGGGCAACCATTTACGGGTTTGGTGGACACTGGTGCAGATGCTACTATCATATTGAACACTGATTGGCCCACCAATTGGCCCCTAAAGACTCCTATTGCTGCAGTCCTGGGTATCAGTGGGACCCAACTCCACAGACAAAGACCACAGCCGCTTGAAGTTCTAGGATCAAAAGGACAAAAAGGCCAAATTACACTTTATGTGATGAGTGCTCCTTGTACATTATGGGGGAGAGATTTATTGAATCAATAGGGTGTTTTTATATAAACAAATTTATCCTAGGGGCCACTGTAATGCAACCCTACCTAAAACTCAACTGGAAGACAAATGTGCCAGTTTGAGTAGAACAGTGTTCCCTGAAACAGGAGTGGCTGCAAGAACTCCAAAAATTAGTGTGTAAAGACTTACAGGCAAGATATCTTGTTTCTTCTACTAGTCCGTGGAATACACCTGTGTTTGTTATTCCTAAGAAGAATGGTAAATGGAGACTTTTTACACGATTTGTGAGCAATTAACTCTCAGCCCTTTAGCCCGGCCTTTCTTCACCCGCTATTTTACCTGACTCTTGGCCACTGATAGTTATTGACCTTAAAGACTGTTCTTCTACCATTCCTTTGCATCCAGAGGATATGCCACATTTTTCTCTTACAGTACCGGCAGTTAATAATCAGGAAGCTGCAGAATGTTATCATTCGACTGTTTTACCCCAGGAAATTATGAACGGTCCTATAATGTGTAAAATATTTTTTGCATAAATTCTTACACCTGTTCAAGTCTCTTTCCCATAGGTTTTGCTGTATCGTTATATGGATGACATTCTCGTCGCAGCACCAACAGACAAACTGCTCCGAGCGCTTTCTCTTCTACAGAGACAATTGCAGCAAGCAGGGCTGTGTATTGCTAAGGACAAAGTCCAAAACCATTCTCTGTGGAAATATTTGGGGTGGAAAATAACAGAAACAGCTATTTTCCCGCAGTCACTACATTTAGGCCTTGACATACAGACACTTAATGATTTGCAGAAACTGTAAGGCACAATCAATTGTGTGTGACCGCCATTAGAGATATTTACACAAGAATTGGCCCCATTGTTTGAGTTGTTAAAAGGTAATCCTGACCTATCTTCACCTCATTCATTAACTAATGAAGCAAAACATGCTTTGTCCTGTGTGCTTCTAGCTATTCAGGGTTAATACAGCTACCACATAGTGTTAGAATTACTGGTTTTTTTTAATTTTGATTTATAACACCCTTCAGCCTTATGCCCTCTTATGCCAGTGAGATGTTGCTTATACTGACCCCTTACGGGTTCTGGACTGGGTTTTTTTACCTCATGCCTTTCCTAAAATGATAACCGTGGGTATTGAGATGTTAACTATGCTCATAACAGCGAGGCTGACATCGTTTGCAGCAGTTACTGGCATGTGATCCTGCAGGAATTTATGTACCAGTTGCCAAACAAGATTTTGCTTTTTGTTTCAACAGCACATGCCACTACAAATTGCTTTAACAACATTTACTGGGGAAGTAAAATTTTCCTTTCTTCATCACAAGCTCTTACATTCGCCGCCAGCCTTGCCATTGCACCTAAAGACTCACCTTTCTCATGCCCCCATCCCAAATGGTTTAACTGTTTTTATAGACAGGTCTGGAGCAACAGGAAAAGCTGTGGTAACGTGGAAGATGGATAATGATAAATGGGACTCAGACATTACATTTGTTACAGGCTCTACACAGATAGTAGAATTGGCAGGAGCTGTTCGTGCCTTTACTCTTTTTTCACAACATCCTTTTGACTTGCTTAGTAAGTATTCCTCTAGACCCGCAGGAATTATTCACTCTTCGTAACCAATCACTGCACACACCATCTCCCTGCCAGAATCTTACGAGAAATGACACTTGTGACCCTTGGGATGGGTGGTGGTCTCACGTAGGTCACCCATGTACTAATCCCCCTCGAGAATTGGAGTTGTTAGGATCCCTGGGTGCACATAGATGCGTAATATTTAGGAACAATTGTAACACCCCATGGAACGTCATCAGTACTGGACAATTTAGTAACGCATCTCTATGGTGTTCACATGTAGATAATAGTACCCTATCCTTTTTGAGTCATATGACCTTGCCATCTTGTCTTTTCCTCTTTTGTGGAGATCAAGCCTGGGTTTTGGTACCAGCAAGAATTATCGGAGGGCCTTGTATGGTAGGAAAATTAACTTTGTTCGCTCCTAATACAACAATGATCCTAAACCACCATAATAGATCCAGGAGACACGTACACACCTTTACTAGTGAGTGTAGGGATGACATAAAATTTTGGAATCAGGAGACAAGAATTGCTGCCTCTTTCCTAATAGGTGGAGTGGCAGCTGCAAAGGCTTTAAATACATTAAATAAATTAAGATATTGGTTAGCAAAAGAGACAAATGCTACTAGTCAGGCTATTGACCGATGTCCAATCAGTGAGACATGCTACTTTGCAAAACAGAGCTGCTATTGATTTTTTGCTTTTAGCACAGGGACATAGATGTGAAGAATTTGATGGAATCTGTTGTATGAATTTGAGTGACAAATCAACCTCCATTCATAAAAACTTACAACAGTTACAAAATCTAATGAAAAAGCTGACAGTGAACGACAGATAGAACCCCTTTGAAGGATGGGATTGCATTTTGGGATTAGGGCCATTGGTGAAAAAGATTCTAATGTGTGGCTTGGTTATAGTGTTAGGTTTATTGGGGATGACTCTGTTTACCATGCTTGATTGGGATTGTACTGTCTGTGATACAAAAGGCAATATATCAAGCCTTATGGTATGAGTCCAACAACTTTAAGTGCCCTAGAAAATAAAGACAGGGAGATGTAGGGAACCGGGACTATGTGACCTTCGGAGAAACTTAGAAAGGGAAGTCGGCAAGATAAAAGTGGACATGGTGAAATGTGTCCTTGTGTGGGTGAGGCTGCAGGAGTGATATTCTAGTGAACAAAAAGTACTTGACTAGCAATAGATGTAGAAGAAAGTTACTAACAGGAATTTACTACAAACGTAACAGGGTGTATAAACCATGATAGAACTGTAATAAATGATCTCATTATTCCACTTGGTGTCCATGCCTTCATATGCCACACCCTCCCTCTTTCCACTCTGCTCTGAGCAGGCAGGATCATCCACTGACACAGGATGGATGAGAAATAGCACCATTTGTAAGCAAAATCCTAACCTTGTCTTTTCCAGGACCAGTTCTTTCCTAGTGAGCTCATAAACTTTTGGGAACTTCACTTCCCAGCTGAGTGTGTCTTAACATCTTTCTCCTACGAAGCAGAAAGAAAAATGCCAAAAATCTATATCCAGCCTCTCTGCCTCTTCAGATTTATATTGCAAACATATATTTAGAAAAATAAAATGAAAAAAACATACCAACCTCCCCAAAAACAGGAAAGTGGATATCAAACTACCTTTTAGGGGAGAGGAGCCTAGAACCAGATACTTTGGAAGTTTAGACAAAATTAGAAAAATTAGAAAACTAGAAAGTGCAAACAGTATTTCTCAAGCCCACCTCTATTTGATGTGGTTTAGAAAAGCTTTATTTGTCTTCAAAGGATTAATAATTTGCTCCCTACTTTCTCATTAAGGAGCCCTTTACAAATGCAAAATACTTCATGGTGACTCCACCACAGACATATCCTAAAACAGTGACCATACATCATTGCAGTGATTCTAAATGTATCAACCTCCCCCGTTGCTGTGCTGGTGGGCATGGGGATGGATTGAAGTCAGACAGGACCCCAAGTTCATCAAGCATGTGGTGCTTCCCGCAGTATATCAGAGCCTTTCACCATCCACATGTGCCTGGTGCACTGAGCACATGGGTAGAGATCTTTACTTTGTTTCTTATCCTCAATATACACCTGTTTTACTCCAGATTGCTAATGACCTCTTGAAGAGCAACCCTCTCTCCACAAAAGGCAACTTCAGGCAATTACCAAAACCCGCCTCCCCACTCCACCCCATGTTCCACTGTTTTTTTCTCCACCAATGTTATTCTATTCCAAAGCAGGCATTCTCACATTTCAGTGTTTTCATCTCACAATTTCAGTGTCTTCCTTTATACTTTGTCTTATCTAGCAGTTCATCAAGCTCCACCTTGCAGAATGCAGTGATAGGGAAAGAATTAAGAGCCTGAAATTCACCTCTATGAGTTGATAAAAACCTCCCACTCCGGTCTCTGGACATACTCAGGGACTGGGGAGCAAATTCCAGAGCATATATAGAAAAGGACTATGTAAAAATAAAACTGAAAAAATGCAAGGAAAATGTTTATTAAAAAGCCTCAGCATACCTTTTAACATAATAGTGTGAAGATATTTAATATCAGCGAACTATCGAAGCAAGCTGAGGTCTGGGAATCTATGGCTGTATTACTTCTCTCTGTGTTCTTGCCCAGCCTTCAAAGACTGTGTTCACAGCACAAGTGATAATCAGACCAGGCAAAATTAGAAAAGACACTAATCAGCCCAATGTAGTGACTAGTGTGATGCCACTTTAGCCCACGGCTACAACAGAATTGGTAGGAGAGAGATAAAGGCTGACTTTTCTAAACTGTGACATGTATGTGAATGAGCAACAGAGTAAGAAGACGTGCAACTAGACACACAGAGTCTCCAGATGTGGGAAAAAACCTGTTGTCTCCATGCCCACTGTCTACACCTCCCATCTCTGTGGAGCCACCTGTGCAGACTTTGCCTTCTACCTGTTTCTAACAGGTGATACCCGAGTTTAGTGGTTACATCCTGAAAAATGCAAGAACATTACTGAAAAGGAACTGAAATTATCCATTCAGTATTTCAACTTCCCCAGCACAGTAATGCAGAGGGATATCTGTGTTGAAATGTCCCTTCAGTTCCTGACATAAACAGTCAGCCATGGTGTGATCACACAGTGATCACTGTATCAGATCTTTTGCCTGGTGAAGTTAATGAGCCTTTGTTAACTTAAATTTTAGAGCAGCTGCAGAAAAACAGGTTTTACTTGGTCTTGTATCCAGATCACTTCCATCACTTACCTGAAGAGAAGTTTAGAATTTGAGAGAACACCTTACTTCTTGCTTTAGCTATTTTTGAAGCATTTCAGATTTTGCTTTCATCCTCCTATGCCCATGAAAATCAAAATTAAAAACAACAAAGCAGGCACTAACAAATGAAAACTTTCATATGCAATTAGATGCGCTATGCATGAGGTATTTTCTCCGTAGTAAGATTTTAAACAATGGAAGCTTCCCAAATTCCAGTGTGTATTGAAAAATTTTCTTGAACTAGAAAGGTAATAACAAAATTTTGACAAACCATCAGTGCAATACATAAATCTCAGGAAAGGTATAATTTATTTGTCTGTATAAATTTTTCTGCTATTAAAGTTGGAGCTGTTCTGATAGCATAAGCACATAGGATTGAGAAATACTTGATGTGCCATGACATTCAGTTCTTTATGTGTGAAAGTAACTGTACCCTAAGTAGTACATTAACAATAGCTTAATCCTCCACTTTCACTTTTCTTCTTTTCCCTGTGCTGTTGGAAAGACATGGACTGTGGATTCACAAAAGATGTAGTGGGGTTAGATTTGTTAAGTGCCTATTTCTTGCAGCCAATTTGAGAATACCTACTAAGGACTCAATGAAATGCTGCCTGGGCAATCACTGTTCTTAAGACAAGAGCAGTCTGAGGTTCTACTACTCAGAGATACAACCCCCCTAAAATTGTGGTGCTTATGACGAGGCCCTAAATCATGGAGCCTTTATAACACTATTGAAGATAATGTACAGAATCATAGAATTATTTAAATTGGAAAAGATCTCCAAGATCTTTAATTTCAACCTTTGGCCTATCACCAGCCCAGACAACAGTAATAACTTCCACATCCAGTCATTTCTTGAACACTTCCAGGAACACTCCACCACCTTCTTGAGCAGCCTGTTCCCATACTTAACAATCCTTTCCATGAGTAAATTGCTGATGTCCAACCTGAACAACCCCTGGCAAAGCTTGAGGCTATTTCCTCTGGTCCTGTTACTAGTTGCCTGGGACAAGGGTTGATCACCACCTGGCTACAACCTCTTTTCAGAGAGTGATAAGGTCACCCCTGAGCCTCTTTTTTCCCAGGCTAAAAAAATCCCTCAGTTGCGGCTCACTCAGCTGCTCTTCATCTTGTTCTCCAGATCCTTCATTAACTCTGCTGCCCTTCTTTGGACACCCTCCAGCTCCTCAATGTCTTTCATGAAATGAGAGTCCCAAAACCGAACACAGGACTCGAGGTGTGTCCTCACCAGTGCTGAGTATAGGGGAAGAATCACTGGCCTGGTCATAATGGCCACACTATTGCTGATACAAGCCAGGATGCCCTTGGTCTTCTTGGCCACTTGGGCACACTGCTGGTTCGTGTTCAGCTGCTGTGAAAAAGCACTCCCAGGTCCTTTTCCGCTGAGCAGTTTTCCAGCCACTCTTTCCCCAGCCTGTAGCAATGTCTGGGGTTGTTGTGACCCAGCACTTGTTCTTGTCGAATTTCATACCGTTGGCTTTGGTCCATGGATCTGGCCTGTCCTGATCCTTCTGCGGAGTCTTACTGCCCTCCAGCAGATCAACACTCTCACCCACCTTGGAGTCATCTACAGACTACTGAGTGTCCATTTTATCCCCTGGTATTCATGTGTCATTAGATGCTGTTATTTTGGTTCATGTCTGGCCTTGCTGCCTGTGAGAGTCTTTTCTTATCTTGCTAAGTGATCAGAAAAGAGAAACTGACAAATGGAACTTCATCCGTGAAGGGAAACATCTTGTGTACACTGAAATTTTTTGCAGTGTTGCTACTTGCTGACAACCGGTCAAGGACGAGTCAAGGAGAAAAAGAAGAGGAGGCTGTAACAAACACTGACCCATAATGGGAGACCTCCAATGTACACTGTGCAAGCGCATGGGGATTTCCACTTACATAACATGGGGAGGGACTGGAGACCTCTAGATGGGTCTGTTCTGGCCACATATATCCAAATAGATGTCAGAGACTGACTGCATGAAAGACAGACAGTTCCTGCTCCAGGCTGGGGTGTGGTAACAAAGAGGACTAAGCGTGTCAAGCCTACTGAAGTCCAGGAATGCAGTGGTTAGTCCTACTGGGAATTTTGAACATATTGGGGTTGGTATGTAGAGTAACTGTGTGAATAACACAGAGTGAGAGGGAGTTGACCATGGACTTTGTTTTTCTTCTTTGGCTTCTCTTTTCAGTTGCTAATTTTTTGCAATAAGGAGTTGGTTTCTTGAATTTTATACTGTGTCATCGTTTCGCCTCAGAATCCTCCTGGTAATACCCCTTATCTAGATCATTAAAACAGTTATTAAACAGAACTGTCCCTGGTGACTGAGGGTGACTGGCTGCCAACTAGATGTAACTGCATTCACAAGCACACTCTAAGCCTGTCTAGCCAGTCAGTTTTTAGCTCACTGAAGACTTCACTTGTCCAAGCCGTGGGCTGCCAGATTTTCCAGAAGAATGCTGTGGAAGGTAGTATCAAAAGGTTTGCTAACACAGGAAGGCAACATGCGCTGCCTATGAACGTGTTGACAATGACTAACATACTTCCTCCTGGAGGGCTGTGTGCACAGGTGTTTAGTGTGATGAAAAGATAGACTGAGCCTAGGAGACAAAACATTTCTTGGTGCTTACAGAGCCGCAGGACCAAGCTCCGCATCCTGCTCTTGTTTGCTCCTATCATACTACACCTTTCATAAGCTGAGCAGGTATACAACAGAGGTTAAATCCTTGTCTGAGAACCACGAAAAAGCACCATATCTTTTAGAGAAAGGACTCTCATTGAGAATGCAAACTTACAGGAAATGTCACGAAAGAGGAGGCAAATTTCCAAAATACCATGTCTACAAAGAATCCCTACCACTGGAGCATACTTGCTCCTGTCTGTTGCATCCCAACATCTTTGGTGATATTTGAGGCATTATACTAACCTACATTTGATAATTTTGCAGACAAAAGAGGATTTTGCTCAAAATGTGTGGAAGTGTCAATGTTGACCTCAAAAGACAACAGGGTCTTTTCCTCTTCCTTCTTGTTTTTTCTCCTTCAGAGCACTCTCAACTCTGTATTCATTCAAAGGAAAAGGTGGGAACTGAAGCAGATGAAAACTGTGGGGGGCACTTGCAGATCTCTCAGCTCCATCGCCATGCTGCTCAGGAGGGACCACCCAGGGCTACAAGACCCCCTAGCAGACCAGCACCTGCAAACAAAAATGTTACTACGGAACAAGTTATCTTTCTTACTGGGTTCATAGAAAATTTAAACAATACAAAAAATTACCACAGGGCCAGCCAAAATACAGTTGACAGTTCACACAGCAGGCTTGGGGTCCAACTTTTGGGCTTATCATGGCCAGTCTTCACGAACAAAGATTTGGGAAAGGTCATTACCCTTTGAGCCTGCGCAGTGGATTTTTTAGGTTAGGTGAGACACAGCGTGCGCTGAACTGAGCCCACCCTTTAATCCTGAGGTTCATCTGCCGGGGCCGAGCGAGCTTGGACAGTGGCAGTGAGGGTCTCAGGACGTAGGTTTGTTTAGAGTGACCTTCTCTTAGATGGATTGCCTTACAGGGCTGACGAGCTCCATCTGCCCGGAGAAGCCCCCTGACCGGGAATCGAACCCAGGCCACGGCGGTGAGAGCGCCGCATCCTAACCACTAGACCACCAGGGGGCCCCTTTGGGCTTATACTGGTAATGGAAAGTGATAAATTTGGTTTTGTGGTTCTTTCGGTATGTTAAGTAAATGGTGGCTGGGAAATATGAGGCAGAGGTAAAAAAAAAAAAAACCAACACAAAAAAACCCAAAAAACCAAAACAAACCTAATTTTTCTGAATAGTAAAATATGTAGATCTGTCTCTATTCACTAAAAAAAAAAAAACAACAACCAACACCAAAAAAACCCCTCAAACCAAAACCAATAGATAGATGTTCATATGTTATTCCAGGGAGTTATAAATTAGGGAATGGAGGAAAGGAAATATGTAAAGGTTTGGTGTCTTAATTCTTGAAAGTACCACAATTTCTCTTCAGTGTTCAGTGACTCTTCTCAGCTCCTTATCTTATGATAAGGATAAATTCCAGACCTGGTATGTATTGTAGCACAGAAGCAAACGGTAATTTTGAAGGAATATTTGTGTAAACTGTTGTGTTCTGTGGGGACTTAATATAAAGAAATATATTCAGTAGCTCAGTTTGCTATATTGGAAATGGGAATTGGGAGCATTGCTGAAAGGAGCTGCCTCTTATTCATTTGTTGGGTTTAATTTTATTAACTGATGCAAATTATTTGTTAAACATATATAAAATAAATTGAAAAGGAGAATGAACTCTACATCATCACTGAGACCTTTAGTCTAAATATCCCAATAAAAATAACTACAAAACCCTGGGTACCAGGTGCTTTTTATCCTGAGTCTACACTACACTGTAGTGAAAGGCCTTGGAAGGGAATGGTTGAAGTTTCCCCCTTAAAACTGCAGCATTTTCATATCAGTATCATATTTCCTTGAAGGCCAGGTTTAGACCTGCTTAAGATCTAATGTGTTTGGACAGCAAAAATGCTGTATGTTATAAGGTAGAATCCCTTTTATACGGAAGGAATTGGATCAATGTGACCCAGATTTTCTCTCTCTCCATTTTTTTGATGTGCTATTTCAAACCCTTGGCATTATCTTAAGGAAGGGGCTGATCAAACTGTAGGTCTGGCACTTATCAGTTGTGGATAACTTTGGCTTCAGTCAGTCATGTTCACACATAAATGAGTCGTGACAGAAATAGACTGGTGAATAGAAGAAGCAAGTTTACTGCAGGTAACTTTTATAAATGTAACAAATAATAAAGTCTGCTCAGCAGGAAAACAGCCCGAAATACTTAACAGATTTATATATTCTCTCTTTTGCTATCAGGAACTGCTCCTTTAAAAATAAGTACCTTGTGGGGAGAAACAACAAAAGGGCTATAATCATAAACTCTTCTTCTGCTCTGTAATGTGAGATAATGAATGAGTGTCCTGCTCATGAACAGAAGACATTGCTATGTACAGAGAACAGCAGAAGTATCATAGTGACATCAATTCTGCCTTAGGGAAAGGTGATGCATATCTTGAGTGAAAAGGCAGAAATAGAAATCCCACTCCTCTCTGCTTTTTCAGGATCTTTTTTTCTGCTTGTCTAGAATTCAGAAATCTAAAAATATATATATTCCATTCAAGTCAGAGAGGGAAAAACTAAATTCTAGTGCAGAGTCCCCTAACTGGAAAAGAAGTAAAACCAGTGTGGTCTTATTTTTATCCATGCGATATCACTCTGCTATGCACAGTGTGGAAAGAAATTAAAAAGAGAAAGGCGGGACGAGGGGAAATAAGGAAGGGGTTTTTCCTAAAGCAAATACAACTCAAACACATTTTCAAAGCAATTTGTATTGATGTCTCTCCAATGATTTTTTATTTATTGCCCCTAAGTTTCTAATTAAATAATAATTAATATTATGACCAGAATTGTCTCACATCCTCAGCTCACTTTGCCACTGTCTTTGTCTCTTTGATTAATGCATAGTCATTTATTATCTTATTTAACAAGCTGAGGTTCCTCTTGACAAACAAGACTAAATTATTCCCATAATATTCTCCTTATTGCAGAAAAGGAGATTTAAACTTAATAAAAATTATCCTCAATAAATTTAAAGCATTCTCATTGCAATCTTACAAGATGGAAATAGTTTTTTTATTTGGTTTATAATATATGGAGTTGTATAAAGCATCCATTAATAAAATTTACATATTCATTTGTATTGCTTCTGTAGCCCTGGGTGCTTATTATTTAACTTTTGCTGTATTTATGAAAATAATTAATGGTCTGACCAGACAAGGGACCCCAATACTCACTAGAATGAGATAATTGAGGGCATAAATAACGTTTAAATTTTGTATTTTGCTTTTTTAATTGATTATTTTTTTCTAGCTAAACCTCATAAAGAGTAAATCAGTTTACCTGGGGATTATAATGAGTTTGCATGAAGCAGTTTGACAATGCTGGAGTTGTCTGGGAGGCTGCGCCAGGAGCTGCTGGGCTCTGCCCAGTGGAGAGGGGTGCACACCAAGTGTGTCCATGCCATCGGGGCCAGTCTCTCCCCAGGGAGCCCAAATCCCACTCTCTTCCCTCCCATCCGTACTGAGAGGAAAGCAGAGACAAGATTTCTCATTGCCCAAGAAAGCATCCCTGCCATGCAGATGAGGAGGAGGGAAGCACCAAGTTTGTCTATAATGAGGATATTTGTAATGAAGGGATGTGGGAATCCCTTTGACACACAGTCTACTGGGCTCCCAGAGGACCTGGGATTTTTTGAGCTGCAGTCCTTCTGCTATTTGATTTCCACAGACATGAAGAGTTGAAACAGGTTGGCAGGCTGCACTTCATTTCATTTCTTCCTAGAGCTCCTTTCTTCCCCTGGTTCATTTCCATAAATGTATTTTTATATTTATAATTTATTCCAATTTCATTAACAAGGAATTTCCCATCATTCTACCTGCATGTTTCTTAAGCAACATGTATAAACCATACAAAAATAACAGGAATGTTGTTATTTGATTGGGAAAGCAGAGCCACCCATTCATAGCACCCAGTTTCTCTTTATTCCCACACATTCCCGAGCAGGGGCATAAGGGAGTAGCCTCAGGTGGCAACAAGGACCTTGGGACAAAAGGGAAGATATGCTTCTGAGAGGAAGAGGTGTGGACAAGATGCTCAGCATTCATTGTTGCATCTGAGAAATCAATCAAGTGATACTTCAGGGGAAAAAAATCCCATCATGGCCTGATAAATTGAAGTGACTGCACCTAGAGAAACGTTGCATACCTAAATAGCTTTTGAGATCAGATAATAATCACTAATTTTACTACCTATGAGGATAGTCCCTCTTTAGGTAAATAAAGGCCACCTTTCAGGGCTTTTTTGTCACCAGTGACCTGTGTAACATGACCCAGTAAAGCTAATCAATATGATTGTCTTTTCATCAATATCTGACGAATACTGGAAGCAAATGGCTCTTTCTAACTGCAGAATCTCAGGACATAAAAAGTAAAAGTATGTGGCAGGTTAAAATTAAAAGCCAATGACAGACGTCTCTGTAAAAATTATTCAATGGCCTGTAATACTGAAGCATTTTTTCTGAGGTAAGTCAGCTTTGCCATGTACTCATTGAGGCCCTCCTCTTTCTTCTCCTCACTATTCCCTAGTGAGTTTTTATTTTGTGTAAGATGAAGATGGTGATGGCAGAGTGCTGTGCAGGTAGAGGTCAATCTTGACAGGACACACCACTCAAAGGCCTTCTCCTGGCTTGATTTAAGAATTTAGTAATGAGTGCAGAATCTGGGCTAAAACCAGGTTAAATGTCTCCTTGATTCCTGCTATTAAATAAATCAAAACATATTATTCTTCAGATATGAAGAAAACACAGAAAAAGAGCAGTGAGAAAGAATAAATCAGCCCTTTGCAGGATCTTTATGTCATAATGAATGCTTGCCAACCCCCCCCACTACAGTAGAGGGCACATTGGTGGCTATGTAAATCAGACAAAGCACTCCACCTTCTGCATACCAGAGCGGAAGATTTCCATCCTCTCCATCTGGCTCATGGGGTCTCTGGAAAGACATTTCCCGTCACAGTTCGTCCCTCTATGAAGTTTGTGGGTTGCTATGGCAGCAAGGGAGCTTGTGGGACCGTCACCAGTCTGCAGTCCATTCCAAACCTTGAAGTTCAGTGCCAAAATTGTGCGTAAGAAACAGTTCAAGGATTTTGAGGCCATTTCTCTATCCCCCTCTTTGTAAACCCATTTCTCTATCCCCCTTTTTGTAAAAATGTGTGACAATCTCCTTTAGCCTTCATATGATAAGACATTGAGCGCCTTTCTGCCATATTTCACAGAGGCACCTTGCTATGTTTAAATTCAACCTTTGCTTTTCTGATACCAAATAACCTTCCTTTTTTGCTGGTGTGTTGTTCCCTTCTATCCAAAATTCCTGTAATTGACATCTCAACAGATGACATTCTTTCTGACTACACATTTAATTCTAATTGTATAGCAATGATCCCCAAGATCCTGGTCCCCGCAGTGGTCTCAGGTTGCTTGGTCTGGCCAGCACAGGGAGGTCATGTCAGGACCATGGCAGGGGTACAAAGCTGTAAAGAAAGAAAAACCTCTTCACATTCTGACTTCTGTCATCTCCATCTGCGGATATGGCCTGAGAACCTCACTCCTCCATCACAAGCACGGTCATGCAGGGACATGGGGCTGAACAGGATGACCCTAGATTTTTGGCTAACGCAGCTGCAGCAATCAGCTCTTGGAGGGTAGAGTGCAGGGGTCTGGCAGCAAGGAGAGGACCCTGACTTTTGCACTAACTGGTGCAACATGCTGTTGCAAAAGACTGTGTAAACCAACATCAATTTTTAAGCAAATTCTAATTCTAGGACATGGCTCTAAAACCACCCATACACCTTTTTATCTCTCTGATATTTGTGTCCTGTGTTCCAATTTGTAGCCTGAAAAGAGGCTTGGGTATATGCACTTCTTTCTTCCCGCCTCTGCCCTCCTTCTCTGTTGTTCCCACATGCCCCGACAGCTCTCTGCAAATTCTTGCCTTCCCCTTGCATGTGAATTCCTGGAGTTCTGTTCTGCAGCCTAGGGAGCAACAAACAGAGATATCAAGGGGTAAAATCAGCTCCCTGATTTCCCTGTCTCACCCTGTGACCTCCATCTCCTACAGCAGCTCTGAAGCCAGTAGGGCAGCAGGCTGACTGGCAGGTCTGACTGGCAGGGCAGATCTCTTCAGCCTGAATGAGTGAGGGAAGCAGAAACGAGGACATTTGTAGGAGGTTTTGCTCGGAGTCAGCTTGAAGTTCATCTTTGTGCTTTCCTGGTTCTGCTGGCTGTGGGGAGAGAGCCCAGACTGGCATGAATCAGGCAGACTAGCTAGAGAAGACAGCATATTCTAGTTTTTTCTCTGTCCTGGATGATGGCTAAAATGCCAACTCATAACTATTGTTCAGAATTTTTCCCTTTTGATGTTAATAGCCGTGTTAATTAATAAAAATAACAACAATTCATTTAGCTGAGCCAAGAAGGCCAGTCATTTTGGAAATAAAATATGTACACTCACTTTCCGTTTATACAGTTTGCATTCACTTGCACACTACTTTTATTGGGTCCTCTGCTTCTTAAAAATACCATTTCAGGAGAGAAGAAAATTTTGTTTAGCATATTACCCCTGTGAGTCACCCTTTAATTGGAAAAGCCAGGCATACATATACCTTTCTGGACTTCTCTGTTATGAGATGACGCATGAAATAATGCATTAACTAATTTGATCCAGCAACACAAAGGAGGTCATGAATTACTGTAACAACTATCATGGACAGGAAATTAATATTCTCATAGCTACAGTGATCCTGTAAATGAAGAATCAGAGGTGATTAAAACCTCATTTTGACATGGCAAACTGTCTCAGAAAATCATGAGAATTTTATAACTATGCTGACAAACAGGATTTGTCACAAACACACCACAGGTGTGAATGACCTGACACCTCGCAGCACAGTTTAACCTGCGGTCATTGGAAGCATCAGCGGGGGATTGCAGAACCACCGTGTGAGCAGACTGCTTCAGTATTCACCTTTATGTGTCACCAGCAACTTCCTGTTAGCTTTTAAGAGTCTCCTAAAATGTGATGCTTCATAGCAGCAGTTAATATTCTTTATCACTTCTGAGGGCAATGGTGAGGAAAAACTCTTCAAGTTAACAAGTATGGAACCTCATTTCTGAAGTTAAACCCTAATCACAACAGACAGCATTTCTATCAATTTTGACTTTATTTGACACTCAGAAAAAAAAAAAACAAAAAAGATGAAAAAACAAATTATATGTTTTCCCCTCAAAGATTCCAAAGTTAAATTTTTTAACTGGCTGTAATAGCGCTCAGTGACTTTTTTTTTCCTAACTTCAAAACACTGGGTGGGAGAGGGCAGTACCAGTCATCAAGACTGCTAACACAGACAATCACATCACTGAATCCACTTCATTAACTCACAGAGAATACAAGAACGTCATTGACTAGGAAGCTTTACTGGAGGGTGGCGAATGAAAAGATAATGAGGCCAAATTCATAATTCCCATATGTATAGTGGATCAGAAACAGACCAGCCTTTAGGATCATGATCTTGTCATGCAATGTGTGAGTCCAACAGGTCTATCAGGAATGCTGTGAAAATCTCCCAGCCATTTACACATTGCTGCCATAAAAGTGGGTTTATGGTGTAGACAATAAACAGTGTCCTGAGAAAGTAGTTTTGAGAGCTCTGAAGTCAATCTTCACATGAAGCAGAAAGGTTAGGGTTAGATGGTCAATCAAATCTGCCCATCCTGGTCATACTGGCACAGCAGGTCTGATAGTTCTGATTAAACCTAATTAGGATAAGTTGGTTTTGTGGACCAAGTGGCTTAGTTGGATGCCAAGCTGAGACCAGGATTGGGCTCTGCCAGCATGCTGAGCGACAGCATTCTGACTAGCAACATGGAACATCAAGGGCAATATTTTTGGTGGAAATGCACTTAATGGAAAAGATTTGAAGAAAAATGCAAAGTTCCTCTAGCTCATTAAAATTAAACTGAATCTTCAGAAAAAAAATTTCTAGAAGAGCTGGTCTAATTTTCACAGGTTTGCAGAAGAGGAAGTATTTGTCACTCTGAATAAGCTGTGAAAATGTTTTTAACTTGTTTAATTACAGTTGGCATTCCTTCAGCACAGCCAAATGCTAGAGGTGGCCAGCTCTCTGAAAAATTACTGTTACAACAATAATGTTGCTGTGGGAGCCCTGTGGGGGAAACTGTAAGCCAGCTTCAAACTCTCTTTTTTCATTAAACCATCTCTAAAAACTGAGCTATCTGCGTCTTTTCAAGTCACTGAACATTAGGAATTTTACTCAAATCAGCACTATAAGCAGGAGCCACTTGGTTTTTACTGTCAGATAGATTGGCTTTTCACTTAGTGATTAAGAACATGGATACCTTTAACATGAAGTGGTTATCACCATCAAGTTCCAGTTATACATGCTCATATACAAATTCTGCTTGTCTGATTTAGGCTGAGAAGAACTTCTTGTCTTCCAAACTCTTAGACTGATCTACTGGCAACAATTTTAATTCCTTTTCTCTTCATGGACTAAAGCTGTGCATGCTCTGTGGGGTGTTTAAGACTGTGCTGGTTTCATAAATTGACATGGAAATGGAGCTTTTTGGGATTCAACTCTATATGCATTATGATTCTAGGACCTCCCTCCCAACACCAACAAGCAAGTGTCAGAGTCCCTTTTGTCTTCATGTCTTCTTTGTCCTTATCATGGTGTTATTTTCCTCCCTCCTTTGGTGAAATATGATTCACAACAGAAATTAAGAAATTAAGAGCTGAGTATTACTATCCCAGGCAGAGATTCCTCAGCACATATAAGTGGGTCATTGTCACAATTGCAAGCCTGCTCAAAGGCTGGAAACTGTGCATATGTTCATGCATCATGGTGATGCTGTGTTTGGGTTAAGTCACTATGCTTGGCCAGAAGTTTCCTTTGTTGCTGTCAGAGGTGCAACTTGAGCCACGCTCTGCTGAATCAGAGGTGAAGTATCTTGAAGACTCTTGCCTAGATCTGTTCTCACTGGGGATGCCATGAAAGTGGAAGGAGGGTGTTGGGTTTCTCTCACTGGAGAGTTAGGAAAACAGCTTACTGAACCCACTAACAAACTGAACTTTTCCCTCTGCCAATCCTACATTTCAGTGGGGTGTAAGCCATCTGGCAGCCTACCCCAGGTAAAAGAATGTTAGCCCTATCTGCCACAAGCCACAGTGAATTTTTGCCTTCAATCTGGGGCATTTCCTGGTGCCTGCAGTTTCATCAAAGTCTGTCTGGCAATCCCACTCACTGTCTCTTCCCCAGGCTTGGTGCTTTCTCTACTGGAATCCATCATTATAGACTTTAGATGGACTTAGTATTTTTTTGGCTTTAGCAAGATTGTAAAGCGTTAAAATTACCAAACATTTGACCACATTAATATTTCTTTAACATCTATTAATCCACTCCCTCTCTAAAAAGGGAACTATTACACTAAAATAACATGACCACATCAGTCATAATCTTGTAATACCTCTACAGCAGCTTTCATACCATACTTCTTTTCTACAGAAATGCTATCTGTCTTAGGCCCAGGGATAACAGAGAGAGGGAACAACCAGAGAAAAATAAGCAGGCATTTTCAAGGCCAGCAATGCACTGCTAACCCTTTCTGTGACTGCCCAACCTATCCCTGACACAGTCCCAACCCCAAGAATATGCGTGCTATCTAGGGCACCCCTGTGGCCAGCTCTGGTAGCCCAAGGCACACTTAGAGCAGACAGAGATTTTCAGTGTAGGCCTTTTTTCCCTAGGATTCAAGGTGCTACCTCTGCTGAGCTGAGCTGCAATTGTGAGCCTGAGGCTTTTCTGGGACAGAATTTCATCATCGCAACTGGATGGGAAAATGTTTTAACAGAGCAAATATGCTTCATCTGGGCTTGGATGCTTCTTTGCTTTGGTATCAGAAATTTTTCTGATATTCTCAGGAGGAATTGTGTGTCATCACTCAATTTACAAAGAACAAATGTCAGATGAAAATGTTGCTGAAGATGATCCTGTTTGAACTACAAACACAAGCTAACACACTACCTGTCCGGCAGTTCTGGACTCTGCAAAGATTGCTGCACCCGGGCAGTACCTCCAACCATATAAGCCCATACATGAGCATAGGTGTCGGTATTGCTGCTTCTCTTTTTCTGCAGTATTCTGTTCAGCTGATTGTTAAGTATGGTTTGGTTTTTAGTAAACATTTAAAATTAAACCTAGATAATAGACTTCCTTGAATGTGACACTGATAGCAATTATGAGAAAACCAAATATCCCTTCAAACCATTTGTGAAGCTAATAGATCCTAAGAGAGGAGCAAAGCTTACACTCAAAGTGAGAACTGTGAATGTTCAGTTAGTCAGGCTAAAAAGAAAATAAAACCTTGTCAATCTCTCTACCCTGTAGATTCACAGACAGGAATAAAGGGGCAAAGCCTACCTTACTTTGTTAACTGAATCCATATTCTGCACTGTGTTTGTACTGATACCAGTAACTCTCTTCTGTCAATATATGTGATTACGGTTGCCAAAATGCATTTTCACATATAGACTGTTTGTCTGCAGTCTTACTTCCAATTGATATTTCATACCAAAAATTTCTTTATCAGGAAAATGGGCACAAAAAAAAGACAGTTCAATGCATAATTTTCATTTATATTTTACATATTTTTCCAAGTTATTATTGCCTATTTCAGTCTCTAAAAGCTCACTAGTTCTTTTCAAATTGCAAAAATCTTGCCTAAAATGAACTCTGAGCGATCATTTAGTTGGATTACAGAATCAAACCTGTATGCTAACTATTGTGTACTTTCATAGATTCCCTTATATTCTCTCTACTCATATTTTAATGAAGTTTTTTTTAGTGACAAGATCTTTCTCTATCTCCAGCTTTAATTTCAGCCCCAGATATTCCTGGAACACGAGGTGCAGTTTTCATAGAAAACTAGAAAGTCAGATATGTCTGTGTCTGCCAGATGTGCAAATGTAGTCATGTGGTGTGATTGACAAACCAGATCACGTTCCTCAACATTACAAAGCAGTGGAGTTGCCCGGTATTGCTGAAAAGACACTGGCATTTGGGAGAAAATGTTTTCAAAGTGAGTGGCTCTGAATGTCTTTGGGCAGATGGGTCTCTCCTTGCAGGGTCCGACTGGCACACCTAATACGAGAATTTTATTACAGGGCTTGTAATTAGCAACTAATGAAATCCCCCCCAGTCCTCAGCCTCCTCATAGACCAGCAGCAGGTTCTCCTATTTTCAGACATATGCGAAATATCTGCCAAATCACTTGGCATATCTCAGCAAGAAATGTGCCAAATTGCGTCACAGCTAAACTGCCTTTTTAAAAAAAAAATACAAATGCTGCCGCGGCTCAGTTTGCGTGGAATGAGATTACCCTCCCCTGGAGCCGGGATGTTGGTGGGGATCCCCCTGAGGACAGCGTCACCGCTCCTGCCAGCTTGCTTGCCTTGCTTCCATAAGTTTAATCTTTTCATTTTAAGTCCTTCTTCCATATTATGATAAGGATGTGCTCTCCGCTTCTCCAAAATCATTACCAGTAACCAGTTCCGCAGGTCCACCTCTCAGAATACCCACAGTGAAATAACAAAGCACAGCTCACCCAAATCTTTTGCAATTCCTCTGGTTCTAAATTAGGTTTTCTCTCCTTTTTCTGTCTTCTGTTGTCCCTCCTCCAATACTTAATGATAGCTAAATTAAGAAAAGTTATAACTCCGGTCCAGCACAAAAAACCCTGTCTTTACATTTTCCTGAAGTTCTGGTCTGCTTGCAGGGGCCAGGTGATATTCTCAGGTTTCATGGAGTGATTTTAGAGTAGCTTAATCAACACCAGTGAATTTACAGTGTTGTGTTATAAAACATTATTAAAGTGAGAGACCAAGGTTTGTCTCTCTGCTGGATTTTATCCTCTTTCCATTTCCAATCAGTTCTGTCAATATTCTGTCTTATACATTTTATCCAGCTGGAAGTCATGCAACTGAATATGCAAGAGAAGAGAAGAAATAGATGAAAGAGAAGACAACATGGAAATATTTGAAAAGTTTTCCAGAGAAAATGGAGAGGAGAGTTTCGAACATTATTTGACGCAACAGAATGTAGAGCCATAATTACAAAATAGCTGCAGTGGCTAAACCTCAGACTGTCAACACTTTGTAAAGACAGTATAACTACTTTTTCCCCTGTGAATTTTTAAATCTAGTAATCAAGAAAAAGCAGTGGCAAACAAGCACTATTGGTGGCAATTTTGTATCTGCCCATTGGTACTCACCAAAATAATTTGAATATACTGGAATGCTAAACATTGAGTAGGGAGAAATGTACAGAATTTCACCTGAAAATCCTAAGAAAAAAAATTGCTTGATACTGTGGAAAATATTTTTTAATACTCTTGAGAATTCATAACCACATTTCAAGCCACATTTGAAGTGACTGAAACAAAAAAAAACTGAAAGCTTTTGTTTTAAAGAGCTGTAAAATAAATTGAAGCATAAGATATACACTTCTTTAGCTGGACTGAGTCTCCAGGTTGTAAAGCTATATTAAGGACTAGCAACTTTTATTGTGGTTGGAGCCATGTTCCACTGAGGAATTCTCCGTGAAGACACAGAGCCAGGCAGCACAACTCACCCCAGACAAGGTTCTGTGCCAGAGGAGTCAGCAACAGTTCACATCTGGCAAGAAAAGGATTTTGTGTCCTTTATTTATTTATTTATTTATTTATTTATTTATTTATTTAAGAATAATTGCAAGGGCTTCTTTTCTAGACAAGGAGAGCATGTTTGAGCAAAAGGTTTTGAAGGTGGTGTTAAAAAGAGAAGAAAAATATTGACTTCTCCCTTTCTGGATTGTCCTTTCAAAGCATCTTCGTTATAGTTCTCAGTCAGCAAAGTAGCTACAGCACTAAAGCAAAGAATAATTTTTATTGTAAAGAGAGCACAAATGAGACCATTTATGGTACGTATTTATGCCCTAGGATTCTTAGGATTTTTAGTTTTTCGTATATTTTAAAGTAGCCGTGCAGTAGATCTAGATTTTTGGTATAGTGGTATAGTCTCTCACGCTATAGAATAGTAGTGAACACCAAACATGCTTCCCCATTTCATACTGAATTTTCTGAATACTTTAACTTGTTTAGAGCCCAATCAAGGAAGGACTATAGTAAATACTTCTTGTGCAAAAACATATGCATTCCGGGCCCAAACAACAAGATACCGTCATAGTCAAAGCAACCTTCAAACAAAGCTGAAGAGAGATTACGTGCCATGAAGAAGAGGAAGATGAAGAAGCATCTTGGGACCTTTGACTCAATTCCAGAGAGGCAGCTGGAAAGGCACCAGCTGCTGTGTACCTCTGAGCTTACATTGCAAGACCCTCCTGGCCCATCTCAGCTATTTGACTCAACTTTTATTAGCGTTCACAAACACAAAAAACTATTCTGTTTTTGATAGAGTTGATCATCTCTTCACATCCAAAGAGGTAACTGGTATCATGGAGAGGGTAACAATGATAGAAAGCACGGCACTAATTCACATGTGTGAGAGAAATTGTCTAACACTGACAGCAGTAACATGTTCCATCAGCTTGTACACCTTATGGAGACAGTTTGCCCTCTGACTGGTGTTGTTTGTGTGCATGGCCTGTAGTTGTCCTCACTTGAAAAAGAAGCCATGGAATCTTATTCAGCAATTGAGTTAAAAATACCAGAAATTACAGGAAAGGAGTGGGGAACAAATTGCAGGAATTCAGGTAGTCACCCAACATCTAAGGTGAAGGAAAAGGGGAAATTCTAAATGTAACTTTTTCTTGCGTGCTCAGTGAAAAACTAATAGAATTATTTCACTTTCAAGTGATCTCTCTTTAAAGATACATGTGTTAATTTGGACTAATGAGGGAAAAACTTACTGGGAATTACGGAATCTGTAAATAACATGACAGCAAAAGAAACAAACAGATTTGGGTTGTCTTTTTTTTTAGAACCTTAAACGCTAGAGAAAGATAATACTTATGTACTGTAATCTAACTGTGAAGGTGGGATTGTTCCTTACTGAAAGGACAATAGTAACAGACTAGTTTACACTGAGCTTCCAGTATATCCTGATGCAGATTGCTGAGTAATGTTGAACATTTTTAAGTGCAGGGATATTTCTGACCATGAGAGTCCTAGCAATGTTAAATCCCTGTACTGCCTCTGGCTTTTGTAGATTGAGAAATATTGTTTCAATTAATTTCTTTACGTGTACAGTGTAGAGCCAAGGCCTTCACAGAAGGGAAGGATTACTTAATATATTTGATATTGTTCTGGTTTTATATATCCCACTGTGACGTTTGCTTTTTTACAGCATCATGACAGTCATGACAATTTTTGTCTGTCCCAGCCCTCCCACAGCACTGCACTTCATTATTTTTGTCAGCGGGTACAGACTTCCACTTATCCTCATTGAATTGCAGGGTATTTATTTCAGTCCATTTACCTCTATTTATTGAGGTCCTTTCAAACACTAGTCCCATTATCTAAAACATTTGCAAGCCTTCCTGGCTTACACTTGTATGAAAATAGAACAGGCATCCTCTCTGATTTTTCAGCCAACAGTAGGCAACACATGATTGAAGCCCATACAATCCCATTTAATATATGTGACTAAACTCTAGGTGAACAGATGATTTCTGTTCCCCAAAGATGATTGTCTCAAGACATGTGGCATGTTTCTTTGTTGTTTCCCCTGCACCCTGTTGTACTAGTCTGCCTATGAACATGCCATGGGAGACAATGTAAAAAAACACTCTAATGCTTGGATATATTACATCTCCATCTTCCCTCCTTACCACAAGTCCACTTATGCTGCCATTGAAAGAAATTAGAGTGGTTTGATATGATCTATTTCTGGCTATCCATTTTAATTACCACTTCATGAACCTCTTGGCACTGTACTAGAATGCGTACATTAGCAATATGCTGATAGTACAGTTTGGCTGGATCTCAGCTGTAGTGAGTCAAGGGAGAACATCCAGGATAATTTTTTTCCCAACATTTGTCATCTCTATCAACACCATTACTCAAAAAACCCCTTTACTGCACCCCTTCTGTTTGAAGAGGAACAGAAAGAGTGATGTGGCCAAAAATTTTAGTATGATTCCTAGTTTCTCTTGTCTGAATATGCTCACTCACACGAGGGCATTTGTACTGCTAAGGACATCAGTATTCTGTTTGGTGAGACCTTTGTGTGTCACTGCTTCAGAAAAATCACAGCCCACACACTGATGCTTTATAATATTAGTAGTTTCACTGACAATTTTATTTCACTTCATATAGGTCGGAACTGAACCAGATATACAAATTCTTCCCTGATGTTCTGAAGATACAAATGGGAAAGAGAGAATATGAAAAGAAAGGACAGGGTAATAAAATGTTTAGGTACATAAATGTGACAGTAAAACACCTGGGTAATGTGCTTCATTAACAGAGATATCTCAAATGCCTTTGGAGGGCACAAGAGATGACAAAAGTACACATATCTCCTCTTGAATCACAAAAGTGCAGTAACTGAACACAGCCATAATTCAATACTCGTGTTCATTTCATTGTTAATCCAAAGAAGTTGGCTCCAAATGACTGGTCTTTATCTTTCTGAAGAGAAAAGAAAATATTCCAGGTGAATCCATGTGGTCTTGTGCTTTAACTCTAATGGCAGAGAAGCGAAAGTGGGTCTGGAAATGCCTTCTCCATTAAACAGAATTCTGGTACCAACAGAGTAAATGCCGAAAACAACAGCGTCTTCTCTTTATGCTGCAACCACTCAGTGAGAGACCATGGACACACTTGCTAGGTTGTGAGCTTCTCAGACACATCTTGTTTTCTTCCAACTAAGACATTGCAGGTACGAGCACACCAACAAGAATAAAACCAGCATGACTCCTCCCCGCTGTCATTACTCTCATAAAAAGTTTGCATAGAGGTGGTATAAACATGATCCTACTCCCTTAAATTTTTGGTGTTTCTTTGTCTTTCCAGTTCTCATCAATAAGCAGTAAATGATTAATGTGGCTTTTTCCACTAAACTGCTTCAGGAAATGTTGAACCTTACTGGTGGGAATCTTTTGAATAATTCAATCTCCTTGTTTTAATTAAAACTAAGTTCTGAATGTAGTACCTATTTTCCCTGGAGATACTCATCAAAATGTCAAGTGTTCCTTCTAGTGGAAAGGCAATCCCACAGTACAAACAAATGTATTTATCCACTGTTGCTTGCAAACAGGAGACCTTTGCCTCTATTTTTTGTCACTTCATTTTTTAACATGAGTAAATAGACCGTGAAATATTAAACAGTTTATGCACAGAATGACAGACTATTATATATCAGAAGAGCTTGAAGAAAAAAACGAACTACCAGAGGTAAAAATAGTTAGAAGTCTTTTCTTGTATTTTACTAATTATTCAAGTGTGACTCTTAAAAATGCTTATTTAAAAATGGAACAAATATTATGAAACAAAATATTTCCTTCACCTAGCTTTCTCAAGGCAATGATTTTGCCTTAGAGAAAAGCAGGGCTGGGGTGCCACCATCCGGTGAGCTGCAGCAATATCATTAGCAGATTGCAATTTTTGACAGTTGCTGGAACTGAATTTACAATTACATCTGTGTCTTGATCAACACTCCAGTTAAATTATGAAAAATCTTTTCAAGTTCCTTTTGAGAAATTACAGTAGTAGGAAGATGCATTTTAAAAATCATACACATATATTCAGCACAAAAAATCCTGACAGAGTGCACTGTATGCCCAGCAGGTCAATGCATTCACATGCTCTCTCCTCTTGCATGGCTGAGACGCTCTGAAAGTGGAGACTGGCCTTTTGCTGTAAAACACAGCTCTGAGCCATGTTACTATAATAACGTGTTCTGAAATCAGGAAGTACATGGTGCTGTACCAGAGAGAATATAAGTTCACAGCCACATTACTTTGCACTATCAGCCAGATTTTACAGAATGTATTTTAGATTCTTTGTCCCATTTTTATTTGTTTACCTTCATTTAAAGGAAAACCCAGGTAGACAGTATGGTAGGGTATGCTTTTAGAAAACTGAATAAATTTCAGGTAAACTCCCCATTATATATGATGGACTGGCATCTATCCAGAATTAATTTTTTATTATAAATTACTATTTATAAATCATTAGTCTAAACTATAGTTATAAATTACTTATAATGGCTCTTATTAAATTTGGATGTACAGTACAGTGTTAGTTAGAGGTAAAGATAAGACAGTTAAATATCTGTTGTTCATTAGCTTCCTCCCACTAAATTGTCATATATAAGTTCCTGAAGTTATAAGAAACAGTGTATATTTGTGCAATAGGCAAAATAAGTCCAAAGCTTAATATTGTTGCACCTAAGTTAGGCCATTTGGGAAGCAGGCATCTAGTCTATCTAAGCTTGTCAGGTAAGATCATAGAAGTACTCACAAAAGCCTAGAGAAAGCAATTTCTCCCTCATACATTGCTGAACAAAATCTAAGTGAATGAGATACAGCTTTCAGATACATCTTTGGAGGAAAACAGTTCTCTAACCAAATCTGTAAAATGTTGCCTTTATTCCCAGTCATGGAATCTACATACATATGACATTAGTCGTAACTCCTGTGCACTTCCTGCAGCTAATCCTCCTGTTTATCACTTCATTTGCAGTGCTCCTATTATAATATGACCAGACACAAGGGGAATGACTGTGTCATTGGCAGTCCCAGTTCATAGTTTGCAAATATTTCAAATCTAGCACATCAATGCCATACAAAGTTAGTTACTCTTACTAATCCTCTAGTGGAAGGATATTGCTTGTGTTTATAGTGGAAATACAAAATAAATTTCTTTTATTTTTTTGGTCTTCCTTATCTAGCATGAACAGTCTTCAATCTGCTAAGAAAATTTTAAGCTGAATCTCCTTAAAACCTAAATGTTCTTACATGTATGTGTCTGTTACCTATTAAGTCTAAAAACCATAGCATTCATCCGTTGCCTATATACAGGCAGACAGGTATTAATGCAGCTGCCCAGTTGTCACAAAGAGGGGTTTGGGAAGTTGTGCCACCAACACATGAGCTTTCTGTGTTTTGGTAATGCCAAAATTGTCAAGGATCATTTTGCTGGGAATTTTTTACCCTTCATCAAGAAAATAAATTTCTCTAATTTTAATTGTTTAAGTAATCCTGAGGGTATCAGTCATGGATTGTTTTGATGTCCAAGTGCAGATGAGACTATTCTGAGGGGTGAATTACATGGATTCAAAAGTACCCCAAAAAATCCCTAAAAATGGTTCCCAAATCGTGGTCATGTGCAGTGATTAGCTATTGCAAGAGTCTCAACAGTGCTTCTGTTCTAGACCTGCCTGCACTCTCCCAGAGGTCTCTTTGAGCAAGTTCAGCAGTGCCTGATGCTACCCTGCTGAGACCTTCAATTGGTCCTGGCCCCTACACCTGCTTTGCATATCACTTCCCACCCAGAGTGTAGGAGGTGTCTTTAGCTGGCATCGTCCTTCAGGACCAATCAAGCCAACCTGACACCATAAGCAGATCACAAGTCAACAGCCCAAGCAGAGTCATCCTCTGAAGTACAGACTGAAGGGCAGGCTCTTAATAATTGTTTGCTTTCACTATTCAGCTTCATAAGCAGGGTAATTCAAACATTGGATGGCATTTTTTTATCTCTAGGATGAAGATTAGAGTATGTCCTACTTGGCTAATGTGGAGACCCAAGATGATATAAAAGTATATATCATGATTTTACCCCAGCCAGCAACTAAATACCATGCAGTCACTCAATCCCCAGAAGTGGAATGGGGGAGAGAATCAGAAGAGAAAAAGCTAGAAAACATGTGGGCTGAGATAATGACATGTGTAGATGTGCTCAGCAGGGGAAGGATTCCTTTTCCCAAGGAGGAAGCCATGGCAGAAACAAGATGTGATAAACTGACCATTACCCATCTCCCTGTGCTACTGGTACGGAGGAAGTAGATGAATCTGATCTCTGTACTAGGGAACTAGCTATGAAATGGAACAATTTAGTCTTTTTATCTTTCAGCAATTTGTCAATAGCTGCCAGGAATACTAATCTATAACAGGAAGGCTGAAATTCCCATGTCCTCCTTTCATATGAGTCTTAAATGTAGAAAAGCCCAATATAATAACAACACTGCCATCCAAATTCAGAAGGATGGCACAGAATGTGGTGATTTATCTGCGATGGGAAATAGTCTTTTTCAGTGGGTACGCATGGAAACATCATTCACCTGCAATAGTTACACTGTTTTCTGAAGCAGAGAAAACCTACTTGTTTAAGATACACCTGCCACACTAAGGTAAATTATGTCATCCTTTGGTCTGTGGTGGAGTTTGTAACAGCTGATTCTGCCTATTTTTTTGTTTTTCAGGACAGTACAAAAGCTGTTTAGACTTCTCAGTAAGTCGCACATACAGGCCTGCTCTATGAAAAAATAGGCTCAATTTGCAAAATTAATACCAAAAGATCTAGAGAGAGGACATACCACAAGAAACAATCATTAATTTAATAGATGGACAGCATATAAAGGACTCTTGGATGTTCTTAGAGATATTGCTGATATGTATTTATAATCACTGAATTTACAACATAAAATGAGGAATAATATAGAAATAGAAGGAGTTTTAATGAAAAAATGTTAAAGGTAAAAATTACTGCAGGAATTATGGCCAACATACATTTAGTTTTTGTAGTATTATCAACAAGTATGATATAATAATGTACCTCGGAAATTACAGAGGGAAAGAGTCTTGACCTTTTAATTTCATGGAAAATAAAAAGAAGTATGAATATTTTTATTAGCAGCACTCAAATATATTTCATCTAGAATGAGGTGTACCTATTCAGTTTTATGCAAAATTAATTTTCATATTTTAAAATATGCTTAGTTGGCAGCTCTTGTTTTTTGTTTCTTTCCTTTTCTTTTGTTCTACTTTTGTTTTAATTTCTAAACTTTTAATCTTCTGAGACTACTTAAAGGCCAATTACTCTGTCATAATTAGCCACGCTGGGGAGTAGCAGGATGATGGCAGTGCTCTTGCTGTTGGGAAAGAGGAATGTCAGGATGGATATAACCCCATCCCCAGCCAGAGCAGGGAACTGGATTATCACAAAATCTGTACTGGTCAGTTAGAGATTCAATTTTTATAGACATTTCTTCACCACTTTGGCATTCTAGATTACACTGGTTAGAGGGAAGCAAACACTTTTACCTCAAAGAAGTTCACCCATGTAATATGAAATAGCATTGTAATTTTACAGTATTTTTTCCTCTGATATCTCTTCCTGACTGCTTTTTAAAGATGTTTCCTTTCCCATCACAGCAATATCTGCCATGCTGTTTCCTCAGCCCCAACAGCTGCCTTGACTTATTGCTTGAGTATGGGAAACAAGTTCAGTATCCCCTGTCCAGAGGGTGCTAACTCAGCCTCCTCAAATCCTTCTCTCTGTCCTGGCACTTGAACATTGCTTGGTCTGCCCAGACCTCTTCTTGCTCTCCTCCCCGCCCTCGGCTTCTTCCACCTGTTCTGAGTCACCAGCACAAATAGACTTTCACCTGCTCAGAGTCCAGAACAGATTCATATGGGAAGAGCAGGCAGCTAATGCCAAGCAGCCCGGTTCCTGCACCAAACACAGGCAGGGTTGCATATATGCTTTTTTTTAAGTCAGTATTTGCCTTTATGTGCATTCAACAGTCTTCCTGTGCTGTCTTAGTCTCCAGGGAAGACTGCAGCCTTCCTATGTTATTAAATTCTGCCTAAGGGTGGTCGTACAGCTTTGGTTTGTGCAGAAAAAAAATTTATTGATGTTCCATATGGTATAAATCAGTGTTGAGATATTGTGGGGATGAATACCATGAAAAATTTGGCTTAATTTTTTTTTCTCATGACCTGTTGGAAACTCAAAGCTTAAATCTATTTATTCACTAAAGTAAGCCCCTGCAGCATGTTAAAATGCTGGTTTATTATAGCACTGCTCATGAGTGTTTATATTACAAACATTAAATTTTTTTTAAATTTATTTTACAAAACATTATGAAATTTGAAAAATTAGCCACTGAAAATTAAATTAATTTTGCAGAAATGCCTTCACATAAATAAAGGTTTGACTTTAATGAATTTAGTTTAACAGAGGCATATATTATTGGGTCATATATTGAGAAAAGAAAGATGAATTACTTAATTGGCCTCTAAAACTCAGTAAGTTGTAAGTAAAGTCCTGAAATACTTAAGTTCCCATTGTAATGCTTTTTTGAGATATAGCTCAACAAATGCTCAGAACTGTTTGTGAATCTAGCCTTCTAGATGTTGAATTCAGCTGTGAAAAATGGCTTATCCTAAAAGATTCTGAGATCTGAAATCGGTACTTCTCTCAGTTCCAGGATAGACTATCACACTCAAGCACATGCTTCACAGCCACCTCTTTCCAAATACAAAGCTGAAGCAAGAGAGGTCTGACGCACGCTTTGATACAGGTGTGTACAAAGGTCTGTACGAAGCAGATGATACTGCTCTGAAACACACCTATTTCCACTCACAGGAATTTTCACTGTTTTGTCATGGCTGTGCACCAGGATAACCAAAAATAGATCTTGTCCCCATTAAATCAATTTTGATTGCAAGTACCTGCTAGTAAGAGGAAACAACTTGAAGCACCTTTTGCTCTACTTTTGAAAAGATCATCAGATCTAGATTTTAATTGGAGTCACTCAATGTCGCTATGGCCCTATATGTCTTTGGCTTAGAATTTTTATTGACTGGGAGTGGAAATTACCATAATGGCTTATACAATTAGTTCCTGGAAAATGTACTTGAAGAAATACAAAACTGCTTAACTTCTCAAGTTTGAACTTGCATGATAGGATTGAATTGTAAAGTAATACAGGCTTAAAAAACCGAAAAATGTTAATTTTTTAATATTTTCTTTTTAAAGACAAATAGGGATTATACAAATAAAAACTAATACATTCCATGAGAAAATTATTAATAGTGTTAAAAACAAGACATACAAGTAAATTCTGACAAACACATTTAGCTTGCACCAGATAATGTTTTACTCCTCACAAAGAGGAATCTACATGGTGGGTGACACTATAAACCTGGTGCCAGCAATTCTGACAGATCAAATTTATTAATTCATTCAAGAACATGAAAAAATGGACCATTTCTGGCCTACACCAAGAGACAGGCAATAAGGAATTCTCGAGGCAACATCCACATTACAAGCCATCATGACAAGGTAATGGCCATAAGACAAGGCCAGAGGAGAAGGATGACATCCCATTAGGAACCCAGGAAACAAACCTAGGTCAATAAGCCTCACCACCTTTCCCTGAGGAGTTCAGGCTATAAAATGAGATGTTTTCAGGGCTAGGAGATACTACATATTGTCAACAGAGGCTTCTCACTTTTATTCAAGACCAAACAAATCAAATAGAGGGCTCTTATCCATTGTTTAAATCCAAAGGACATAAACAACAAGTTTCCAGCTTTTTGCAGTTTGGTGATCCCACTGCAAATTTCCCATAGTTCTCTACACCAATCCCTGTCAATAGCACTTATCTGACAAAGACAGGGACCATGAACTCTTGTCACTGGCAGGTCTCATCCAGATTTTTTTCTTCTCTTCAGAAAGAAATAAATGTTTTATTTTCTCTTAAAGGGATCTGGCACTGTAAATCATAGACTCACAGCATGGGTAAATCTGGAAGGGACCACAGAGGGTCCACAAATGTGGCAATACTATGTTACTCATAAACCATAGACGTGACAGAGAAGAAAGGAGTGATTTTTGTCGTAGTCAAAAGAGACATGTCACATGATGTGTTGTCCAAGCAGAGGCAATTTATAAATTTTAGAGTTGCTTTTAAGTACCCATCAGTAACCTATCTCCTTTCTCAACCCTTTGTACTATTCTTTATAATTCACAGATGATTTTTTGCCAGCAGCATTAGGATTTAAAGCACTAAGGCTTCTACTCAAAGCAAAAGAATGCATTTAAATGATGAGATAAATATTATTAAAAGGTTTAAAACAAAACAGAATAGTATATTTTATTTTAAAGTGTATGATTTGAAATCTTATTCTAGGGGGTGCTTTTATTTTATTTTTTGTGTCATACAGAATGAATACAATTTGGATATATCCACACAGATCCAAAAAAATACAGACATCTCCAGGTTAGGAGATGTGGCATACAATGGTCCCTGAGCTGCTGTGATCTTTGCAGAGCATGGGATGGCAGTAGAGCATGCCTGGCACAGCAACAGTCTGGGAGGCTTATATACTGAACGCTTAATAACCAATGGTTTTTCTAAATCCCTTTCTAATCTGTCTCTGATACTGAGCAATAAAAATTCTAGCTTGACCTAGTCAGACTTATAGATACTTTCTTAATGCTGAGCACAGAACATTCCTAACAATGAGTTTGCTCCTATGTCTTTTATTTAAGCAAATTCCTATAAATCCATTTCAGCTGACGACTGCAAAGTAAGTGATAAGTCTAATAATAAGTGACATTTCAATGGGTTTTTTTTGTTGTTGTTGTGATCACCAGATTATTTAAAAGAGTACTTCATTAGTGTTTTTCTGCTGGAAGGATCTTTCCTTGTTTATTTTAAATAAATAAATGCAAAGATTTTAAAATAAATGAATTCAGGATTTTTAAAGATCAGCAGTCACTACTACAAGTCCTATTAAAACACCTTAAAAAACAACAAGAAAGATAGTTGTACTATCATCTCATTGAAATTATTAATGATTCCATGTGAAAATTAAAGCAATCACAGAATATTCTGAGTTGGAAGGGACCCACAAGAATCATCAAGTCCAACTGTTAAGGTGAGAGGGGCCCATATAGGAATCAAACCCACAACCACAACTGAGCTAATTTCAGGGTCAATACAAATCTAGTAATAGAGTCAATTATTTCCTCGTAGTAGGATCGTTCAAACACATTAGCCTGAAAGTATCACTGAAAGGAGATAGTGCCGCAGGCGTGATGGTCTCCTTCACAAGCTAGTTTTACACCACTGACTACAACTTTGCTCAAACAAAGCAACTTCTATATTGACCTAAGTGGAGAAATAATCTCAGGTTCTAGGTTTTGCTAGACTTACACCCTTCGGATAAGTAATTTCCAATCTTTTTCAACTACGTAGAATTGCCAATACTCAACACTTCCCAAGAAGCTTAAAGATATTGAGGGGAGTCCTGCAAATTGAAATACAGTTGTAGTTTGTTTTCTATGGCCTCCTGCCTGTCACCCTGCAGCAACCCATTGAGCCCTGGTAGCTGTCATAGGAGTGGCCAAGAGGAGGGAATTTTCTTTCAAGCTAGCCAAGGTGACATCTGTCTCTATAGTGGTTTAAATAGAACAAGGCACATGGGTAAACTAAAAGGCATTCTCATAAATGTATCAAAGGATAACATATGCTGGCTGAGTCCTGATGAGTTAACGTCTTCTGAAAAAACTTCTTGCTCTCATTGATGCACACACATCTGGGACTCATCTCAGAGAGAGTAGCACAATATTTCACAATATTTTAAAAAAATGAGTTTAATTCCAAAAAAAAAAAAAAAGGCACTTGGTTATGGATTTGTATCTCCCTCAGTGAGTGCGTAGGTAAATGATGGGCACTTTTGAAAGCAATGAAGAGGAAACTGGGCTTGTAAGATTTTCCTGTTAGTCATGCATCTGTTTTTACCAATCCCGTGATGTTTCCAGGTGTTTGGCTGAGTAATTTGCTTTGCCGAGTAACTTGCTTGGCCATACAATGCTAAACATATGTCAAGTGACCCAATTATGCTTTTTCAAGGAATCTTGCTTGCAGAGCTGCAGTTCCTCGTGCCTTGCTCCTGCTGCTGCTGCATGGGATTACAGAGAGCTCTTTATTATCCATGACTCACATCACGATGGGCTAATTGTACAAACGCAGCCACTGTATTTTGCAGTGCATGTGGATCCAGCTCCTTTTCTTTGCGCTCACTGCCAGGGCTGTTGTCCCATCTTTTTGGTGGTCAGTGTGGCATACAAATACCTTGCTTTTTTGCCACAAACTCTGCAGCTGAATTGCTAAATATGAGTGCTGAAACCTCAGTTCCTGACAAGAGGCTTTTGTGGGGCTTTTGTGACCACATTCAATGGTTCAGATGTTTCTGCACTGCTGGGTGCTTGTTCCCTCTCAGGCAATTGCTGCTGTTTGTCAGTTCTTGTTTTCTGGATGTATCAGTCTTCGTATTTTCTGTTGTTTTCACCTTACACATCATTTCTCTATTTCAAAGAGCTGAAAGTTAGTCACTGAGACTTCAGGGCATTTGAGAGAATAGGAATGAATTCTTTCTAGCTGCAGAGCACCTGAGGGGCTTGGGGGGGGAAACATGGCCACAGGAAACAGGAATAGGCTTGATTTATTAATGGGTAATATGCTTTGTCCATAGCCTGGTGGCCATTAACAGACTTTCTGGAGTCACAGACAGTCCTTGGAATAAGTTATTTTTCAGAAAGGCACAGATTATTTTCAGTAAAGCTACAAAGTGTTGCTGTAGGGCCTCTTGAGTTCTTCTTTCCCAGTGACAGTATTCATCCTCTCTGGTAAAAATGGGCAAATAGAGCACTTAAAATTCAAGCCCCTGAGTCTTGTTATTTTCAAATAAACCTTATGTTTTATATATAAAAAGCTGCAGCAACCCTCTGTGGATACTGAGCTGTCCCCAGGCAGATACCCAAGGCCCACAAACAGGGTTACCCTTGTCCTGCCCAGCTCTTTGGCTGGGGAGTTGCAGTAAATGGTCAGAATTGTACAATGTCACTTCAAGACAGTGAAGAGCTGATGAGATTGGTTGAGAAAAGCATGATCTGGGCCCCTTGCACCTGGCTTGAGTGAGGACTATCAGCTGAATGATTTTTGAACTGAAGCTGAGGTTTCACAGCCTGGTGTTTCAGGGAGGCACAGAAGACCACCTATGACTCTGTATAAGCCAATAGCCACACACCCTTCATCGTTAAATACAAACCTTGTTGTAAGTCTAGTTCATTAAGAAGAAAATCATAGGTGATGAGACTCTGATGAGACAAGCCTTTATTGCCACCTCAGTATGTGGAGGAGGCCAATGGTGTTTATACTCTCTCTTTTGTCAACTATAAATCCTGACTGGAAGTAAACGAGTTGCTCATTAAGTCCCATTTACATATTAACTTACATACCCCTCAGGATACAAATGAAGGAGACCATGGCATGTGTAATGACATGCATGACTAAGGTCACCAAATGCTACCTCTAACAGGTGTTTGTTCCATTCCCTTGGGATAGGCCAAAATCTATAGTATAAAAAGGAAGCTTCAGGGCAGAAAGAGTTCTGAAAGAAAGAGAGGGAGAAAATGCTTCTGGGGGATTTAAACATCTTTGCCTGCTTGGGATCTGTCAATGTACTATGTCTCTCCTCCCCTCCTGAATGGACTTCTCTAGGTGAGCTTTTTGCCTTCAACTGTGTCCATGTAAACCCATGAATATGTGTAAATAAAGTGCTAACAGACCTCTCTTACTATACTTTCTGTTGCAAAATGTGTTAACAGTCTTTACTTTCATCACCAGCAATCTTGAATCTGCTTTCCTCTTGCTTCAACTGTTCATTAGTCTGGATTGTGCAAGTCCTTATTGAATGTGATCAGATCTACAGTAGTGAACTGGCTGATTGCATTATTTGTGCGTCTGTGCTCATGCAAGTTCTTCTTTTGAACTGAACCAGACTTAGAGTACTAAGCTGGCTATAATCAGAAATCAATCCAGCCACACTCTCTGAAGACCAGCAGGAACACAAGGAGGTTTATTTTCTCCCCAATTCCTATACCCCTCCTATACAGGAGTGAGACAGCCCTGGCTGTGAGGTCCTGTCCTGCTGCCCAGGGAAATTCTCATGGTCCTTGCCCTTAGGAAGCTGTCCATCATTAGCCCATGTCCAGCATCTCCACACAAGGTTTCTATCAGCTGAGGTATGAGGAGGCCCACATGCAGCTCAGTGGGGTCAAGCAAAGCACTCTAAAAGGAGGGGAGGACACCCTCCAAAACAGCCAATGTACAATACAAAACACCATGTTTCCAGCACTGCTGCTCACTCCTGAAGGGCAACTAGATCCCCACTAGATAAAATTAGGAAATGGTCATGGGGAAAATGTCACTCAAGACATAGCAAAAAGGGTTGGAGTGACCTCCTGTCTGAGGCAGGAGGTGGCATGTACCCTTATATCAGTGGTGTCCAAACCCTCCCATGCATGCCTACCTCATTACCCACTCGAGGACAACAGCAGGATCCCAGACACAGGCCAGTGTCACACTTCAACAAGGATGGTTAAGGGCAGCCCACCCAAATTGGCTGAGCCATCCAGAGAAGTGCTACAGAGCCAGAGGATGAGGGGAAAGCCCTTTGGCTCCAGCCAAATCTCGACATTATCACAGCACCCAGGGATAGCCCATGTTGGTAATTCTGCCATGGCTGATGATCTGCAATGGGTTATCTAGTGCCAGGTGGTATTTACAGATGAATTAAGAAATTTATGTACTAGTGAAATCCCCTTACTCAACTCTTCTCTTTCTCCTTTCATGTCTTGGAAAACAAGTGAACAGAAAAGACTTACTCTTTGTCCTTCATTATAGCTTATCTTTAGCAAAGTCTTTTGCAAGGGATTCAAAAGGATAGTCACACATCTTTCAGATATAGGACTATTAAATAATACTGTCTAATTTAGTGACATGTTTTAAACCTTGATTTAAATGGCTGTAGCACTCTAACAAATTTTCTGTGAATGCCATAAAATGTGATTGTGTTAGTCAGCAAAATAAAATATTTAACATTCCTTTGCTTTTACTAACAAATGACAAGAAGGAAAACCCAAGCATTCCACATGATAACTTACATTATCAAAGTTCTGACAAAAATAAACCTCCCTGAGTAAAATCTCAGAAAACTTCAAAAATATTCCACCTGGGGCATTAAAAATTCTGACAACATACTGGGACCTGCAGTGTACATTGTGTTTTTATGGACTGTCTCTGAAGCGGTGTTACCCAGCACACCAGTAAGGGCAGGGTTAGACATCAGTATGAAGGAATGAAAAGAGATTGATTCCAGTCAGTGGTCCTCAAGACTTACACCTTACAACATGAAAATTATAAATTAGAGTATGACAAAGCAACAGAGTCTCACTACGTCTTGTCACATGGAATCTACTCTGGGGAGTGATGCAGGGGAACAGCCTTCTCTCTCAGCTCCTCATGGCAGTTCAAGGAAGATGGATGTGATCCTTCCTACAGCTGCTGAACTCTGGTGCTGACCAGTGGTGATCAAGGTATGGCCATGCTCTCACATCTTCCCTCATTAGGAAGTAGATATGTGAGATAATAAACAATCCTATTCTGCTCTTTCCTGTAGCTATTTTAGACCCTCACAAGAAAGCATAACCCAGCAGGCAAAACTTTCCTCCTTATTTCCCCCCACCCAAAGACCACTTCAGTTAAGAAAGAAGATTTCTGCTGATTATAGGGAGTGCTGAATCACAACGAGGTGTGCTCAGGCACTAGGACTTCACCTCTTCTGGCTAGGACTGAAACTGGGAAAGGGAAGCTGGACACCAACCTTTTTAGTGACTGGTTCTCTCCCAATGAACATACAGAACCATGCAGTAGCCTTACATTGTTACTTCAACAGAGGGAATACCTCAATGAACTGACAAATAAAGCATGAAATCTTTTTACCCACATAGGACTAAAAAGTCAATTGGGAAAGTCATAGGTTAATCTTCTCTCTACAGTAAGACCAGTCTGTCTGCAACAATTTCGGAGTCCTTTTACTTCTGTAATGAAAGAGCAGTTGTATTTTTTGGCATTTGCTAAAAAGGTATTGCTATGGTGTCATAGGTTTACTTGTTCTAAAAATCCAAGCAGAAATTTTCCTTTCCCCTGTTCCACTATAAGAGAAGGAGGTTGAACAAGGAGGGGGAAGGGGTAACTGACTATACAAAAGAACTAGCTGGCAGACCTGCATTTCTGGCTAATAGCCCTTCTAAAAAACTGCAGGGAGGGGGGAGGAGTTTTTCTCCTCCTCTCCTTACAAACGGGGGATACTTCACTTTCTGCCTTAACGGAGGCAAGGGGGGTGTGTGTTTTGGAAAAGCTTTGAGGCTGTTTTGCTCTCAACCTGGTCATCTGGCTGCTCTCTGGCCTCGGCTTGCCTGTGCACTGCCCTGTCTTCAGCTCGAATCTGCTCAGATTTCATCATAGAGCTTGTGCTCACCAACGAACAAGCGGGGAGTCCTGTCTACAGCCAGCCACAGACTGTGTGAGTTTAGTGGGAAAGAAACCGCCTTTCTTTCCCCTTTTTTCCCCTTCCCCTCCTCTGTGGGAGGGCGGAAAATCTCCATTTTTTGGCCTTCTCCTGTGATCCGGGGCCCTCACACGGTGACCACCAGAGCCCAACACAGCACACTGCAGGCTCTGCTCCTCCAGTGACCCAATAGCGCTCCCTGCAGGCCACCACGGAGCACTGTAGGTTCTGCACCTCTGGGGGTCCAACAGTGCTTCTGCCAACTGTGATTAGAACCGTGCTAGAGGACAGAGAAGTAACAAACTGTTTCCTTTTTTTTGAAAGGGATTTCTGGGTACAGGATTACTGTTTAGTTGGTTTTGTGTTCTGTTGCTGTTTTTGCCAATATACATACATCCTTTAATAAAGGGTTGTTATTTCCTCCTTTTTCCATACTTCCTCGATTGAAGCCTCTTAATTTCAGATTTACAATTGCTGAGAGAGAAGAATTTGGTCTATCTCATAACTCATCCCCCTTAGCAAAATACTCCAGTCTCCTTAAATTGAGACATATGGTCTACCTTCTCTGTAATAATAATAAAAATAATGGCCAGTCTTCGCGAGCGAAGATTTGGGAAGGGTCATTAACCCTTCGAGCCTGCGCAGTGGATTTTTTTAGGTGAGACCCAGCGTGCGCTGAACTGAGCCCACCCTTTAATCCTGAGGTTCATCTGCCGGGGCCAAGCACGCTTGGACAGTGGCAGTGAGGGTCTCAGAACGTAGGCCCCACCTTCTCTGTAATGGTTTTAAGTATTAGGCCCACCAGGAAGGAAGGAAGGAAGGAAGTATTCCATCCTATACCTTTACGTAACCCAAACATATAAATAGACGGAGAGAGAAGCCTCTTCCGCTCTTCCCTTCCAGCGAGGTTTGGAGACAGCAGATCCCCGCAGTCGGTCCCGCTTCTGTGGGGGAGCTGGGGCCTGGCTTGGCCTATGGAGCCTGTTGTTTTCTGCTGATTCGGAGTCCAGTGGTGTGGCGGTGGAGTTTGGGCAATTGTGCTGTCCCAAGGAGAGTAGTGAGATATTCTTTTGCTAATTCCTTAGTTTGCTAGATCCTGAGGTTTTTGATTGTGTGTATATCTATTTTGTTGGGGTTTTTTTGTTTGTTTGGTTGGTTGGTTGGTTGTTGTTGTTTTTTTTTCCCTTTCCCCTTTTCCTTTTCCTTTTGGAATTGTACATAGTATTTCAACTGTATGTAACTGTAATATACGTAAATACATTTATTTTAATATAGTTCAGCTAGTTTGGATTTTTCATAGTTTGCTTCTTAGCTCTCTGCTGGAGGTTTTTTTGTGTGCTGGGTCTGGGGAGTTGGCGAGGAGCCAAGTAAAAACTTAGACAGTTTTATCTGGTGCGTTGGCCAGGAAAGCTGCCAAGAGCCATTTTGTTTTGTAAACATTGACCATTGTTTGGGGACACTACCGGGAGAGCTGCCAAGTACAATTTTGTTTATATAAACATACTTATTGTTTGGGAACAAAGAGAAAGAATGTACAAACATGGCCTTTTTATTCATTTTTTTGGTCATCCTACCCGTTTTTATATGTTTCTGGATATCCTGTGAGAAGTCACCCAGGAGGCATATACCAATTCCTACCTTTCCTTAATCGTGACATCAAGGGCCTAGTAACAGAGGTCTCTAGGATTAGAAATGGCCCCAATCCTTACCTAAATTGTTTAGCAACGGTGGTATTATTGATAAAGGCCATTGATAAAGACCACCACATTGGAAAGGTGGTGTAGTACTGCTTTCCTTTTTGTAGGAAAGACCGAACCTCGAGAGGATTCACTGGAACTTTGGGAAGGGCCTTGAAAAAGCCAGTTTCTGGATGGCAAGGAATGTGGGCTAACTTTGGTAAATTGGTAGGACATGTGACACCTCCCATTAGTTGGGACTTCATGCCAGAACAACTGTTTGATCCTGACGAGATGGCACGTCGTTTAGCGGAAGGGTGTTTTTCTTATGAGGATTCAAATATGCAGTTTTTCGCTTTGTACTGGAGCCTGGCAAGCGCCTATTGAGCTGCCGTTGACTACTCTTGGAAGGCTAAGGCTGAGGCAGAAATTCCAACTATGCCACCTAAGACCAGCGCCACCTCTACTACATCCACTGAAAGTGGGACTCAAACTACACCACCTGAGATACCTCTTGCCCCTGTAGTGACAAGGAAGTCATGGATATTGAAGCCCAACAGCATAAGTCTACGACCAATGGGAGATCAAAGCAAGTCAGATGATAATGAGGAGGGGCTTGATACTGATAGCAGTGCCAGAACTCTACTAAACCCCCCAAAAATGGAAAGTGAAGTTTTGCAATCAATGACCCCAGCAGAACTCCGAGACTTGAGAAAAGACTACACTCGTCAGCCTGGTGAACAAATTCTATCGTGGCTGCTCCAATGCTGAGACACTGGGGCTAGAGCTCACATGTTAGTAGGTCATGAAGCACAACAACTAGGATCCATCACTAGAAATCACGAACCTGATCAATTACTTGCAGAAAGGAAACCTGAAATCAGTCTTTGGGTGCGGCTTGTCACAAGTGTGAGATAAAAGTATCCATTCAAAGAATATTTAACATGTCCCCTGAGAATGTGGACTAAGGTAGAAAAAGCCACCCAGTACTTAAGAGAATTGGCATTTTTGGAACTTATGTATGATGACTCTCAATACAATTGCATCGTTGATGAACCAAAGGGTGTCACTTGTACAATGCTTATGTAGAGAAAGATAATTCAAGGTGCTCCTGCATCATATGTTCATGTTTTGGCAGCAGTGATGCTTCCAAACACAGAAGCAACCCTTGTGGGCACGCTGTGTACTGTGTTACGACATATGGAAGAAACAGTAGAATCCAGGAATGCGTTTTCTAGAGAGAATTTTGATTCCAGTTACCGACGAACACCTGCGAGAGAGGGGCCTTATGAGCATTCTGAATATGAGGATGACTACAGATACTACAGAGACAGACACTACAGAAAAAGATCAGCAGAACAGTCTTGAACACAATCTCGATTTTGGTCCCGGTCCCACTTGCAATCTCCTTCCATCACACACAGAAAGAGAGAAAGCCCTAAGCGTAGATCATGTAGTGAACTGTGGTCTTATTTGCATGCCCAGGGAGAAAACATGAGGAAGTGGGATGGTGAATCTACTTCCAAACTTGAAGCCAGAATGAGAGACCTAAGATGCAAGAAAGCCAATAAGAAAGTCATCTGCATGGTAGATGCAGAGATGCAGATGTCCTAGAAGGAGAACTGCGATCTCCAAGACTTGGGAAGACCAAGGTCCGTTTCCGGGATGACAAGAAAGCCTCTGATAAGCCCAAACAAAGATCTGATGGTGAATGCTCTAACCAGAACCAACAAAGGGGCCCTGCCTTCTGCCAGGGGAAGGAGAGGGACAAGAAAGGTAACAGAGTTTACTGGGCTGCGTGGGTTCAATGGCCTGGCACATCGGATCCTCAGAGATACCAAGCTTTAATAGATACCGGTGCACAGTGCATGTTAATGCCCTCAGGACATGTGGGCACAGAGACTGTTTCCATTTCTGAGGTGACAGGAGGGTCTCAAGAACTGTCAGTGGTAGAGGCCGAAATAAGCTTGACGGGAGACCAATGGGAAAAGCATCCCATTGTGATGGGGCCAGAAGCCCCTTGCATTCTCGGCAAGAGAAGTGTCAGATGAGGATACTTCAAGGACCTGAAGGGGTACCAATGGGCTTTTGGTGTAGCCGCGGTGACCGAAGAGGAATCCAAATGATTATCTGCCCTGCCTGGCCTCTCAGAAGATCCTTCTGTTGTAGGATTATTGCGAGTCGAAGACCAGGGAGTGCCAACAGCCACTATGACAGTGCATAGGCGACAGTACCAGACGAGTCAAGATGCTGTGATTCCCACCCATAAGATGATAGGGAAATTGGAAAGCCAAGGGGTGGGCAGAAGAACACACTTGCCCTTCAAAAGCTCCATTTGGCCTGTACGTAAAGGTAATGGGAAATGCAGATTGACTGTGGACTATCATGGCTTGAATGAAGTCACACTGCCACTGAGTGCCACTGTGCCAGACATGCTGGAGCTCCAATATGAGCTGGAGTCCAAGACAGTGAAGTGGTATGCCACCATTGACATCTCAAATGCGTTTTTCTCCATTCCCTTAACAGCGGAGTGCAGGCTGCAGTTTGCTTTCGTGTGGAGGGGTGTGCAGTACACATGGAACCAACTGCCCCAGGGGTGGAAGCACAGTCCCACCATTTGCCATGGACTGATTCAGGCCACATTAGAGAAGGGCAAGGCCCCAGAACACCTCCAGTACATTGATGACATCATTGTATGGGGGGACACAGCAGAAGAAATTTTCAAGAAAGGAGAGAAAATCATCCAGATTCTCCTCAAAGCTGGTTTTGCAATCAAGAAGAGTAAGATCAAGGGACCTGCCAGAGAGATCCAGTTCCTAGGGGTGAAATGGCAAGATGGATGATGACAGATACCAACAGACATCATCAATAAGATTGTAGCCATGGCGCTGCCGACCAACAAGAAAGAGATACAAGGGGCCATAGGCTTTTGGAGAATGCACATCCCTGAGTATAGCCAGATTGTGAGCCCTCTTTACTTCATGACACGTAAAAAGAATAGCTTTCAATGGGGTCCTGAGCAGCAGCAAGCGTTCAAACAGATCAAGCAAGAGATTGCACATGCTGTGGCTCTTGGACCAGTTTGGATGGGACCAGATGTGAAGAACGTACTTTATTCTGCAGCTAGAGATAAAGGTCCCTCCTGGAGCCTTTGGCAAAAAAGGCCTGGTGAGACATGAGGGCGACCACTTGGTTTCTGGAGCTGAAGCTACAGGGGTTCTGAAGCCAACTACACCCCTATGGAGAAGGAAATTCTGGCAGCCTATGAAGGCATACAAGCAGCCTCAGAGGTGGTTGGCACTGAAACACAGCTCTTCCTAGCACCCCAACTACCAGTCCTGAGTTGGATGTTCAAAGGGAAGGTGCCCCCTACCCATCATGCCACAGATGCTACGTGGAGCAAGTGGATTGTTTTGATTATGCAGCGTGTATGAATGGGAAGCTCAAATCGCCCTGGAATTCTGGAGATTATAACAAATTGGCCTGAAGGTGGGAACTTCAGTCTGGCAGACAAGGAAGAAGACGAAGAGCCAATGAGTTGAGCTGAAGAAGCTCCGCCATATAATCAGCTGCCAGATGAAGAGACGCGTTATGCCCTTTCCACTTATGGTTCTTGCTGTAATGTAGGAAGGGACCGGAAGTGGAAAGCAGCCTTTTGGAGTCCCACCCGATGAGTGGCAGAAGCTGCCGAAGGTAAAGGCGAATCGAGTCAGTTTGTAGAACTCAAAGCCGTCCAATTGGCCCTGGACATTGCTGAACGAGAAGGATGGCCAAGGCTCTACCTCTACACTGACTCATGCATGATAGCCAATGCTCTGTGGGGATGGTTAGATCGATAAAAGAAGATGAACTGGAGGCGTAGAGGAAAACCCATCTGGGCTGCTGACTTGTGGCAGGACATCGCTGCCAGAGTGAAGAAACTGCATGTGAGAGTCTGCCATGTAGATGTCCATGTACCCGAGTCGAGCTAATGAAGAACATAATAACAACATACAAGCAGACTGAGCTGCAGAGGTCAAAGTGTCACAAGTAAACCTAGACTGGCAGCAGAAGGGAGAATTGTTCCTAGCTTGATGGGCCCATGATGCTTCAGGCCATCAGGGCCGAGATGCCATCTATAGATGGGAACGAGACTGAGGGGTGGATTTAACCATGGACATTATTTCTCAAGTTATCCATGACTGTAAAACCTGTGCTGCTATTAAGCAGGCAAAAAGACTGAAGCCCCTGTGGTATGGTGGACACTGGGACAAATATAAGTATGGGGAGGTATGGCAGGCTGATTATATAACATTGCCACAGACTTGTCAAGGTAAATGTTATGTGCTTATCATGGTGGAAGCAACCACCAGATGGCTAGAGACTTATTCAGTACCCCATGCAACGGCCCAAAATACCATTCTGGGCCTTGAAAAGCAAGTCCTATGGTGACAAGGGACTCCAGAACACATTGAGTCGGACAATGGGACTCATTTCAAAAATGATTTAGTTACTACTTGGGCAAGGGAACGTGGTACTGAATGGGTATACCACATTCCATATCATGCACCAGCTGCTGGGAAGGTTGAGAGGTGTAATGGACTGTTAAAGGGTGGGCTCAGTTCAGCGCATGCTGTGTCTCACCTAAAAAATCCACTGCGCAGGCTCGAAGGGTTAATGACCTTTCCCAAATCTTCGCTCGCGAAGACTGGCCATATTATTATTAGTTTGCTAGATCTTGAGGTTTTTGATTGTGTGTATATCTATTTTATTTTTGGGTGGTTTTTTTTTTCTTCCTTTCCCCTTCCCTTTCCCTTTTCCTTTTGGAATTGTACATAGTATTTCAACTGTATGTAACTGTAATATACGTAAATACATTTATTTTAATATAGTTCTGTTAGTTTGGATTTTTCATAGTTTGCTTCTTAGCTCTCTGCTCGAGGTTTTTTTGTGTGCTGGGTCTGGGAACTTGGCGGGGAGCTTAGTGAAAAGTTAAGTCTCCATTTACAAAAAAAAATAAATATTCTGACTCTCCCTGTGGTAATAAATGGAGTTTCCTGCATCATTAATGTCTCCTAGCAGATTGCCTCAACTATCAGGTAACAGCTCAGGCCAAGAGAGGCAACAACAGTATACTCCACATACACATTAAGCACTGTAGATTTCTTCTTCATAGGCCTATACTTATTCATGATTGTGGAGTTTTTCTGTATTAATCCCAAATCTATATACATTTTCCTTCTAACTGTGAAGGAAAAATACAGTGCACTAGAAAAAGAGAATGAAAGGCATAGGCAAATAATGAGACTCACTAAATATATTAAAAAATAGAACAGAGGCAAGTTGGAAATAAAATGGTGTGGTGAACAATGTTATTTTTAAAGTCCTATGAGAACAAAAACTGTTAATTTTTCAGCAAATTTCAGTTGGTCTAAATAGTAAATAAGCTGTAGATAACACTAATTATGAAGATGCTTCAAATGCTACTGCTGCAGTTGCCAAAACATCTTCTATCACTTCATTCTATATGTTTTTATCAAGAAGGATAAATGATAAAAGGATCATCATTTCAACAGACTGAATTCCATGTTTATAAGGCTATATTTAAACAGATATTGTCAAGCTTCATTCCTACAGAAATTCAGGAATGCTACAGACCCAACAAAAATCACTATCACAGCAGAAAATAAAGGCTTTTTAATTAGAAGCTTCTTGATCAATAAAAATGTACTTGTGTATGAGCACAGAGACATATTTTTGTAATTCTTAGCTAAAGAACACCTACCAGGTTTAAATATTCTAACCGAATGAACATGAAACAGAAAAGTCATTGCAAAAATGGGTAAATGGGGCCAGTTCTATACTTCATCCGTCTCTTTATGCAGGTGCTTAACAGGAAACATGCGTGCAAATCTTACTCAGAATTTAGTGCCCCTTTAGTTAGTTGTTGAACACTAACAACTGTGGTTTATTCCAGTACTCTTTTTTCTTGCCATGCACCAGTTGATTCAGAAATCACATGTATCAAGAAAGATGAAAGTGAAATCCAAGTTCTTCCTGATACAACAGTGTTTCAGCAGCTATAGGGAGGTCCTATTTCTTCTGTGCATGAGGTTTGAAGGTTTTATAGCTGATATTTTTGAATAATAAATTATGTTTTTCAAAGTTGAAAGGGATAAAGAAGTGTTTTTCAAAAAATGAATGAATTATCAAAAGTGATGCATTATGCATTACTGACATTACTCTGTCACTGTGACGTCTTTCACTTGTATCAAAACACACTGGAATAACTCAGTGGTGTCTACTATTTACTGTGTGGTTATAAGAGAATGCTCTCACCCTAAAAAGCTCTAGAATTTTGCAACACATCCATCTTTCTCCAGACACTTATCCCTGCATGTTTCAAAATCTATGGACCAACATTGTGTAATTCCTAAGCTGAAAAGCTGAAAAGGATAAATATTAATTTTTTTTTTCATATCCTACAAAAAGATTAGGTTTCGACTAATTGTAACAGGGAAAGTTCGGAAAGATGCTGAAACTGAAACCATAAACCGTTGAAAGCTCAACAAAACCCAGTATTTATTACCAGGAGGTGGCCAACAAAACAAAAAAAAACCAAGAGAGAGGATGGAGGAGAAAAATAAGCCCTCAGTACGACTCCCCCATTCACCCAGAAGTTGCTTATGAATTTATCTTACCAACCCAGAATGCCTAGAATTCCCCATAGCAGAAGCTGCATTCTCGGAGAGTCGGCAGGCTCACAAGATAGCAGGCGTCCCTGCAAAAAGCAACGTTGTCCTTTGATGTGAAGCTTGCACCACCCAGCATGAGCTATCTGCTTTTTATACAATTAATTGGTGATGTCTACCTTGGCAGGTGTGGCCAGCACCACCCAGCTAGAGGCCTTCAGTCCCTCCCTCCATTATGCAAGTGGTGCCCCTTCTGCGCATGCATGTGTACTTTGGAATTCCCCCCGCGCTTGTGTGCTATACCTCAGGGGGTCTTTTCTAAATGAATCTGGGGGCGTACTTCATCACCCTCCTCTTCACTTTCTTCTTCAAGTGCCCTTGAAAGGCTGTCAACCAATAGAAAGGTAACGATTAAGTATAGTTTATACAAGATGTTCCCTTCAAGAACGAAGTTCTAGTTTAACAGTGCTTGTTTTCTCATAACTTGGCAGGAAAAGAATAAACTCTCACAGGTGGCTGGACCAACCACAAACCAAAAAATAGCAGCATCTAACTGAGCACGAATACACTAATATTAGACCTATTGTAACATAGGAAATCCAACTCATTCACAGATACTTGGTTTGCGTACTTTTTCAATTGTTATGAAATTGTTGTGTCAACTGAGCTTTAGAAAAAGAAGGGATGGCGAAATTTTCAAAGTGTTCTTCTGCTTTTATAGACTCCTTGTTTAATTTTCTTTCTTTAATCTAAGCAAAGACAGTAATAGAAGCAAGCTTCTCAGAAAATTCTTTATTATGCCTCAATAAGCTATAATTTCTGATAAATAAATTTATGGTATATTGGGGAGATATTTATTTATCCGCAAGTATTTTTACTTATTATTATGGGACATCTAACCAAGGGCGGAAAGCAGGAAATGTAACTTTCAAGGCTCTACTTTGAAGATTTTTCTCCTAATATTGTAGAAAACCAATTAGATTCATTCTAAGAGAAACAAAAATACACTCTTGACTGTAGCAACCTCATTGTGCTGTGTTTTTGGGGGAGCTTGTCAGCATCTGTCTGATCCACTCTGATCTTTATTCCCACTGTAAACATCAAAGACACTTTTTGTTGCTTCTCATAAAAATAAGCATCAGACTTCAACATGTGCTCTTTTGGTTGTTATCTTCTGGGGACAACAAACTGCTAAAATTCAGTCTGCAGAAGTGCTAGAAGAGATCCAAACAATTTCTGCATTTCTGCTTTCCCTGTTTCAGCAACCTTTCATACCTCTCTTTTTTCTCTTATCAAAGTTGCACCATTTAGTCTTTTACACAAGCAACTTTATCTCAAAACCTGTATAGTGTCTTGAGTGCCAAACTTGAAATATTTGATATTAGGCACATCAACATCATTTACTTACAGTAAACCTGATCTTCAACAGAACCCAGCAATGCAATGGCTCTATGGATTTTGTGTCAGGTTCTGTACTTGGTTACACCGGTAAAGTTCATGATGTTCATCTATCAACACAACCAAGTAAGATCTGTTCTGATGAGATGAGAATATAATACTTTCCACAACAAAACACTACTTTTAGAATTTCTGAAGGCCTCATAGCTTCCTTGAACTTCTCTTCAGCAAAGAATAATCTATGCTTGATTTAGGCAATAGTGACAGCCCCTACAGTTGACATCATTCCTCAGAGAAAGCAATTAGAAACCTACTTTAGCTACAGTAGAATTGTATCTCTGCTGAAAGGTTTATCTGCAAAAAAAATTGTCTAGGATGTGACATGCCTTCTTGCAGGCACCATGAAGACACCAAGGCCCATTACAGGGCTGTTAGAAAAACACATAATTTAGCAATAGAAAACCTGTCGGCATCACAGCACATCAAAAGCCTTTTTAAAACTTTAATGATATGTGTACTCCAAAGGCCTGCTCCAAATCTGTTAAAAGTCAGCAAAAAGAAATTTAGAAAGGGAATACCTTTTTTTTAATGTACCCTTATGTGTAATCCATTTATTATTGTGACATAATTGTCACTTGGTTTAAAGAATCACATCCTATGTTAAACAAATAAAATGTTTACTTAATCTATTATGCATTTTTATGCAACTTTGTTGAAAAAGTAGTGACTGGCCCTTGGCTGGTATTTGGTAAGTTGTGACAGTGACGTACAAATATGACTGCATTTTACACACACAGTGAATTTCCAAGTTTGTTTGTATTTTTATAAAACATATAAAAATAACATCCATTAGTGAATGGCATAGATTTTAGGTACTAGTGAGCATAAAGACCTTTAAAATAGACGGGATTCATACATAAAATGGACAGGCTAGTCATTTCTGGTTTGCATGGATTAAAAGTGAATACACCTTCCTGTTACAGTGATCATTTTATTTAACAAGATTCTCATGACATCCCAAAAATGTAGATGTCCTGAGGGACTCTATGAAAAAGCTAGCCTTGATACTAATCTTGGCCTCCAGCAAGGGAGCAGTTTAAGCACACTCCCTCTGTCTCAGTGAGGGTGGCTATGAGCCAGGTTCACCACTAAACCCTGGAGTAAAAGGGGTTTCTCTCTGGTACTCACCAAGGTCCTCTGCAGAGTGTCTGCCAGAAACACCACTGGCATAACCACCCAGCCCAGGAGGCTCCCTGCTCAGCATGAGTTGAAAACCTTATGTTGACTTTCTGAGGGAGGCAGGAAAAATGGGTGGCTGACACAGGATTCTAGGTGTCATTGTGGGGACAAGTCCCACAAAGACTGTTACAGCAATAATTAATTTCCAGGTACAAATAATTATGTTTTGTATACACATACAATTCTTGTAGAGAAGTAAACAAAACAAAGCCTGTGCAGCCCATTGTTAGGCAAAATACAAAGTGAAGAAAGGCATCTTTGCATGTACTTTTCATGGTATTTTTTTTATTTTTTTTTTAATTATTGTTTTTGATGTTTAGAGTTCCAAAGTACTGCCAAAACTAGTCCAATTACATTGCATGAAGCTACTGCAGATACATTCATTATTTCTGATTATCAAAAAGAACAACTTTAATCACAAAACATGTACCAAGTGTTGAGGAAAAATCTAGGGCACAAGAGTGAGTTTAAGCTATGAGGAAATGACAGTTTCTTCTCTATCTATGAAAGAGGATTTCTTTTCATGTATCTAAGATGATACCCTACTTTTCAGCTTTAAAACTCAACAGCTTTCTCCTTTAAAAAAAGAATAAAACTCTCAAATACTTCTCTAATATATTAACTGTCTTAAGGTTCTCTGAATCATCTGTTGGGAGGTGCCATGTCTTACAAAATTACACTGCTTCCAAATATTTTTGCTAATGAAAGGAGAACTGGCATCCACACTTAGGAGTGGCATTTTGTCAAAATTTATCACATCAGTGATAAATGTTATCACTTCAGTCAAGTGAATATATTGCAATTTAAACATTTTAAACTTTTAAAATATTAAAGATCAATAATTTTTGAAGATCCTGAATTTTTATTTATTTCCTTAGACTACTTAGAAATACATTCTGTAAACTCTTTTTCTATGTGTCTCACCTGTTTATGCCTTCTATATTAGTCATCACTATATCACCTCTCTATTAGACAAAATTATTGCCATAGATTGTATAACAAGGGCCCTACTTCTGCTGTACTTGCTGTGAATTATTTTTGTTCCTCTTCCAGCCCCTGTCACCATCCTTCCATGACTTTTGTCTGTTAGTGACAGAAAAATGGTATGTAACACAGAGATAAACTGTCCTCAATGACTGTGATTTCAGATTTTATAGTATTCTGAAGTCAAATCTAAACACTTCTTTCCAGAAAGAAAAAAATTGATGTTTAAGGAATGTTTAATTATGAACATGTTACTGGTTTAAACTGGAGAATGGCAACAATTCATCCTTCATCCCCCTTTATGCACGGAATTCACTGTTGTTTTTAAACATGAAACTATTGGTATGGATTGAGGGTAACTCTATTCTGGAGTGAAAATATGCTATTCAGTTTGCCAAAATTCCTGTTTATTTTTATATTAAGAGATGCATGTTCTTTTTTTTAATTCTGATAGTTGCTAGCTTTAATAGTTCTTAGAGGTTGCCTGCAAATACTATCAAATTCCTGAAAAGACGGAATTAGCACACTTCAAGGATTAAGTCTGAATTTAAATATTTAGCACTTCACATAAAAGTGACCCAGTTTCAAAAATATTATCAGGAAAATTCCACATATGGCAGCAAATCTTGCATTGCTTTCTATGCATGCTTACTTATATTACGATCATTTTCCAATCTAATTCAAGAGAATTCATGAGAAATACTAGAAATACATTTCTCCACATACATCTTTTAGGAACCAGTTTAAGGCATTTCAGAAATATGCAGTCATACAGGAAACCTGTCTTGAAAAAGCTTATGAATTCTGATTGATCCTGGGAACTAGACAATTCATTCTGATTGTAAACTCCATTTTGAATGTGATACATGGCTGATGTACTCAGTGTCATCACCATGCATCACTAACCTGTTTAGTAGTTAACTAGGAAGACTCTCATTCCAAAAAAGCATGTTTGATGGTGGTCCGGCTGAACCTAATAAAAATAGTTTTTGGTTTGAGTAGCCAGGTTTGAGATTGGAAAATTCTCAAATGACAGGAAATATAAAACATTGCCATTATCTTTAAAAATGAAATTATTGAAGAACATCACAACACTGGAAATTACGAAGAAAGTATTTATCACATTTACAATGCATTTTGACAAGCACTACTGCCAGGGTCCTCAAAGGGGCCTCTCTGGACAATGGCTGGAACCACATCACAAAAAATGCAACAGGTTGACATTTAGAGGGACCTGGACAAGCTCGAGAAGTGGACCCATATGAACCTCATAAAGTTCAATAAGGCAGAGTGCAAGGTGCTGCACCTGGGTCAGGGCAATCCCCAGTATCAATACAGGCATGGGGATGAAGTGATTGAGAGCAGCCTTGCCGAGAAGGACTTGGGGGTGCTTTTGGATGAAAAGTTGGATGTGACTCACCAATGTGCACTTGCAGCCCACAAAGCCAATTGCATCCCGGGCTGCAGGTCAGTGGAGGGGATTTTGCTCCTCTCCTTTGATGTGACCCCACTTGGAATGCTGCATCCAGATATGGAATCCTCAGCATACAAAAGACATAGACCTGTCGGAGTGAGTACATCAAAGATGACCAGAAGGATAAAGCACTTTCCTATGATGAAAAGCTGAGAGAGCTGTTGTTCAACCTGGAAAAGAGAAAATTGCCAGGAGACCTTGTTGCCCAAATACTTGAAGGGGGCTTATAAGACAGATGGGGACAGACTTTCTAGAAGAGTCTATTGCAATAAAAAAAGGGTTAATGGTTTTAAACTAAAAGAGGGTAGATTCAGACTAGATATATGGAAGAATTTTTTTACAATGCAGGTGGTGAAACACTGGAACAGGTTTCCCAGAGAAGTGGTAGATGCCCCATCCCTGGGACAAGTTGGACAGGGCTCTGAGCAACCTGATCTAATTAAGATGTCCCTATTCATTTTAGGGGAGTTAGACTAAATGACCTTTAAACGTCCCTCCCAACTCAAATACTGTATAATTCTATGAAGACAGGAGAACAGACAATACTGCAGGCCCGCCAGAACAAGCTTTATTGTGCACAGGTCCATTGTGGAAACAGAAAGCCAAAGCCACCTGATAAGTGCTGGAAAGGGGAGCTCTGCTTCTGAAGTGGAAAACGCTGAGCTGGCCTACAACCAGTGTGCACACTATGCACATTAGTCACTTCAGTGGTGCTCCTGGACAAAGCATGTTTGAGTCTTTGTCAAGTCCCTGTATTTCCTTAATTAATGTAAAATTGCCCAGAGAGGATAATGATGTGGACAAATGGTGTGTTATTGAAAAGACAGGTTGCTGTATCTCAGTCACAGTTTTTCAAGGAGGGAGAAGGCTCTAAATATATATGAAATAATTACAGACTATAGGGAGTGTAAAATGAATAGCCCGTGTTGTGCCTGGTGGGCTTCACAGAAAACAGTTGGTGTGACTTCTGGACAGGGCACTTCAGGACATGTCAGGATGAGGGTGAGCCTGTTGCACTTCACACTGCAACAACCTTGTAAGGTCACAGACGTGAAACTAAGAACTGAGAAGTCATATGTACTGAATTTCCGATCCTATGTTTTCATCTGTTAGATGCATATCGCCAACCTCCGTATTTTCCAGTTTTATTACTGCTATTCCATAAATAATTTATTCTATCCAATACAAGTGGCTTTGTAAGAGTTGATAAATGTTTATACCCGACCTTAGACACTTATGATTCTTTAAAAACACTAAGTAGTTAGTACAAATCTAAAAGTAGGGGATCAACATCTAATAGAATAATAGAATATCCTGAGTTGTAAGGGATACACAAGGATCATCAGAGTCCAACTCCTGCCCTGTCAGGGCAGCCCCAAGAATCACTCCATGTGCCTGAGAGTGTTGTTAAAACACCTCTTGAACTCTGTTAGGCTTGGTGCTGTGACCACTTCCCTGGAGAGCCCTGTTCCAGTGCCCAACCACCCTCTGGGTGAGGAACCTTTTCCTGATATCCAGCCTGAATCTCCCCTGATACAGCTTCAGGCCATTTCCTTGGGTTCTGTAACTGGTCACCAGAGAGAAAAGATCAGCACCTGCCTCTCCACTTCCTCTTGTGAGGAATTGTCATATGCTATTTTAAAGTTATTTTTTGTTTAAATCCATAAGTCCAGGAAATGAGCTTATAAGGAAAACCCTATGTATGATAGTCACAATTAAAATAAAGTCAAAAAGTTGATAGCCCTGAAGTTAATTTAGTTTTGAGACTATTTAACAGAAAATATAAAGGAGGATGTAAAAAGAAAGCTAGTTTCTTAAGGACTGTTTTAGAATATTTCCTAGAAAAGGATACAGTTTGTTTTAGGAATAAACCAGGTGTACATATAAAGAGAGAATAGTGGCAAAGATACCATTCTGGTAAGTCACCTATTTTTCATTGGGAAAAAAAATCAAGCTTGTGATTCTTTAATCTTCAGACGACAATAGCTCTTTCCATCATCTTCCCTGAAGTGCTTTTACATAATTTCCTCAGTGATTTTGAAAAATCTGTTCCTGAGCCAGTTGTGCAGACAAGTTACTGTCCTCTTCAGGTCACCTGTTTTGTTACTGAGTTTTGGGCTAAAGGAGCTACGGCTAAGACCAGAGTTTCTTGGGAGGGAGAAATCCTATTGTTTTTCTTTCTGGTAGAAATCTACATCTTCAGCAGAGAACTGACATAATTTAAAAATGCATTCCTGTCAATGTACTCCAGAAGTGGTGAGAAAAATGAAATCCACAAAGAAAAAGCTCAGATGAGGATCAAGTTGAAGATTTATATCCACGAAACTGAGAAAGAACGTCAGAAATCGCAATCTGACAGAAATACATTTTTTAGAGAAATCTTTGAAATGTTGATAGAATTTCATTAAAAGGAAGGATCTTATCTTACCTCAGTTATATAATACAGCAATACTCAGTACAAACTGCTGAACTTTGAAAATGGCATAAAGAAGAGATAAAAATGTGGAAAACCTCACAGGTAATATATTACAGCCTTGAACCAACACAGGTACCATGTTTCTCCACTAGAATTAATGAAATTCCCTACGAAAGCACTACACTATGATACATGAGTATTTTTCTCAGCAAACAGCACTGCACTGTACTATTTCTGTTATTGACTGAGCAACAATACTAGCTTATATGGTCATTAGGATCTTCAGTCTTTAACACACAGCTTTATATGTAAAAACAATTCCACACCAAAAGACATATCGACTGGTAGATGAATTTCTATGGTTGTTCAATGTCACAGGTTTGAAAAGAGATGCTGGAATCTTTTCCCAAGGTCGCGCCCCCCCTCCAACTGTTTTTTCCGGCACGGGGGTGGGGGCGGAGCGAAGCCGCACACGCTGGGCAGCGCGGGGAGGCCTGGCAGTCCTTTTGGGGGTGGGGTGGGGGGGAATTTTGGGGTTTGGTCTGCGACTGGACAGAGCGGGAGCGTGGTTTCTGGCCGCCTCGTTCTCTTTTCCTGAGAGGAAGTTTTTCCCCACGGGACACCTCGCGGAGGACGACTGAGAGAGAGAGACCGACTCATCTCAGAGTGAGGTATTCTGCTTTCAAGACTGCCTGTGGGAAAAGGACTTGGTT
>NW_016690211.1:8099085-8157570 GCF_001604755.1 Lepidothrix coronata
GTTGTCTTAAGCGTGATTATTGTATAAATCAAAGCACTATTGATTTCTCATTTGTGGATTTAACATTTTCATTTTCACATTTAATCTTATATATATAATAATTTTTGGGAATTGTAACTTTCTTCCACATGCCCACTATATCAACAGGCTGCTTGTGCTGGACCAGTGTGCCTGCCAGACCAGCTTACACCTTTTGCAAGCATATAAAAGTTGATAAATCTTTTCAAATTTATTTTGTTCTCTGACATTAATGAAGATAAAAACATACATGAATCCATTTGCACACAAATTTATTAATTTTTCCAATGAATCTGTTTTCAGCTCGTGTAAGAAGTTGTGTTTGACAAAGCTGCTCTTTGAGGTTCCTTTTTTGAGTTCATCACAATACTATCTACATTTGTATGACTCTCTGAATCATTTCCTCTTTTCTAACAGCATGTTAAGAAGAAGAAAAATGATTTCTTTTAAAATGAAACTTGGCAAAAAAAATCTCTTCGGTGGGCTCTTTTGGGAACTCTACACAGTACCATTGTCAGTAAGTCCAAGGGGGAAAAAAATGAAACTTGCTTATCTTTCATATGCCTTTCTGCCATTTGCCAGAATTTTCATCAGTGCTGCACTAAAAAGGAGAAATTCAGTCATATTTTGGCCAGAGGAGATAAGAAAAATAAGAAATAGCCTTTCTTAGGGAAGATGCTGGGACTCAGATGATACTTTACAGCGTTCCACAGGTATAGATCCAGAAGTTTAGTAAACAGAAATTAATATGAATACATTTCTTTAAGCTGGAAGAAGAGAACAGCTTCAAAACATTTCCTACCTACTTTCAGAGCAAAACATAAAAAAGTTTTTTCCCCAATATACTTTCACTATCTGTGTAGTACTTAGTACAAGTATAAAAAGCTCAAATGTATTTAAATCTATTCCAGTAGGTGGATCCAAAATATTCTGAGTATTTCTTCCTTCATGATCTTGATCTATTGAGCTTGAAAACATTTGAATTCAATTATGAACATTCAAGTGAAAAAACTTTACACTAGATTCAGTGTATTGAATCATGCTGGTATTTCCAAATAACTCCACTCCTTTGCTCCACAGCAGCTGTCTGTGACCGTAGCCATGCCATGCCTTTCAGCCAGACACTTTATCTTCTTCAGAGGTGTCTCTGTGCACAACTCAGCATGACAGATTTTATGCCTCCAGTTCAGAGAGACCAGACTTCCTGCCACCTTCTCTGAACAGAAAAAGGCTTGCCCAGTCACTGATGCCTGCCAGAGCCCTTCCACAACAATGTGCAACCTCACCCCCTTTACACAGATGTCTATGCCACAGAATCTATTCCAGTACAGCTAATTTCTTAAAACTGTGTAGGATTTTTATCCACGTCACTTGCCATAGAATGCCTGTGGTCTTTCAGTGACTTGCCCTCCTACACACTGAATGTAAAGGAATCCTTGCTTTCAAATAATCTCAAAGTAGCAGTTCAGCTGAAACTGAACCAAGTTAACATCTTTGACTGGGAAGTTACTGCAGTAATTTCTTCCAAATGTAATACTTCGTTATTGTTGCTTTGGGAAACTAAGAAGCAGTAAGACATACTTATAGGGACTGGAAGATAGTAGGGTTGTTCAATTTTGTTTCACCATTTCTGAAACCCAGGAAAGAGGAACATAGTTTGACTATACCCCTTTAATACTGGAAAATACCATAATGGCTGTTTTACAAAAAAGGGGAATTAATAACTTTTAGCTTTTCTGGTTATTACAGTAGGTGGTTACAATGTCTAAAATTTTTTTTTTTTTTTTTTTTACTTATGGACAAAAAATTATGTTTGCTATGCTTATAACTGATAAGAGCTCGCTAAACATAAATAGCCTTTGTTAAAATACCTTTAAAAATCTTCATTCTGATAAATACATGCAACTTAATTTGTCAAATGCACAACTGATGTGAATAGTCTGCATATATAATTTCTGTCTAGTTTCCAAGGTGAATGAGTAGGAAATACAGTGCGATTTGCAAGCATATAAAAGTTGATAAATCTTTTCAAATTTATTTTTTTCTCTGACATTAATGAAGATAAAAACATACATGAATCCATTTGCACACAAATTTATTAATTTTTCCAATGAATCTGTCAAATTATTAGACAACAAACGTGTTCTAAGAAAATAATTTTATTTAGCAGTAATTTTTTAATAAAGGATCTTTTGCTTTATTAGATATCTAAATTGCTAAAAGAGATTTTTTTTTTCTAATATTTGATGCAAGTTTGTTCTACGGAAAAACATAGAAATAAAATGAACCTGACTGCACCAAATTCTGTCTTGTAGGAGGGTAGGGATCAACAGAACAGTTTTAATTATTTTGATTTAAAAAAAAAAGTTGTCTCATGATTTTTAGTTCCAAAAAGTATTCATTGTTATAGTTACAAATGTGCTCCAGATGCACAATCAGGGTACTATCGGAAACATATCTACTGTCAGAAATCTGTGCTAGTCCTTAGGAGGAACCTTGGGATTGCTGTATCATCATACTCATTTCAGTATTTTCTGTTTGCCAGGATTTGTGCAACCAAATCCACTGCATGTCTTCCTTTAGAAGAAATATCCTTTTAGCTTGAATTCAAGTCCTGACTATCTCATGATTGAGGAACTGCAAGTAGCTCTTTTTGTACTTTTTTCACCTCTGTGTTGTATGTTGAGGAACAGGCATATTCAGGACTGAGTTCCATGTCCTCTGGGCATATTATCAAGCCCAGTGTCTGTTTGAGTGTTGCCATAGTATTATGCAATGCAGTTCCAGCTAGTTGTTCAAATGTTACACTGGACATATGAAAGGGGATTAAAAAGGGGTGAAACCACAAAACAAGCATGCTGACAATCTACATATATTCAAATTTCAACATAAAAATGTTCTGAAGAACTATGTATTTAGACAAAAATACTTCACATGTGAATACCTGGTTTTGCTAATACCGTGTGCTAGTAATGCAGACATCTACAGACAGCTATAGAATAACTTCTGCGTCCAAGTAAAGAAACCCTTCAGTTTTTACAAGGCAGAATAGGTCTACATGATTTGCTGCAGAAGCTTTAGTGGTGGTGCAAAAATTGGATGAAAATGTTAGATTAAGCTGTAAGGTACATGCATTCATGCTAAAATTATTTTTACAGGTAATATGACACAGGATACTTCCTTCTGTCAGAAAAGTTACATTAGATAGCAGAAGGATGTAGGAAATTTGTGTTTATCACTCAGTCAAATTGCCTGACCGGAATGCTGTTTTTCCACAATTCCTCTGAGATTTTCTTTGAAGACTTAGAGAGGAGTGAAAAGAGAGAACAGGAAGAAGGAAGAGGAGGATGAAGATTAAATATCCACAGTACTGTTGTTCTGGGCTTACCTGTATGCAGCAAGTGGCTTGGGCAGAGCCACTTGGACAAGCCAAGCCAATCTTCTTTTCCTCATGTTTTTTTATGAAGCAGTTTGCTATTTAGCAAGAATTCTACATGTGTTTAATACGATCAATAGGGAACCATAATGAAATACAACCCCATAATGCCTTATGTGCCAGGGCCATAATGACAACACCTCTGTCTACTGCAATGAGCATATCTAGCTTTCACTAGATATTTCACTTCACTGCTTCCTCTATTATTTTCAACTTTTGAACTAGTGTAGTTTTTTCTGGACTGTCATTTTAACTTTAAGGACATATTATAACTAATCCAGCTAAGGTGCACAAGTAGCTATGAATACAGGGAAAAGCAAAAGACGTTGCCACCACTACTACAGATGCAGAGCTGGAGCGAAGGACATGGTAAGAGATGGAGGTGTGCTTTTCCCAAAAGCACTTTGTTTCTCTCATGTCATCTGCTTTGAAGAGATTGGAATACATTCACAATCTTCTCCACTTTTTGATTCAGATTTTTAGGAGTGCAGCTTAATCTGGAATAATGATGCAGTAAGAAAAATAACAATTTTATTTGTATAGTTGCATTTGCCTTAGGGACAACTTTGCTCAGTAATTGCTTTTCTCCACACTTTAGGCTGAACATTCAAACCAGTAGAAGTGTACCAAAACTGGCCTATGTGGACTGATGGTTTTCTAAGTTATCAAGGAGGTAGAGTCATATTAATAACTCAATTTTTACATTGAAATACCGTAAATTACAATTTTTAATTAATATGATTGTGTCTGTTTGAAATACAAGCAGATGACAGTGTTTGTTGAAGACTGAAGAATCCCTTATAACAGCTGAAACATAACTGGTGCACGATAATTTTCCACTATTTTGGATTACTAATCCAACAGCAGCCAAAGTTTTGAACTGAATGCCAAAGCTTCAGTAATTGTATTATTTCTCTGTATTGCCAAAAGCAGCATGTGTGGACACATAAAAAGTAGACACATACCACTCTGAGAACTTTGTAAACATTATTTTAGAAGCCATGAATATGCTTTCTAAAAATGATCAGAGAAAGTCTGTGTTGGGGGCCAATAAAATGGAATAGTCTATATAATAATATTTTCCTGTACTTCAGTTAAAAATGTGTAACTAAATTTGGGAACTCAAAGCTTTCAATCTTCTATTTAAATGCTGGATTGAATATATATTATTAACAGAAATTGAGAAGAGACATATATTTAGAATACTAGGTCAGAAAGACCTGGTACTCAGGAGTACAGTTTTGGAAGCTTTTGCTTATAAAAAAAAAGCAACATGTGCTTAAAAAAACCCAACCAATTAGGGATCTTTATTCCATAAGAAAGCTTCCTACAATGCTTTGTCGTATTTTAAAAATATTTTGGATTTATTTACTATTAACACTGTTCATTTTCCAGGCACACACAAGCAGTTTTCTGGACATCACTGATGTGCTCTATGAAAGCTTCCACATGTACTTTATGACAATAACAAAAAAATCTCAGTTATCAAAGAGCATACAGCAAACCAGTTATATATTATGAGTCTTATTTTTGTAAGTCAGCTTAAAATTTGTGTTTAAAGTTTAGACATTCTTAAATGATTTGCTGCACTAAGGCCAAAGTGTTTCAAAGATTTCAGGGTTAACTCCAGATTTATGTGTACTTAAGACCTATTTTATTTTAGAGTAGAATCTTATTTTGTAAATACTTATAGTTGTGTATATGTTTCTAAGAGACACCTTTGTTAGCTCAGTAGAATGATTTCATAATTTCCATTAATAATATATATAAAAGTAGTCATCTATTTCTGCAGTGACAGGAGTCAAATAATTTTCCAGTAAATTATACATAATTTACCTCTCAAATTTTTCAGTTTAGCATTTATGGAATACACGGAGCAAATAACATGAAAAACAATTTATTGTTTCTTTTTTAACTATTTCAAATGACATGCTTTTCAAGTACTCTGCATCTAACCTGAGTATCTGAATGTTTTTGTTTTTACATTACATAAAAACATCAGGGAAGGTTTAATCAAACTGATAATAAATAAAACAGTCCAGAAGAGTTCAAAGGGCCACTGTGTATAGGGTTGCAAGAGAGTGGGCTTTAGTCATAGCAATTTTCCCTCCTGGCCAAAATTCAGGCCTGTAACTTTCTCTGAAAGTTCAATAACAAAAATGTTGTTCCACTTCGGTTGTTACTCAGCAAGAAAAAAAAGTTTCCAAGGCCACTGGTTAAAAACCAGGAGCTCATTAGACAACATAAGTTCCTGACAACAGACAGTGTTTCTGATAAGCTCAAGAGCAGCTTAGCACAACTGCTCTTTGTCAAGGCCTAACAAGCATTTCTGAGATCACAGTGTGGCCCAGGGTGGAAGTTGTACCACCACAGCTATATGTATAAAGGCTGTAGGAATTGGGAGGCCTCATTTCTTGACTCTGACTTTCCAGGTGTCATAGTGATTTCAATATGAAACTGACAGTGGGGAGGCAGGGAGAAGAGGTGACACAAGTACGGTGACAGGCTGGCTGGAAGGGCATAGCTCTCAGGGAGGTGGCACTGTGTCAACTGTCATTCCATATTACCCGCTGGTGTGTGGATTGGGGGATTATTTTTACTAGACTAGTTTTTGCTGGGCAAGTATTTAGAGAGTTTGTTGTGATGCTGCTCAAGGTCACCAGAAGCTGTGCAGGAAGGACAATTTTAAACCAGGTAGCTTCATCATGCCAGGAACCATCCTTGGAGGAGAAACCCAAGGGGTGATGTGTAATGTGGTCTGGGGTACAGGAGTCAAGATAGTGAAATGTGGAACATGAAGTGTGGTTTATTTTTATTTGAGCTGTATAAAGGCATGGGGCGGTGATGAGGCAAAGGTCATAGTTTCATAGAATGTTAAGGGGTTGGAATGGACCATAAAGATCATCTAGTCCCAACCCATCCTGCCATGGCAGGGACACCTCCCACTAGGCCAGGTTGCTCAAGGCCTTATCCAGCCTGGCTTTGAAGACCGCAAGGTTTGCCGCATCATCCACAACCTCCCTAGGCAACCTGTTCCAGTGTCTCATCGCTCTCACAAAGAATTTCTTTCTATTATTTAACCTGTATTTCCCCTCCTTCAATTTGCACGCATTACTCCTTGTCCTATCACTACAGTTCCCGATCAAGAGTCCCTCTCCATCTTCCCCATAGGCTCCCTAGGTGGATGGATGCTGTTGATGGGGTGGCCTTCACAGAATCACAAAACATTCTGAGTTGAAATGGTCCCACAAGGATCATCAAGTCCAACATTTAGCCCTGCACAGGACACCCCCAAGAGTCACACCACGTGCCCTTCTTGGACCCAAGCGCTGCTGGCGGACTGGGGAGCAGGAACACTGCTCCTAAGCCGTTCTGCCCGGCGCATGGGCGGCGCATGAGCAGACAGCAGGTAGACAGAGCTATTATATTAATAGATGTGTGCGCGTGTCCCTAAGCTGCAGGGACAGGTCCCGGAGGTGGAGGCTGGCACAGCGGCCAGCGGCTAGGCCGCGCAGGGCAGGCGGGAACGGCGCTTCCCGGGGCTGGGGGGTGGTGCGGGGAGTGCAGTGGGTGAGAACTGAAGGAAGGAGGCCGCACAGCTCCCCCGCCCCCTCCCGCGGGCCGGAGCCGCCGTGACGCGGCGACGGCCGCGCAGGCGCAAGAGCGGCCGCAGCGCCTGTTGTATCCGGCCGGCGCCTTTTCTCTCCTCCCGCCTCCTCCTCCCGCCCGCCCGTCCCGCCCGCCCAGAGCCGCCGCCGCCCCTGCCCTGCGCGGCCTCTCCTCCCTCCCTTCCCTTCCCTCCCCTCCGTGTGCCCGGCCGGCAGCGCCTCTCATCTCCCCTCTTACGCCCCATGAAGCGATGGCAGCGGCCAACTTCGGCAAGATCCAGATAGGAATCTACGTGGAGATCAAGCGCAGCGATGGTGAGCGGGGCCGGGGCGGGGGTAGTGGCGGCCGCGGACCCCCCCTATCCCCTCCCCCTCCTCCCACCCCCCCATCCCGTCCGGGCGGGGCCGCGCTCGGGGGCGCGCGGGGCGGGCGCGGGGGCGCGCGGGGCGGGCGCGGCCGCGCGCGCTGGGGCCCATTGTGTACGCGGGGCTGGGGCGGGGCCGCGCTCGGCGCGCGCTGCGGTTGTCAAGGGAGCGCGGGCGGGGTTGGGGGGACACGAGGACGTGCGGGGGGCCGGGGGTGGGTGTGGGTGGTGTGTGTGGGGGGGGGGCGTTCGGAGCGTGGGTGGGTGGGAGGAGAGCCGAGGAGCTTTTGGCAGGGAGGTGGGAGGGCCTTCGGGGAAGGGATGAGGTGATGGAGGGAAGGAGGAAGGGAGGAAAGGCCTTGGGTGTGAAGAGGTAACTTCTTGTCTGCTCCCCGTGCTCTGAAAAATGACACAACGGTGATGTCCTGGCAGGAATGCCTTTGGACACTTTCATCGCTTGGCAGAAAGCATGATGTTATTATTTCACATGTTCTTTGTGATTAAAATGTAAGAAGAGTGCTTGCTATTTACGCCGGTGAGTTGTCTCCGTTGGGGACCCAGTGTTCTTGCCCAGCATCTCCTGGCAGGAGCATGTGTGGTGCCGTCTGGAAAGACACATAAATCAAGGAGGCGTGTGTGGCGGGTTTAGGGTGCTCAGTCTTCATATTTGCCTCTGGAGACATTCAAAACCCACCTGCACGCATTCCTGTGTCACCTGCTCTCACTGACCCTGACTTGGCAGCAGGGTTGGACTAGATCATCTCCAGAGGTCCCTTCCAACCCTAACAATTCTGTGATGCTATGTGGTAGGAGAGCTGAAATGGGTGGCTGAGTCCACGGCAGGTCACTCATGACTTCAGCTCTTGGATTTGAGTGGGAATATGTCATCTATTCTCAGCCTCTGTGAGGTCTGTGAAGCCTGCTAGACTGGGGTGGGGTTCTGCTGGGATTTTCTGGAAGGTTTTTTTCTCCCCCCCTTGGGTCCAGGAGCTTGCTAAAGAATAAGCAGATGTTTCTAAGGGAGGAATGATCTGAAGGTCAAAGGCCCTGAAGTTAGTATGGCTTTGTCATGAGGCAGGAAAAAAGCAGCCAACAAGCTTTATACAGCTTGTCTTTCTTGTGTCCCATGCTGCAGTTCAACCCTACAATGAAATAATGGTTGGTGTTGGCTGGACACTGTATTATACCCAACCCCTCAATTTCTGCCTCATGGCTTGTCTGTCACGTGAAGAATCTGATCAGTCTGGCAGTTGTTTGCATAACTCCTGAGGATCTCAGTTTTTGTTTTCAGAAAACCTCACAGTAGCAACTCATAAAACTGTTTTTGTGAGGTCTGTGTGAACTTCTAAGAAATGTTACTGTTTGGTTAGTATGCCTTTGGAAAATAAGGCACGAAAATGCTTTGCTTTTCCCCTCTATGGGGTGCACATTTTTTAATGTCAGAAGTGAGTTTGGTAACTCTCGAATATAACAATACTTATTTTCATCACTCTTGGTGGTTTACATATTTTGCCGCATCACTTACACATGTGATGCAGCTCATTAAGTATATTACACATCAGTAATATATACTAGGGGGATGCTCTCATGCCAGTTTCTCAAACTATAGGGTTTTGAGCATTTGTGTTAAGTTGGTCCTTGGGTGAGCAAGACTGCAGATGATGGGTTCTGGTTACTGAGAGGTGTCCTTGTTTTTCACTGGGGCTGGAGGAGATGCCCCATTCTGGCTTAGGCTACTGACACACTTAATGTGTCACCCTCTTCCCATTAAACTGTAGGAGAAACTGTCCTAGGTATGTGGAAGGGAGTATTTTGCGAAAGATATGGAAAGACAGCCAACACTAGATTGCATTGCCTTTCAGGGGGTAAGTTTTCTAACCTCAGCTGTGGTTGCATAGGTGATTGAAATTGATCTTGCTGCTGCTAAACAAGAGGAGGGTCTTGCTGCCTGTGCCTCTGTCAGCTGTAGTGTTCCTGCAGACTCTCTCCTATCCAATGTGGCTAATGACTTTTTTTCTGATGATGATATAATACATCGATTGATGATTTGATTCACTAAACACAGTGGAAAACTTTTGGATGTGCTAGTTTTCTGCACAATTAGTGTGCCCTAATAGCTCACAGAAAGATCTGTGACCACAACAGTATTAGTACGTAGAAAAGGCATGGCCAGGATGACATAGAAGTCTTCAGATATGATCTTCTGATTCAGTTACAGTGAGCCTTCTGTATCTGCTCTATCCAGAACTGTATCCTAGGTAGAATCAGAGCTGTCTGTCATACCAGCTACTCTTGGCTGAGAAAGCACAATTAAAATGGTTTAAGAAACTTTTGGAAAGAGGGATATGTTTGTACGGGCTTTTGTTTTACATGTTGTCTTATCTATAGGGAATCCTTTTTGAAAACTAAATATTATTTTGAGAGGTAGGTATAGTATTCTTTAAATGTTCTTTATTTACCTATTTGCTGCATCCAGAGAAGAATAAAGTTTTACTCTGTTAGTGGAGTCAATGAAAAAGTATGCATTTTTTTCTGTCTACCAGTTGTGTTAAACACTTTTCTGAATACAGAGTTTTATTGATTCCAGATAACTGTTTTTCTTTAAGTAAAAAGGAAAGCTTAAAGAAACACACTCTTTTGGTGAAACGTGAATGTTACAAGTAAGACCAGAACATTCTGGAAAGAAAAGTCATTCTGTCATTTTGACAAGTTCTAATTAGCTTTAAGTGTTGCATGAGAGATTTATTCTAGGACTGAACAGAAAATATTGTTGTACAAAAGAAAGGCATTGTTAGAAGTCATGGCCAAAAACACATGAAAACCAGTGTTTGGATAAAACCCAACATTTTCAAGCACTGATGCTGCAGAGCTGCTTGCTGTGTATGTGTGTGTTTTTTCTCAGTGGGTAAACATTGATATAAATGTTGCCTAGAGTTGCTGATAATATTTCCACTTATAATTGGAATAACTATTTATGTTCATGTATTGTAAGAGTGTATTGAGTGGTCAGCTAGTTTGTTTTTTTTTAATAACTTCTGATACTGAAATCTCAGTAGGTTGCTTGAAATATACGTTGGTAGTCTGTCTTGAAACTACAAAGAACTTCTTCAGCTTAGGTTGCAAATTGCTAAGAATGGACTGCATTTCCACATTTTAAAAATGTATCTTATCACATGGAAGCTAGGAAGGTGGGAGAGAAGCCAGAAGGCACCCACCAGACCCACTGTAATGATCCTGTCCAGAAGATGCTCCTTGTTGAAGTCTAAATATGGGCATTTGTTGACGAATTCCCTTCAGTCAAATAATAATACCCTGCCAGTTTGTGTGTGAACTTAGACCTGTATCCACACCTCTTGTGCTTTATCCCATTAATGATTAATGATGACAAAGACCTATGTAATTACTTGGAGAAAAAATCTTTCACATTTTTTTACTCGTAAATTCAGTCTTTTGCTGAAATAAGATAAATCCCTTCTACCCTGCAGACCTTCAGCAGGCTGATTAATGTTTTGTCTTTACTTTTTCAGTCCTGCTTTGTTCTGTCCATTGCCTCCTCAGACTGTTCCTATTCTGTCTGTCTTTGCATATCTGAAATACTACTTAGAAAGACAGAAAATTAATTATATATTTGCTCATTTTGAAAGTGGGATGGGGGGGAGAGAGGAGCAAATACAGTTCTGGTCTCACTGTTTCAGAAATAATGTACAGGCATGAGAAGAAGGGACATTCTTGTAATTGGAAGAGTGACTGAAGATTTGACTGAACTTTAAAGATAAAGGAAAAATGCTGTATTTTCAAGGATTAACCATCTAATGGTGTAACAAAGAAGTATCATGACTTTGTGCCCATGTTTTTCATAATACAAGAACAGGAGAGCTGTCAGTGTCTGAAAAGGAAATCTTAAAATTGTTAAAGGAGAAAAGATTAAGTATTACCCCATGGAGCTTGTCACCAGAGCAGATTGAATCTAGAAGCATAACAGAATTTTAAGAAGAATGGTAGGACCATCGAGTTTTGCACTAAAAGCTAGAAAAGTATACACCAGCAACTGTAAACAATAATATCTGTTCTTCCTGAGTCTGTAGTTTAAATAACTTCTAACTGATGTGAGATAGGAAGAAATCTTGCCCGTGGCTGTGTTATTTTTAATTGCCTGCTTAAGAATTTTCTTCATTTGTCTCTGAAGCAGCTGGAACTGGTCACGGTCAGGGATAATCCATCCAGTCCAAAAACCTACTGGCAGCTCCTCTCTCCATCATCTTGCCAAAACATCATGGTAGCTGTTTTTACCTTCAAGCACAAATGAGACTACATTTTTGCAACAGTCAGAGGTCTAATGTTTTTCTTTAAAATCCGACTACTATGAAACTTGTGTTTCTCAGAGTTGAGAGGTCCACAGCATCCTCTCTCTTCTGGATAATCCTGTATGATGTGATCTTCAGGTACAACTCCCAATAGCAAGAACAATTTTATAGCAGGATAGAAGGTTTAATGATGCTATAAAAATTCTGTTCAGATTTGGGTAATCACCCTATTTTACAAGCTCGTGGGGAGAGATTTAAATGGTAATGTGCTTTTACTCTTTCCTTTGGTGACATACATCTCTTTGTTCCCTGTGATTAATACTTTTCCATTACCACATTTAAATCATTTAAGTCAATTGCCTAATCCCTATGTTAGCCATACAGACACACGTGTCTTTGTGCTTCCATAGTAGCCAGAACACACCCAAGGTTTCAAGTCTGCTGTTCCTGGTCCAGCATTTAGGCTTACTTATCTGGTGTAGGTTCTGATTGTTACATCCAGAGTTTCTGGAGATTGTTCCCTCAGAAGAATTGACCAGGAGGATGTGTTAAATTTTCTGTGTCATATTTGAAATCACTTTTTAGCATTCAGCTTTCATTAAGCAGTAAGTGAATTTTCACTGTAACTCACAGATTCTCAGATATTTTTGTAGGCCTTCTGTATTTTGTATAAATAGTTTTTTTGAATGACAAGAGTTGAGTCCTAATCTTCAGAGAATCGTCTCATTTTTGTTCCATAAATATGTTTAATACAGCATTACATACAGAGCTGTATGTGGCAACTGGAATCACACAGCTTGTATTGCCTGTTTTTCCCCACACTAATCATGTTGTGGGGGAATCTATCCTTTGTTTCCATTTAAAAGGTAAAATAATTGTTCTTTTCACCCAATCTCTGTAATGGCCTGTTACGTTTAATTCTGTAGTAAGTATTTAGCCATAAGATGGTGCTGACTGTGTCCGATAACCTGGAAGTGTGCTTTGTTCATATCCCCAGAAGATACCACGATCAGTCAGTTGTGGCTTAGAACATCCATAAACCACTGATTTACTAGAAGTCAGTGAATTCATCTGCCATGTTAAATGCTTTGCTGAAGTGGATCCCCCTTTGGAGGTAGAACAGAGGGCTTGATATTTGTCTCTTGTGCCACTCTTCACCTTTCCTGGTAATTTTTCCTGGGAAACGGTGCAACCACAAGTAGTAGTTCTCAGGGAGAGTGTTACAAAGATGATATTGCCATTGTTAAAAAGTATTCTGCGGAGCTGATATTACTGTATTTGTATTTTGGCATTGCTAAATATGTTAAACTTAGATTTTACATCTGTTAGACAAAAGGCAATAAAACTGTGTGGAAAATGACATAAGATTTGCCTTTCCTGGAAAAGAGAATGAATTTTTTAAGCTATGCTTATGTTTGTTTTTTTTTAATGTGCGTAGTGCACTTCATCTTTTACATGAGCAGTACATGCATAAAAGACTTCTGATAACTCTACTATTACTGCCTAAATTCAGTTGTTTCATGTTGCTAGAAACCAAAGTGAATTTTAGAATTGCTTAGTTTAAAGGAGTAGGTAGGAGTTCTTGAAGACAATTCTGTACTGTGTGTCTAACCAAGACTTTTGATGACCTTTTTCAAAAATGTGAGTTAGCAGTTAGATTTAGTAATTAAGCCACTTGATCAGTTTTTTTCTTTTTTTTTTTTTTAATTGGCTCTTGTTTGACAACATTGAGTCTGATACTATATTTGGACTCTTGAAAGATGAATGAGGAACTTTGTTGCTTAAAGGCTTCAATGTGGTAGTAGAGTTTTTTATTTTGCTTTAGTCATATAAATATGCTTTCAGAGTAGCTTATTTTTTTTACTAAGAGCAGTTCCTGTTGCATCAGGCATAAGTGGCTTTTGGGTTTCCCAGGCTTGTAAAGGGAACTGTTTGTTGCATGCCCTGCTGCTGGTGTAACACCAGCAGACACCCTGCAAAGCTAATTGATCAGTCCTAGTCAGTAAGAAAGTGACTTGCAGGTAACTTGCAGATAACAAAATAGTCTTTTGCTTTGTTTTCATTTTTATGAGTGTGGTAATGCTTTTCAGATGGGGGAATGTTACTTGCTTTCAAGTTATCAGTAATCCGATTGAAGCTTTGCCAAGTGCAAGTTTGATGTTCTCATGACTCCCATCAGGCACTCACAGCTCTTGTGTAATTCCAGATATCAGAAACGTGAGTATTATCAGTTGCTTCTGTTAATTACGGGATTGTTCTGAGAGTTGCCTTCAATGGATGAACACACTGTGAATGGAGGGAGACCATTCACAGAAAGGGTGGTCTTTGTTTAAAACTTAATCTTTAGAAGAAGGTAGGTAGCATACTTGTGCCCTTGCAGGCTTTAGAAATTTTGTTGCACAGGGCTGCACATTTTGCAGTCACTGAAAAGCGTTACTTTTATCGGATGACTGAACTACATATGGAGTTTGAGGAGTATTTCCGACTGATCTATAAAAGTGTTTGCTAGAGATGCAGGCATTGCATAGTGATGTCCTGATGAGGATCTCTGGCTCCAGGAAGATGGCACTAGAAATAAATTCAGTTTGAAAAGCACATGCACACTTAGATTTTTGAATACTCAAAATTTCTGATCCCAGTTTTGATTGTGTTTGCTTGTACTTCTGTATTTTTATTATTTGAACTTCACTGTCGATTTTGACATTTTAGATTGGTAGGAATTCAGGTAATGATGAGCGAGGTGAATATTAATCACAGCCAGGTGATTTTAAAGTTACAATTAGCTTTCATCAAACACAGAAGAATTAAAACATTGCTTAAAGTTTTCTTGTTCGTTTAAACTTTTAGAATTTTGTTAAGCTAAAGTACAAGCTTTAAATTTGCATGAGAATAAAGTTGTCTCAGTTTTGACCAGGAGCAACAGTTGGCAGCTCTGTAATGAATTGAGTTATGGCACATGTTCTTACTAAATATAATATTTTTAAACAAAGGGGGAAAAAAGCCCCAGCAAACAACAAACCATTACGTGACATGTGGTTCATGAAAGGCAAATGGTAAAAGGATGAAATATCCCTGTGGCCAATTTGGGTCAGCTCTCCTGGCCATTCTTTCTCCCAGAACACAGAAAACTGAAAACTCCTTGATTTAGGGTAAGCACAGATTAGCAACAACCAAAACATCAGTGTGTTATCAACATTATTCTCTTACTAAATCCAAAACACAGCAGTGTACTGGCTACTTGGAAGAAAAATAACTATCCCAGCCAATACCATAGAAGAACAAACTTGGATTGAATCTAATTTTGCTCCTAGACATTATAAATGTATTAAAATTTATACCGAACTCAGAGGGCCTGAATCTGCAAAAATATTTAACAAAGTATTCTGGAGAGTAACTTTGAGAAGCAGTTTTAAAGATTTACAGAAGTTGCCTGCATAGTTGTCCTAAAGAACTCCATCATCATCATCATGGCTGGGCTTCGCGAACGAAGATTTGGGAAGAGCTCTACCCACGTTCGTTGCAAGCACGTTGGTGGCTGAAAAGGCCAATAGGAGACAGGCATGTCCGGTTGCAGAAGGCACAGCAGAAAGACTCCTTAGGTGGTATATTCTGCAAGGCACGATTCTTTCTGCATTGCCTTTTCTGCTCAAGGGTGATCCTGTGTGCTTTCTCAAAAGCATCAGCAGCGTTATAGATGGTGTGTCTCCAGGCCTCCTGATTGGAGGCCAGAGTAGACCAGTTATGGTGATCAATATGGCCAAGGCTGAGATGTTGTTTTAGGGAGTCCTTGTATCTTCTCTTCGGGGCTCCTCTCATGCGGCAGCCAGTGGCAAGTTCACCATAGAGTAGGATCTTAGGGAGGCGGTGGTCCTTCATCCTGGAGACATGCCCTGCCCAACGCAGCTGCATTCTCAGCAACATGGCCTCAATACTTGTGACTGCTGCTTGTTCAAGAACAGATGTATTGGTCACATAATCTGACCAGTGGATGTTTAGGATTGTACAGAGACAGCGTTGATGGAAGCGTTCTAGGAGTCGCAGGTGGTGGCGGTAGATGATCCATGATTCAGATCCATATAGGAGAGTAGACAACACTATGGCTTTGTAAACACTGATCTTTGTGCTTTTCTTCAGGTGTTTATTTCGCCAAACTCTTTTATGAAGCTTTCCGAAGGCACTATATGCCTTTGCTAACCTGTTGTCTATCTCTCCATCAATCTTACTCCAAGGAACTGCAAAAAGATGTCAAATTATATTTAGTTTTACAAAACTCTAAAAAAATTTATATAAGACATTGAAGTATTCCTGAAATTAATTTACAAGTTGTGAACTCATGGGACAGTGGGAATGTCATTACTGGGAACTGAATGAAAACCTTCACTTATGCCAGTAAAAGAAAAATGTGATAGAGGACAGAAAATACAGTTGCGTTATACATTAATGTCTTGTTCCCATTTGTGTAAAGTTTGCATCTCTCATTGCTTAAACTTTCTTAAATATGAGAACTGGAGGGGGTTCATGTGGGCTATGGAAGGGACCAGCGGGCATTTGAAAACCTTGCAGGAATTTTGAAAATGGGTAGATTATTGTTGTTTTCATTTGGGCTTTTTTTTACACTTTGGAAGGGATATTGCTATGTGAATAGATTAGATTAAGATTACTTTTTGAAAAGTGAATGAAAACGTTTTCCTTCTCTCCTTATGAGGTTTCTACTGAAGTTGAAGAACCTTGTGGTTTTATGAACTTTGTGAAGTGTTTTTGTCTTTTTGGAGGTTCCTTACCACTTATAGTACTTACAAATAAACTCACCACTACTATAAGAACTAGTAGAGGATCAGATGGATGGTTCATCTAACGCAACAGCTGTTGAAGAGACTATTTAGGGAAAGGAGGTCAGCCTTGCCACTGTCCAGTCTTTGTCTTCCTACACTATTCAAAATTATATCTAGGATATTATAAGTACAACTCTGTCTAGTCCTATTAAATAACCATTTATAGACCTATTGTATGTGAATTTATTGAATACCTTTGTTACCAAACTTACACTGCCTCTTGCAGAAACAAGATTGAGAGGTTCTTCGCTGCTTGCTGCACAAAAAGTACATTACCACTTTTATCTGTGCCTTAAGAGACTTCTTCCAGCTTTAGTGTTGCAGGATGAGGTTGTCCCTTATGGTTGTTAAGTGCAACCAATTCCCAGTTTTTCCCTCAGAAGTGAGCAGTTACTTGCCTTAATATTGTAATTTTCTTTGTCGTCTTATTTGTCCTTCTCTTAGCTTCCTTTAATTTCACTGCATGTTTTTTGTGGTGTGAAGACTAGTGTCACAGTACTTGAGATGTGGATGTACCTAAGATTTATTTATACTTTGAAAATAATACTTGCCTTTAAGTTTTACCAGCTTTTTTTGTCGTTACAGCTGCATGTTTAGTCAATGATGTTTTCAGAGAACTGTGTCAACTTAAGGAGCTCTTGAGTTGTAACTTCTAGTTCCAGCTTCAGTGTCATGTACCCATAATTTAGATTTGTTTTCTCTCGGTGTGTTACCTTGTCTTTGTCTATGTTGAAGCTCATCTGCCATCTTTTTCTGTACTCCCTTATTTTTGGGAGGGCCTTTTGAAATCATGTCATCTGACTACTCAAAAAGCTGTCTTGCCAAAGGATTAGATGGTGGATTTAGTGTAATTCAGAGTGTAACTAAACACCAAGCTGGAAGATGATGTGTAAGTTTGCAGCTACAGTTTTGAAAGGCTTATATAATAAAAGAAAACAGTGCTTCATTTTCCCAATGCCTCCTTTATTAGTACTTGTTTGCATGTAATCTTCTTGTATAGAGGATTAGAATATTTTATGATTTGCGCTGTTCCAACTGTGAATTTATCTTGCACCTTATTTTAGTCTAGTGTCCTGGTAGCATGATCATTCTCAGTGCACATGTGCTAGTTCACTTCCAGACTCACATCTGAGTGAACAAGATGACCTGCCTCCAACCAGTAGCCTGAACTTCTTTGACTAGTTCTCAAGAATAGACCCGAACTGCACCATTTGTCTATCACTATTTGAACAATCCTTCTGTATTTTAGTAAGCATCATACTTTTATATTCTTGTGCCTGTCCCTGGGCGCGCAGCACATGCTCCTATTCATGCTCCTAAAAGCATCATAGTGGGAGGCTGCAATGCAGTTTTATCAATTTTGTGTAGGTCAAGGCAAATTAAGAGCTCTTGGTGCTCTAGGCATGCCATTTGGGACCACAGGGTTGCACTTGTAACAGAGATTTCAGTTCATATGAAAAATGGGCTTTGGACATGTATTTTCTGATCATCTCTTACTTCCTCATGCTATTCTTTAGTTCACTGTGAAAGTAACCATGGAGCACACCAAATTCCTTTTGTATGAAATGTAGCTGGAGGGTACACTCAAGATATGTATATGATGTCCTCTGAAAAAGGATGTTCACACTGTGGTGCTAGACCCTCCCAGTCCCCTCCAAAACACATGTTATGAATATCTGATCCCCAGCACCACCTGCTTTGCTCTGCTCCTGTTGCAGCACTGTGCTACTCACTGCCATAGACAGAGCTGGGGAGCCTGGGCTGAGCACTTAAAGCACTGCACATTTAATGTGCCATGAATGATGCTGTCCCAGGGAAGTTGTGGGCATGAAGCAACCCCATACCAGTTGTCTTAGGGTTTCTGTCCATAGTGTGGTCTGAAAAAAAGGCACAGAGGTGATCTCCAGGACTTTCTGTTACAACCTCATACTGCCTGCTGCTTGATAATGAGGAGGTTGTTCATGGATTATGCCATGGCTCAGTAAGAGTGTGGCACAGTCTACCTTGACAGCAAGTCCTAGATCCTTGTAGGAGTTTCTTCCCTTCCCCATCACAAAGAGAAAGACCATTGTGGTACCCCAACAACAAAGCCAACAGAAGTGAGTAAAAAGATTTTGTATCATGTCCATTTTGTGTCATGTCCATCACATTGACATCCATTTCAGAAGTGATTACAGCTCATCCTGTTTTATTTTGCTCTGAAGCAAATGGAAAAATTACAAATCTAATCAAATCATTCTAGGAACGTACAAACATTCTAGGAACGTACAATCATTCTAGGAACGTGCCTTGACAAAAAGAAGTAGCAAAGTGGAGGACAAATGCTAAAGTACTTCTAGTCTCTGTGTCCCAAACTAGCGTGCTAGAGATGGAGTAGGTAAACATGATGTTGAATTCTGGAGCTGAGTATGGGGTGACATGACCGAAGCTTGGCCCTGCCAGGGCCAATATGGGAGGGGCTTTGTGCAGCATTGTATCTCTGAATTTCAGTAAACTGTTTAGTAGAGTATGAAAAATTATTTAGGTGAAGCTTAACATGAGAAAGGTAGTGTGTTTAAGACAGGGGACGATAACATACCTAGTAATTTTTAACTAACAGCATACCTTCTGGGATCAGTTTTGGGACTGTCTGCCTGTTTTTTTCCATCCGTTAAAGTTATTAATTCCTGAGAAAGTAACACTGTTTTTGGGAAACTTCATTACCATGTTAGTGTGTGATTATCACCTCTGTGGAGATGTATGTCTTGAAGGAAGATGAGGAAGTACGGAATGAAACAGCTGAGGTAAAAAGTGACACAAAGTGAATGTGCTTTTGCTGTAGATTAGGACATCATAAACTGTAAATGGCAGGTGTAAAACTTTGATATTCTAGCTAATCACAAAGTAGGTGTGGACTACAGGGTGCAGTGCCAAGAGGAAAAGTGAGTGCCATTTCAGAATTATTGTAATTTGTCAGTGAGTGCTCCTGTGGAAAGTGATCTGGAACTTTTCCGGGATATTGCACCTCCTCCTTAACAGTTTTGGAAAAGCAGATACTTCTAAAAGACTGAAACAGGTAGAGTTAGTTCTTGTATAGGTTTGTTTGTACAAGCCATAAGAAAAGCACAGAGTACTAAATGACCGCAAACACATGCAATCTGTGAAAATATTTGTGTATATTGACAGCCAGGTGCTAGTGCAGCTTTTTGGGTGAATAGCAGAGGCACTACTTAATAACGTAAAAGTGAAATGTATTCAGTTTATTGAAAGTTTTCTAGGGGACTTATGGTATGTGTTAGATATGACCAGACAGGTGCTTCCTTCCAAATACCTTTTTCTGTGGGTGAGTTAGTAAGTAAGTAGAGAACTTAAAAATGATAGGATGACTGGCTTGGTACAGCTGAGATAACTTGCTGGTAAATATCTACATATCAGTGCATCTGTTGGCCATCATGGTGTGACAGTTATGAATTCAGCTGCTTTAGAAACACCTCTCCTCTCTCTGACGCTGACACCTCCAGAGGCAATATGCAAGTGTAACTTCTGAATGCTACAGTGGTGAGGTGCTATTGAAAACCCTTTGGGAAGCCAGTGGGATGAGTGCCATTGATTTAACTGGCAATTGAAGCTTCTGAAAGCAAAGAAAGGGAAGATGTTTTACGAGGAGCTCATTAATGTAAAATAATGCCCTTTGAAATGTGCTTAAAAGAGTATTAGGTCCCCACCCTTAAAAGAGACTGGACCTACCTTGAAGGGAAGTAAAAACTGAAGTGTTCCATTGAATGGGGAAACCACAGGAAACTTGTTTTGAATACAAAGGGAAATTTCAGAGATCAGCTTGCTAAATGAAACACTAGCAAAAACCCATGGCAGCAACATGGGGATGCAGCTCTTGGTAATTTCAGAGAAACTACTTCAGTATGGACATCTAACAAGTTCAACTAGGCTGAGCATGGTGAATTTTAATTTAGTGGTTCAGAGTGGAGGGGCTTAAATGCAAAGGGAGCAAAAAAGTTGCTTATGTCCTGTTTGCTGTATGGGGGACATTAGGTGTACTGTATTTTCAATCTAAATATCATACACAGTTAGTTCAGTGACATGTCTGTGTGTTGCTTATTTCTTCCCTCCTCTTTCCTTAGTGGACTGTCAGTAAGATCTGTGAACTTGATTTTTCTAAAACACTGGTGTTTGATTGGTACTTGTACATAAATTACATACATATCTCAGCTTGGGATATTTCTAAGTTTGGTAGCTTTCTATGCAGAGGCAAGAGTAGATTAAGTTGGATTTTAATTCAAAGCTGAAATATATAGGCAGAAGTGGGAAACTTGATTTGGGTAATACTGCTTTATGTTGTGTTCTCAAAATCCCTGTCTGTTACTTTGTAGAGGTTTACAGAGATGATAAAATGTGTTTGTAACATGCATGTCATATGAAGGTCTTGTGTATTCCTGTGATAATTTAGATAATACAGCAAAACAAGTTGGTAGCAGCTAAGGATCATTCAGAAAAATTAATATTAAAATATGTATTTAATTAGAAGTATATTTTTTAAGAACTCACTTTAGAAATATTGTAGGTATTGTGCATATCTAATGGTTCATTTGATAGTGTGATAACACTGTAACTATGGTAACAGACAAGACAATAAGGAAGGCTGGAAAACCCAAAATAAATCCCTATGATTAAAACAAAACTGGTGTAACTGTGGTAAATGCAAAGAAAATAAAAGGCTACTTGTTTGTGGATAAATGAAACTTTGAAATAAAATAAAATCAAATACGTTTAGTGTTGTGGAGAAAGTAACATCAGTCAGCAGTAACTGATGGTTTTTCCTTGGGGGATTAGCAGCAGGACTGTCTGTGCAGTGCAGGGAAGACCATGACAAGTGCTGATTGTCTGAATAGGGACATCCCCACAGTTGACACTGCTGGAGACAGCAAGCCTGAAATTCTCTTTTTCTTTCGGATTTTTACGTTAAGGTTTGCTAAAGGCATTATTTGGTGAGTAGAGGATTTTTTTCACTTCTCTGAGCTCTATGAGAGCAGGAAAGCCTTTCCACCATAGTTGCAAGGAATGCAACCTGTAGCACAGAAGACAATTTTCTGGACCACAGTAATTCTGATGAGTGCTGCTTCTGGATTTACAGCCTCATGTTTCTCATAAACGTTTTTTTTTTTTTTTAATATGTAACTTGGGGCTTATATTGCTTTTAAAAGCGACTGAAGAAAATTGTACTTTTCACAATTTTAATTTTTGACTATCAAGTGACAGAGGGTGAAGGTCAGTCATGTCCAGGTGTCTCTAGATGAGGTAACATTCATATTAGTCCCTCATGAACTAGAATAGGAAAATCATGGCTATTTCATGAATGTGTATTATACTGTTTTAAGGGATGAATACCTTCTGTTGCAGTGGTCATCCTCAGCAAGACTATAGCAGATATGAAGTTTTAGTATATTTTTACATTCACCAACATGTACTACTGATGCACTTAAAAGCTAAGTCTGATAGTCCACTGCCTGAGCTAATAGAACACATTTGTGCTCCTGAAGATGTGGCAAGTACAGGATTTCTTTTACTGAAGGTCTGTTAATGTTGCCATAATCTGGTTCTGCTAAAAATAGTTGCCTGGGTTTGAGCTGACAAGGCTTAAACAACTGTATGATAATCATAATGTAATGCTGCTGGGTAGGGTCCTGCTACTGGTTTTGGGGGTGGAATGAGATGATCATAGTGGAAATTATGAACCTCTCTTCTCCATAGCCCAATCCAGACCCTGAGTGTAAATTTTTAATTATTATGACTCAAAGGTATTTTTAAGACTTCACAAAACTTTTGCATGTAATGTGTGAATACAGTGCCTTTTGTGGCAGGCAGACTTCAATTATGTGGAAGCTTTATTTCTTGAGTCACTTGAGAGAGCAAAAAGGGGTTTCAGTCAGTGCTGTAGCCCAGTCTGTAGCTTGGAAAACACCAACCCATATTTCACACTGGTAACTTATGTTTCTGAGAGGTAGTGGGAAGATGAAAAGGCTGTGATTTTAGTATTGTTGATTGCTGCCTCAAAATTTTGCTGGTTTGGAGAAGTTTTGCAGGCAGAAAATGTTCAGTTTGCTTAGAGGTAAGGATCTATGTACAGCTTGCTATTTGCAATCAGTTGACACTGCTACCTAGGTTGGGGGTTAGTTAAAATGTTTGATTTTAACTGCCCTGGTAATTTGCTTTTGCTGCTCATCCTGAACATTTTTGTGCACCACTAGCTGCCTTAATAGCTCTTACAGAAACGGATATTTATCTGATATGTCAGCAGGTCAAATCAGTATGCTTGCTGCCTTCTGTTTGTCAAATGTTCATCAGAATGACTAGGAAGAAAGCGAAGGAAGAGTTATTTTTCACTTCTATTGATTAGAGTGAGAATATTGTAATGTATGTGTATTTAAGGTAATTTTAAAGTGTTGGCTTCGCACAGTTCTGTGTTGTATTGCTGTGTTGGCAGCAGTATTTTCTGCATGCTCTAGTTAGCAGGAGATAAGCCAGATGTCACATACTGTATGACAGAACATATTTACACAAATATTTTTTTTCAAATAACTTCTCCATTAGTTGTGAGCCCTATAGAATATGCTGAGTTAGAAGTGACCCGTCAGGATCATCGAGTCCAACTCCTGGCCCTGCACAGGACACCCAAAGAATCACACCATGTGCCTGAAAGCATTGTCGAAATGCTTCTTGGACTCAGACGGGCTTGGTGCTGCGACCACTTCTCTGGGGATCCCTATAGCAATGGAACAACTTCCCAGAAAAAAAGTTGCTTGTGATGTCAATTCTACTCATGTGACGAGAGGCACTAGAAATTAATGGAATGCTGAGGGAGTAGTTGTTGTATCAGCTTTACTTTCTTCTTTTGTTTCTGAGGTGTGTATGAAGATGAACTTCCTTGAATCACTGGTTACTTTTTCAGTTTGTCATCATGCATGTTCATTTTTACATGGACATGCTTACATGTCACATTTTGTACCAGCTCTAGAAAGTGCACCAGAAATTAGGGACATTGCGTTGAACCACTCTGTGCAGATTGATTTGGCTCTTTTTTTGTTGCTTGGTCTTACTTTATATGCTGGACGAGATTTATGCCAGCCTAATTGGTTGCTGGCATTCCTGAATTTCCAGCTGCTGTATTCGGCTGTGTACTAGAAAAATATAATGGAATACTGTTTGCAGAGAGCAAGAAGCAATTGTAAAGATGTAAATGTGCTATCTGGCACTTCCATAACGTGTACAATTTTAGTAACACAAAGAATTTTTAGGAACAAATTGTGTGAGTACACTGCCAATTTAAACATTGTAGTGAATATTTTCTGTTTAAGCTGAGAATATTTGGAAAATGGACTTTTTTTTTTTTGTCAGTGTTGGGGTTTTTCGTAGTTTTTTCGTAGTCCTGACTTTGTTGGCCAGGCAATGGGTGAAATCTGTCACAGAGATGGAAGATTTATTGTGATTTTTTTGTTACGACATGCTGGCTTACTGTGATTTTGAGAGAGTGGGGTATTTTCTGTTCATTCATCAGTCTGTTTTGATCTCTTTTTACTTGTTATGGCAAAAATTAAACCTTTTTTAATTATTAATTGTTCTCTATCAAAAGTAACAGCACAGAAGCAGGTAGTAGAACTTAATGTGATGACTGTGTGACTAATACAGTGTCACAGTTTTCAGCTGTGACTAGTAATTTTCTTCAAAATTCATAAAATTTAGTAACACTGAATATTATTGTAATATTGTATAGATTGTGTTTTGGTAAACTTATATTTTTCATATATCATTTTTCTCTTGATTCTGGATTGATAGCTGGGTCAAACCTTAAAACAGCAGCAGCATATTATTCCAATGTAAGCTCGAGTTTCCACTTCCCAGAGTTTGTGTGTCCTGGTGGTCTCGTTGCAGCACGCTCCGCAGAAGAGGCAGAAGTGGCATTGCTACAGGAAGACAGCAGCTTCTGTTGCTGCTTTGCTGAAGGACCAGATAGCTCGTTGAAACAGTTCTACAACAGAGTGTTCTTGCAAAAAATTAAGTCCCTAGGGGTTATTAAATGCTGAAATACTAAGGGAGAGGTGTATTGAGGATGGCAAGAATGGTGCTCAGGGAGCACAAATGGAGGGGTTTGTTCAGACAAAGTATGGCTCAGGGAAATAAAAAGTGAATGCCAGAGGACGGGAACCAAGTGAAGCAAAAGGGGAGGCTTTTTTCTTTTAATATTAAAAACTGCTTAGCCTTCTTCGGTAGTGGAGCGAATGTTCTGCTTCGGACAAGGAGAAGCATGGAGGTTTTAAATGCATATGTGATGTATGTTGCTGTTGAGGTGAATGCCACAGATGTGAAGGCAGTGGTGCCCAGGGCTGCCAGCTGCTCTGTGAGTTCCCTGAGTGCTGTGCTTCGCCTGGGTTGCTGTCAATCTCTTCCTCCACACATTGTGTTAGAGTACAGGGAGTTGCTCGTACCTTCCATGATGCTTCCCCTTATTCTCTCTTCTTGCTGAATCTTAACTAGATGTGAATGTTTAAGCAGCCTTTGTAATAAAAAAAATTTAATGGAATATATTTGTTACTTGCGCTGTTAAGTGAGATAATTTGGGATATCACTCAAGGTTTTTCTTTCTTTCTGTCCGTCAGTGGGCCCTAGAAGGCTTAGACTGTATAAAAACATTAATCTTTATGTTTTTGAAAAACTGTTAAATTGTGACCGAAGTGGCTAAAACAAAAGTTTGAAACAATCAGTGGAGGAGGAAACTGTGAACACACTGGAGCAGATGTGTATGGACTGTGCCATGTTTCACCCCAAGCAGGTGCTCAGCAGCGGCAGCAGCAACAGTATATGCACGACTGCTCTAGGTCAGTCACTCATGCTTGGAGAGCTACCCCGGCCTTAGGGGGTGAAATGAGGAATTGCTTCTTCATACTCTACCTCATTAAAGGAGGGTGTGAGAGCAGCCATTGCATTGGACTTGTGTTCTTTAGAAACCTCAGTTCTTGGTACTCTTAGGGCAAAGCATGGATGCGAAATCAATGTGACACCTTGATCCTTTTGTGTCAGTGCATGGCTGTTCTGCTCTTCCAATTGCTTTTCTCTACTGTGCATAGGAAATAGGACATAAAAAATTGGCAGTGCACTATATATTTTAGAAGAAAAATCTTTATCCCTACTGAAAATTTGCTGGGTTTTTTGTACTTTATGGAGGCTCACTACCTTTGTGTCTTTCACGGGAGAAATCAAAGCAAAAGCACCTTAACTCAAGCTCATGAGCCTGTGTAAGTAGCTCTTTCTAAAATAATAGTTTGCATTATTGTTCCAGGCAGTTTAATTTTAGTTGGACTACCAACTGATTGGATGCCCATAAAAAAGGGATATCAGAATACAATTTCAAAGGGCTTCAGTTCTGTGTTGAGATGTGTAATCTTGAAGCCTAGAAGGGGGACAAACCAGCCTTTGGGGAGTGCACCTCAGAGGACTTTAGCACCTGTGGGAGCCCTGTAGTATTTGACTTTTCTTCTCCAAGGAAAGAGAGTCTAAGTGGCATGGCTTTCATGTGGTGTTCTGCTTACGTACCACTCAGTTTTCTGTTCATCGCCCTTTTCACTTGAATGCTGACTGTCCCATTACAGCCTCCACTGGGGGATTAGGTCTGAGCCATTTCATAATGTGTGGCCTGGAATCACCTAACTGATCACCTAACTTTTTTCAGCCCTCTTCTTCCTACCTCTTTCTGCATGTCTCAGTGCAGGGATGAAAATAAGTTCTTGAAATTTTTTCCACTACTCAGTAAATGATCATCTGTGTTTGCTTTCTAGGCCGAATTCACCAAGCTATGGTAACATCCCTAAATGAAGATAATGAAAGTGTAACTGTAGAATGGATTGAAAATGGAGATACTAAAGGGAAAGAAGTAAGCTTAATTATTTAGAGCTTTTCTCTTTTAAAAAATGTGTAATCTACATGAATATTACTTTGAATCTGTGCTGGATACAAAAATGATACATAAATCTTAATTTACTTGATGATTCTTTGGTGTTTTTTTGCACAGGAAGTGCTGAGCAAATTCTGGTTTCTCTTGTAGTAAATTTGACTTCCTGAGCTCAGTGTCATAGCTTTTAAGTTGTTCTTTTCATCTGTTGATTTAGAACCAGATTACAAAGACTGACTTTGTTATCCTCTTTTTACAAATAGAAAAATCAAATTTTTAAGAGGAAGAATGACACAGTAATACTAGCTACTTCTGTTTTAGTTTAATCACTTTACGAAATTACGACTATGTATTGGTCATTTTTAATTTGTCCCTTTTCTGACTGATATGTTTTCAAATAATACAAAGACCAAAGCTTAGTCTGTTTTTAGCAAACAAAAAACAAGATAATTCAGATCTTAGAATTAAAAAATTGTGGGCTAAACCCACTAAATATATTTACTGTTTACTGTCAAATGTAACAGGAGAAATAGAGAGGGTTTATTATGTTTTAAGTCTAATAGACATGTTTTATGTTCTTTTACACAGATTGATTTAGAGAGCATATTTTCACTTAACCCAGATCTTGCACCTGATGAAGATATTGAACCTGGTCCAGAGACACTACCACCACCTGCTGCATCATCCAAAGTAAACAAAATCGTGAAGGTTCGTAATATCTATGCAACATGTTCATGATAGCCATACAGTAATTCTATATATGATGTCATGCTGAAATTTTTAACTTCTATTTCTGTTGTGCTATTTGATAGCAGTGTTCCTTTCTTTTTCTTATGGTGAATAGGGATTTCTAAAATTTTTTAAGAACAGGTTTGGCAAAGGGGCGGTTAGAAACTAGTATTTATATTAATATATCCCAATGAAAAATATAGAAAAAGTTTTGGCGGTTGTTTTGAAACCGTACATATAGTTCAATCAGTCTTCACCCCTTCACTTTTCAGGGAGGGATTTGGCAGCAATCACATCTGTATTGCTCATGTCATGTTATTTTCCTTAACTGGAAAAAGTCAGATCAAATAAGAGAGATTTCTTTCTTTATAGACTCGACGAACTGTGTTCCCTTCTAAGAATGACCCTCCTACCAGAGATAATAGAGGTAAATGTTATCTCTTTCCATTTCAAGGAAGTAAAAAATATGGGAACATTTTAACCTCCTGTTCATCTAGTATTCTGTAATAGTTTTACATTTCTCATTTGGTGTGTGTGCTTGTGACGTGTAAAAGACGTGGTACATAATTCCTGGAATTATTTCTCTGTATGTCTAGGAGTTCATACTATACAAATAACATTTATATACAAGTTTAAGCAATACAGCATCATGAAAGTTAAGCCGAATGAACTGAAGGTGCAAAAATTTGAAGATAATTAATTATGCAACAGTAAATGAGGTGTGGACTTTTCATGTGAGGACTAAGCATCCTCAGCTTATTTGAATGTTTCTATACACACTAAGTAGTGCCCTTAAAATTCTTATACTTTCAATTTTTTTACTTGGTTTTGTAGCAGCCTTTGTGTGAACAGTCATTCAAAGAATACTTAGGCCCTACAGTTTTTTTCTCGCTCTACAATTAATAGCAAAAAATCACTTTTGTACTCTTCTGGCAGAGTCTGTTAGAAGTGTGTAAAGGAAGTGGGCCAGCTGAAGCAGAGCTGCTTGAAGCAACTATTTATAAAACAATTTAAAGCATTCAGCTCTGTCAAAGAGGCTTGCATCCTCATCACTCCCGCTGCATTCGCTGGGAGCAGACATCACAGCATCTTCAGAAACTGGCATCTTTAGCACGTTTAGAATCAAGTTTACACATATTGAATATATCTGTATCCCCTCTGGGATAGAGTCAAAAGGGTTTGTTTCTTCCACTTGCAGGTTGAGCTGCACTTTGCTGGCTTTCATTTCTGTTGCTTTGCTCCTCCAGATAGCGTAGGCTCAGTGGGGTTGGAGCATTTTGTAACATCTAGAGAATGTGAAACAGTGGGGCTTTTTTTCTTACTAGTTTTTATGCGTATAATCACAATATAAATGAAATTGCAACACTTTAAGCTTCAGGGCTGCATATCTCCCAGTACTCTCTTTATTGTGTGCAGATAGTAAGTTGTACTAATTCTGCAGTATTAAAAAATATGCATGTGCAGCATTGGTACTTAATAATTATGTTGTGTTGGTGTATAGTGATAGGATAAAAAAGTCTACATACCAGATGTCTTTATTAATAGACTTTCTATGAGTGTGGCTCCTCCTAACCCCAGTAAATTGTTGTGTCTGGAAAGGGGCCACATTTTATCTCATCATAGCAAAGCATTTCAGAAGCGGGTGGAACTGTTACTGTTGCTCTTCCGTGTCCAGATGAGCTTAGTGCTTTTTCTTTGCAGTGGTTGGTTCTGCACGTGCGCGACCTACTCAGCTTCCCGAGCAGTCTTCCTCCTCTCAACAGAATGGTACTGTTTCAGATATATCTCCAGTTCAAGCTGCAAAAAAGGAATTTGGACCCCCTTGTATGTAAACCGTGTATCAAGGACTCATTCATTCTGGGCATTAAATATACATTTTCTTGGATTATGTTGTTGTCCATAAATGATAAGTGGTCTATATGCTCAGTTGTTGGTGAGCTTCCTTGAGAAGCTTTTTCAGAGAGCTGTGGCTAAACACGTTCATTTTTGTCATAATTGCACTATTATTTGGAATTTGTTTTTTCTTTATCTTCTTTTGACCATGGTGGTGTTGTTTTGCCTTTTTTTTTTTTTTTTGTTTGATTTGTCTGGGCTTTCTTTTGATTCAAACCAAGAGATCACATGTGTCTGTCCAAATATTTTTTGAGGGTCATTGTCCATATATTTTTGATTGTGTAATTATTTTCCATTCCCATGTCTTTTTTCTAACAAATTTTATGCATTTTAGAAGCTAAAATGCCGCAATTATTCTTTATTAATAGTGATTTACTTGAAAATATAGTTGTAATTATTGATAAATTAATGTAATTGAAATGTACACTCTAAATACTAAATTCATACTTTTTCTTTAAGCACGTAGAAAATCTAACTGTGTAAAAGAGGTTGAAAAATTGCAAGAGAAGCGTGAAAAAAGAAGGTTGCAGCAGCAGGAACTTAGAGAAAAAAGGGCTCAGGTTAGTACTTTTAGCTCAGATAGGAAACATATGTCAGCAAGAGAAGTTTACAAAATCGTTATGCTTTTTTCAGTCTTTAATAATTTTTATGAACTGTGATAGTCTTGAAATATAATGTTGTCATCCTGTATACAAGTTTTATAAATATTTTGGTGTTTGGTAGCATTACTCTCATAACTACTACTTTAGATAGCTTTCCCCCTCTTTTTCTTCCTACAGAAATAATTACTTTCAATCACTGTCTTGCTGCATGTTCTTCAAAGAGTGACTACTGATGGTAGCTATTTCTTAGGGAAAACGTATTGTTGAAAATAATCAACCTTTTGACTTTTAGAAAAGTCTGTTATTCTACAGGAGGTAATCCAACATTATGATAAATTGTTCTTTATGATCTTTGATGCTTTATAGATCTATTTGAGGCTCAAGTATGAACAGTGACTTTTCTTAAACTTTCTTTAAACTAGTCTGTGCTTTTACAATTTCATCATGCGAGCAGCTTGGCAGCAAGTTGTTAAAAACTTGTGTGAAAGAAATGAAGTTGCTAATCCTTTGACAAAAATCTCGTAATATTGAATGACTTTCTGTCACAGTGGTGTAAAAGCTTTAGCAAAACTAGAAGCGTTATCTTGTTGGCAGCCCTGTGCAAATGTGTTAGTCTCTAAAGAGATATTACCAATCCACTGCTGATGTAAGAGTTACTACCACCAAGTAAATAATTCAAACGGTTTACTTTTTGTGGTTTAATGATGTTTCCAAGTTGACCCAAAGTCACCTACGTTAAATTTGTCTTCTCTATTTTATGTCCATTTACGCAAATACAAAACATTACTATGTCTTTGTGTGTGAGGAACAACCATTTTTGGCTTTATATATTATAATACTTTGAGGTGGTGTTACTTCTGAAATTTTCTTTTTATTGCTTCTATTTGCATCTGAGTCTTAAACTTCGGTATGAGAAAGTTGTTGTGAAATGCAGCAGTAATTGACCAAGCACTGACTTCTAATGTGCAAGACCTTTAAACAGGGCTTGCAGAATATTAGGCAAATGCTTTTTCCACAATAAGCAATACTTCTTTCTGAATGTTGAAAGGAAACATTTCAGTAGGAATACATTTTGCGAGGATTTATTGTCAGCAGTTTTTAGTTCACTGTAATCAGAGTGGATGACATCAAAGTACATTCAGCTTCTGATTACCAGGACACAGTTTTGTCTTAGGTGAGGACTGGCTGTGTCACAGGTGCAAAGAATGAGCTGGCTCCCTTTCAGCTTAGTAACTCCTATGCAGCGCTTTCTGAAAGTGCCTACACTATATCCCCAAACAGCTGATCCAGAAGGAGTTTTATATCACGTGGGGGTAGCCATCAAAAACTTAGTAAGGTCTGAGCACAGACCTGGCTATGTATGGCATAAGCAGCATGTCTCAAAGTGGTGTAAAACAGGTAGTTGCAGGGAGAAGTGACAGGAAGATTGTTTAATCAGTTCTGCAGAGAACCAGCTCATCACACAGTAGGCTGAGGCTTAGCGAGGCTTGGTGGTGCTCCTTGCATGGGCTCTTAATGTGTCCATTCATTCTGGTACTGATGGCTCCAAGTTTAAGGAAGGGAGGTCTGAGCCTGTGTCATGGGTCAGCTGTCCTGGCTGTGTTGGCCTCCTTGCTGGTGGGGTGGGGTGAGGGACAGAAAAGGCCTTTGCTGTGTAAGCACTGCTCAGCAATAGGTAAAACATCTGAGTATTATCAACCTTGTTTCGAGCACAAATCCAAAACAGAGCTGCATACCACATTCTTCTATGGAGAAAATGAGCTCTATCCTGGCCAGAATCAGCACAGCCTGAATGTAACCTACTGTATATTCTTGGGGTTGCGTCTGTCTTTTGGGGGGTTTGGGACCATTAGAAGTGTTTTTAATGCATCCGAATAGGAATTAACACAGGACCAGTACTAGGACCAAGCTCCTTTAATGGACTTGGATCCAGCAGGGTTGTATTTAGAGCAGTTGGGTTGCCTGCACTGTCTTCTGTGATGTGTGTTCTACCTGTGTAGTGGAATGTATATGTGCATCTGTCAAAGTGCCATATCTCAGATTAAGAAATGTTGACTGTATGTTTCTTTTGTGTGAAGGTTCTGACATAGGTGGGAGTAATTCTCTTGAGAAATGAGTCCTCAATTAAAAAGTGTTTTCTATTGCATGCCAACCAAAAATGTGAAATAGGAAGCATGTAATTCCTTTGCTTTATGGTCAGTAAATTAGCTACACCAGAGTGGAAAAAGGCATTAAACGTGCATTAAACTTGCTAGAGACATTTCTGGTGTTTTGGAGAAAAAAATATTGTTTCGGTTAATGTGTATTTTTCTTATAGATAAATATAGAAGATACTGAACTTAGTCCATTTTAGAAAACAGAGTATAGTAGAAATTCTGTTCCTTACTTTTCCCTAGGATGTTGATGCTACAAACCCAAATTATGAAATTATGTGTATGATAAGAGATTTCAGGGGAAGCTTGGATTATAGACCACTGACAACTGCAGATCCTGTAAGTACACCAGAAACATGGAAATATTTTACCCTTCTGTGGTTTTGCTGTGTTTTTGTTGTTTTTTTTTGTTTATACTTCTGTCTGTAAATTTGAAAAATAGGTATTTTAATATATAATAGTATTCAGTGTAACGTGGGTTTATTTTTCAGTAATTTGATGATATTGCAAATGGTAGGCTGAGAGTTCTAGGTTACTAAATTATTGTTAATTATGTTAGTTAAGTATCTTTTTGCTATTAAGTAATGCCAATATGTACTAAGTAGTCAGTCAGCCTTTGTATTGTAAATTTTCCTGGGATGCTAGAGAATGTGCACACAAAACCATTAAACTTCTCTGAAAAGCCCTGTTTAGCATAAAGATAAATATTGGATCTTTGAAGGTGATATAGGCCTTTGGTTTGCAGAGAAATCAGAGGAGCAGAATCCTTAAATGATGAAGATTGTCAGATGTCTGTGGAAATCAGAGATTGTGACAATTTCTGTCAATAGCATATATACCCCGCTAAAGCTAGATTCGCTTGCAATAGTCCAAGATGTATCTGGTACTCTGTAGGGTTAGATCACTGTCTGCAGGGAGTTTTGTTAATGCATAGTTCTTCCTTTTGGGTTCTTGGCTATTGTGCAGACACAAGGGGCTTTTACATGTTCAGGTAACTCACTGTCTTGGAAATTTCTCTTTGTTTAAATGATTGGTTAATTAATTTAAGAATAGAAGTAAAATATCTTAAAAATGGAATAGTAGTATAGTTCACTGAAAAAGTTTCCTTTGCAGATTGATGAGCACAGGATTTGTGTTTGTGTACGAAAACGACCACTCAATAAAAAAGGTATGATTACTGAAGATTCTGCTGACTTATTTATCTGAAAAGCTGCTTCTGATAGTGATATTATTTGTGTTAAAGAGCTCTAGAAATACTGATCAAAGGCGAAACTGTTATACTAGACAGTATGGGTGATAAACCTAGGAAATTCATAGAGGTGTCATAACCTGGATAGAGATGGGAAGAAAAATAGTTTGGCTATCACAATTTTATGGATTGGGAGCTGAGGCACAGAGAGACTTCAGTTTTTTTCCAGGGACATCTAGAATGTATTTAGTTGATCTGGAAATTAGTTCTACTGTAATTTTTTCTGTATTCTTACAACTTGTTAGGATCATTGTTATTTTAATGTATCCTTCAGGTGATCTGAGTAGAGAGTTACACAGTGAAAACTTTCATACATGTTTTTGTACATGTATTTTTATACTTTCAAGTGGTCTTGAATCAGACATCAAGAGAGATATTCAAATGCTGGTGTCTTATGAATGGTAGGTGTCCCAGACATCCTCACAAGGCTAGTGGATTACAGACAACAGGAGACTCGTATATCCTGTACCTACTGCTCAGGGCTGGGCAAACATGCCTTAGAGTGTATCAAATACCACTAAAGAAAAGCTATTAGGTACTAAAATAACTCCCTAGTGGCCATTTTTTTGGTGCGTAATGAGTAGTACAACTATTTTTCTTACTGCTTGCTTATCATACTGGAGTCTGTGTTCCAAAAAAAACCCAATAATCTGCTCAGGTTTCAACTCCAGTTAAATCTTAGTCTTCCTAGGAAGTTCTTTACTGTCAGTGGGAATTAAAGAACTCAAATGTTTCTGAATTGCAGCCTGTTGGAATCCAGTGCTGAAAGATGTTTCTTTCCTTCTCTGTCTCTCATATTCTGTTTAGCTGAAGGACTCAAAAGAGCATCGCTCTGATGCTGAAACAACATGGGATGCATTTACTATTTTTGTACTGTCAGAACTATGAAAAAAATGGGAGAATTGTTTTTCCTTTCTCATACATAAGTTGATACTCATATATAGTTAGGTTTTGTCTTACTTTTACCCTTCACATTGCTGCTTCTATTTTTTTTTCCATTTTTACTTTTACTTTTTTCTTGTACATTTGGGACAAATGTCACCTTCTACCTGTGCTAAAGGTACAAAGGGGTACAGTAAATGAGAACAAGTTGTCTTTCGATATGAGTTGGGATACAGAAGTAGGATTTGATTTTGGGATAGTTGCATTTCTTAGGTACTAGTGATTTGGAGCTATTAAAAAAGTAGATCAGAGGTGTTTGTAGAGAATGTCTAAGTGAAAATGAGGTTGGCATGAAAGCCATTTTGCATTTCTAAGAATAAACTATGGTAAAAAATGTGTTAATTAAATAATCAATATGCAGAGGATGATAATCTAGTACTCACATGATACAATCTTCTGAAAACACTTCATAAGAAACAGGATTTCTCATAGTATTGTAGAAAAGTGTGAAATAAGTAAAGATACTAGACTGTAACCTTCTGAATAGAAAAAATAAAATAATTTGTTTTGTGAACTCACACAGAATTATCACCAAAAACTTCAGGTGTTCTCAGCACCAATTGTTCTGTGGATTGACTTTTCAGGAAGTAGGTGTTCAGAGTGACATTTCAAGATTTTATATCAGTGACATATATTTATAATTGCGAAATGTATGGTGGGTTTCAGAGACACTATTTCTAATTTTCATCAACAAGGAATACAGGTTCTCATACCAAATAGCTGGAAGCAGGTAACTGTCTTATTCCAAACAATTGTTTAAGAAAAATCATCTTTTGACTGGTTAAACTATAAAGTTTTTGCTGCAAAGAATTGTCCATCATACATTTTTTTCATCACTGTTCCTTATTTTTCTCTTTTGTGATTGCTGCAGAATAATTGCATTTTACTTTATTGAAATGCAGTTGAAAAATTGTTTGTACAGTGACTGAAATGGATGTTTCTGTTGGTGTGTAATGTAATGCAATGGTAACCATTTTACTGTTTGATTAGGATGTTAACCCATGAAAGGGTTTCTATCTGATTGTATAAAGTCACATCAAATTCTTGAACTGCATGCCTTAAGAAATATTACATAGAAATGCAAATAGGACACATTATTGAATCCTGATGGTACACACAAATATTCTTTATTTTTGTGCACGTTATGGATCACCAGGTTCTCTGTTTTGCTGACGCATACAACAATTAGCATTAAATTGTAGTGCTGTATAGTAATTATAACCTGGGATGTCACTGTTGAAGTCACAGTGATAGGATCATTAGCATTTACAGCCTTTTCTGCTTACAAGGTAATTTTTAGAAAGGATTTTAATTTTAGAGAAATTATATATCAAAGGTGTGTGCTGTAGGTTCCAGAATGCACAAATTGTTTGTGTGTTCTGGACACAAACTGTCTGTGAGGAATGAAAGCAAAATTTTTCTTTTTGAAAGCTATGAACATATGACTGTAAGTTCAGGATTTAGAGGAATTATAAAGATAATATTTTAAAGTAAAACAGATCATAAGGGTATTAATTTCTTTGTGTTTCCAAGTTTGACCATCTGAGCAGTATAGGACTTTCGGCATCTAGTTTCTCCACTGGGAATGTAATTGTAAAAAGTCAAAGAGTATGGCAGTAAGCTGTAAAAGAGTATAAAATCTCTGAGGAAAAAGATCTCAAATCCATTAAAAGTGTTATAGAATACATAACAAGCTACAATGATAATGCCGTAATTAACAATATAGTTTTTCTAATCAGTGTTGTACAACTTGTCTTTCATTTCTAGCAACTGGTAGACTAGATATAGACTAGATGATGACTAGACTTCCAGAATGAAATCTCTTACTTATAGATAACTATTAGGGCATCAGAAGCCCAAATCCATTGCAGTGTTGCTTCTTGGAGGAGCTGTGTTATCTGAGATAGGAGTGTAAACAATGGAAAAATGTAAACAATAATGACGTGTTGTTAGTTAAATATATATTTCACTTATTTTATAGAAACTTTAATGAAAGACCTTGATGTAATAACAATTCCTAGTAAAGATGTTGTGATGGTACATGAACCAAAACAAAAGGTGGATTTAACAAGGTACCTAGAAAACCAAACTTTTCGTTTTGATTATGCCTTTGATGACACGGCTCCTAATGAAATGGTTTACAGGTATGTGTATATGCTTTTTTTTGTGTGAATCTTTTTTCTCATGTTTTTTCCATGTTAATAATTGTTGCACTTACCTTGGTCATACTTTATTCTTATTCTCTGTGTTACCAGAGCGTTATATTTCTACTTCCATTATTTTGCCTGTTTACTTTTGTTTTAACTCTTTATCCCTAATTCTTCACCTGCAATGTCATCTCCACCTCTGTTGACCTCATTCCTGCTCCTATTCCTCCTCCAAGCCCTGCTGGTTTCCAGGCTCTGGAAGTATTGCCTTCCTCCTCAGCTGCTGATTACTTGAGCCATGAAATGAGCTCTCTGTTTGCCTCAGGGTTGTTGTCTTATGATTAGTATGTGTGCAGCACCTGAGGAACCTGAGTCACAGCTTTCAGTCTTCAGGAAACCTCGAAGAAAAGGACAGCCCGAGCACCAAAGAGTTTGCAGTTCAAATATAGGATAATTAAGATATGCAAACAAAATCAGTAGAGGGTGGGGAAAGTACAAAGAAAGTGAGAGAGTTTGTATTGGTGTATTGCCTGATACCTGAGCTAGCTTGTCTGCTGGAAGCAATCTGGCTTATGTAACATGGAAATGTGTAAGTTGCCTTGCTCAAAATGCCAAATCTTTCTGATTTAGAGAACAATGGCAACAAAGACACGCATCCCCTTTCCAGTCCAAGGTAGTTGAATCTCTATTTTTTTCTTTACTTTTCTGTTTCACTTCCACTGCTGATACGGAATAATTTGCCTTGTACAGGTCACTAAGTGGAGTAGATGCAGTAGCAGGCAAGGTTAGACACCACAACAGGTCATAATCTTGGTACAAAGTCTAAATACTGTGAAGCATTTTGCAGGGAATATTGATATTAAAAAGGAATTTGGTGAAGATATTTTTCCTTGTACTTAGAAAGTGCTTCCCATAGCCTTAAAGAGTATTGACAGATGAATGTCTTAATTCTTGTTTTTAATCCACACCTAGGAAGTGAAAATTAGGATCGTGACCTGGTTGTCAGTGTTATCCTGTCAGTGGATAACAGAAAATTCATAATAAAAGAATTCTTAAAAAGCTGTGAAAATAAAAACTTCTCTCTTATGCTTGATATAATTAGAGAAGGATGGTGAAAGGAAAATCTCATAGTCTGTTAGTTTAGACTTCTAAACAGCAAAGCTGTGTCCTTGGAGATTTCTGTCTCTGCTGGCTGAGTACTGGTAGCATCTTTCCTTTCCTTGGTGCTGANAGCCAGCTGGCTGGTGATGTGTGAAATAATTCTCCTCCTTGACAATCCATTCTTATAATCTCCCTCCTTGCTGTTCGTTATCTGTATGAACAAAGTGTTTAAATGTGAGGGGTGGTTTTGGTATACAATGTTGTTGTATTTTTGTACTGAATTTTCTCCAGACAGTTTTTATTAGTTATGTAATACATTAATGGCAATAGAGGAAAATATTTTAAGATTATTTTATTCATATTGAAACAGTAAATCTTTAATCTTTCTCCTTCTCCCTCATATGGCACAATAATGATCATTACTTGAAGGGCAATCTGCTTCAAGGTCTCCTCTAATAACAGAAGTAAGAGCAAGATAGGTATCATCATCTGCTCTCACCAGAACTTCAGAGTCACAGTGAGGAAAATAACATTGTGTGAAGTTGTGCCAGTTCTCTCCAATATGCTAAAATTACTCTATGTCTATACTGAAAAAATGTTCTCCAGTTTGAGAACATTATTATTATTATTATTATTATTACCACCATTATTACAATTTTCACCATTATTACTATTATTACTTTGCTTAATTTGTATTTTAAGTATTTTTTAATCTACAAACTGCAACACTGAGTTGCAAGTTTTTGTTAATATTAGAAAATACTCACCAGTTTGAATGTTTTAAAGGAGAAACACTTTACATTTCTGAAAGAACAAGATTGCAAGTAAAAGTTCTAGTAAAATTAAAATTGGACTGTTTTGACATAGTAGAATTTGGAGGTTTATGATGCTTTGTAAAAACTTTTCTAAATATGTTTGTGTTTTGCCTTACTTTAAAACAGATATAATTAAGTCCCTTTTTTATAAATAAGGAAAATAAATAATTTCAAACTCAATCAAACAGAAGTAATGGAGTATGCGTCTAAGGTGGACAGGCTTTTTGGAATTTTTTATTTTACATATAAAGACAACAAATGTCAAAATATGGGAATATCCTCTTGATAACACAGGAAGTAAATATTTAGAAGAAGCAAAAACAAAAGACTAAGGCTGATCAGGAGTCATCTGGTATATTCTTGATGAAAATTCATGATTCTGTTAGATATAGATTTTTTGCATAACCCTTGGTTACTGAATGGCTCAGTCTTGTCCATATTATTTTTGTAAGTGATCTTGTGTTTGAAAGCAGAATTAAAAAAGGATGTAACACCTCCTTGTTTCTGTAATCCATTTTTCCTTTTTCTTTACTACTTCTTATAGTAGTAAATAATTACTACTATTACTACTAGTAATAGTAATTACCTATTACTTATAGGTAATTTACTTGTAAACAACCGGAAAAAGTTTAGAGAGAGAGACCGTTGCAGAGAGACTCTTATCTCCATTTGCAACCCTCCATTACTTTACTCTTTGCTTTTGGAATTTTTAATGCAATAATGGTGATAAGCAGCTGAAGTAGGAACAATAACTCCATTTTTCTTAAAGTAAAACTTAATTCTCTAAAATAAGAAATGATAATTCAGATAATATTTTTGACACAGCAAAAAGTACCTCAGGAATTACTAGATTTTTTTCATTCAACTTGGCTATCCATTTTCATGAGCCTTTTCTTGATGTATGCATGTTCTCAAAATACTAAGATGTGCAATGTTGTGGCCACTTGTCTTTCAAATTTTATCTTGGAAGTTGATTTGGGGAGAAAAAAAGCCCCTTCAGCTGAATTTTAGTATTGACAAAATTCATATCTGCTGCACTGTCCTATTTCAATATCTTCTTATTCTGTCATCTTTAGGGAGTGCAAGACTCCATGAAGTAAATTGTGGTGCGTTGGATCATTAAACCAGGGAACTCTTTTTCCTTGGGGTTTAAAGGATGATAATATTATTGTGATATAAATGAGAAAGACCTTGTAGCTTTTCATTGTTTGGGAAATTTTAATGCCTTAGAGCTGGTAGTCTTTTAGTTCAGAAATTAATGTATAAATGTCCTTTGACTTTTCAAACTACACGACCAATTTCTATCACTTCTGGTCTTAACGTTTTTATTATCCTTTTGGTAGTGGCATCTTAAAGTACTCCAGTTTGTTAAGTACTCTTGTGTTTTGTGTTTAAGGTTTACTGCTCGACCATTAGTGGAGACCATATTTGAAAGGGGAATGGCCACTTGTTTTGCATATGGACAAACAGGCAGTGGAAAAACCCATGTAAGTATTTCTTCTCCCTGTCAGCAATACAGTTCTTTTTACATATGGCAGACTTAGTTGAGTTCTAATAAGTAAGAAATATGTAAGTTACAGTTCTGTGATTTTTATGTGCTTTTTTATTTATTTTTAATTTAGACTATGGGTGGTGACTTTGCGGGAAAGAACCAAGATTGTTCTAAAGGCATATATGCGCTTGCAGGTAAGACTTTATTGATCAGTTGACTTTTGGCAGATTAGTTGGGATCAATACATTTTCTGCTCCCTGTCATACAAACATAACAGTTTACATACTTTGCATTACAGTGGAGCTTTGGTAACATCAAAGGTATTTCCTAGATGTGGAGCCTTTATACAGTAGTGTAAATATAGACTGTTTCAAAAAATGCAATAACAGAGGATTTAAGTTTATGATTTTGGGGTCTTCTGCATCTTTCAGTGTAATGTGGTAGTTTAAACTGCATTGTTTTAGACCTAGTTACTGACCCTTTCTGTTATTCTTGCAAAATATGAGAGATGCTGTTAAATAGACCGTTACGCATGAATGAGTGTTCACTAAAAAAAAATAGATGACAAGATTTCTTTTTGTTCTGGAAATGTATTCACAGCTCGTGATGTGTTTTTAATGCTAAAGAAGCCAAACTATAAGAAGTTAGAACTTCAAGTATATGCAACATTTTTTGAGATCTACAGTGGTAAGGTAAGTACCTGGTCTTTCTCGAAGGAAGAAAGAATTTCTTATTCACAAACAAGATTTTGAGCTTGTCACATAAAATATTTTTTTCCTCTTTTACTATCAGCTGTATTTAAAATAGTTCTTTACACTTCCCTTGCAATTATGTTTTTCCATGGAATAATTTGCGTATTTTGATACAGAATTTGAAACAGTAATGTCTTTTAAAGCTCCTCTTTAACTGTTCTGTTTTCCCCCTTCTGTAAGGTTTTTGACTTGTTGAACAGGAAGACAAAATTAAGAGTGTTAGAAGATGGTAAACAGCAAGTCCAGGTGGTGGGATTGCAGGAGCGGGAAGTCAAATGTGTTGAAGATGTTCTTAAGCTTATTGAAGTAGGCAACAGCTGCAGGTATCTTTGATATCTTACACCATTTTTTCGCTGTACATTAAAAAATCAGAACAAGATTTTTTTGGGATCTCTTCATAGTGATGCCTGCAAGTAAGGAATCTATCTACCTTTTAAATAAAGATATTTAGAGTTTCGCTGTCTCCTAAAAAGAAAAAACTGCTTTTTCGATGGAACGTGAATTGTATGCATTATGTAAGCAGCTTACTGACTCAAATTCACATGATTTAAAATCTGGAATGCTGCCAGATTCTTCATCTGTAAAAGGCCTTGATGCGTTCTGGCAGAGGTTAAGTGCGATATTTTTTCTTTTTTTTTTAAGACTTGAGCTTCATTGTTTTTAAAATTAGCCTTGTGCATGGACTACTGCATGATCAGATAGAAGTGCCGTCAGCATTTTATGTCTAAGCTTTCCGATAATCTGAAATATTTGAAGATCTGATTAGTCTTGCTTCTAAAAGGGAGGTAAAATGCTACTAATCTTCCATTTCTGATTGAAGAGATGAAAAAAAGAGATATAATTGCACTATGTATATCCAATTATTAGTGTTCTATCTCTGGTGTTCACAGGAGTGTTAAACGTGCTGTCAACATGTAGGAAAACACAGGAATCTGCCCTGAGAAAACTAGCATTGTGAGATTAGTGTTTAACCTGTGTGGTCCTTTGCCTATTCATATGTCCTTCTCTTTTCTTCCCTCGTTTAAAGGACATCTGGCCAGACATCTGCAAATGCGCACTCATCTCGAAGTCATGCAGTATTTCAGATTATTCTCAGAAGGAAAGGAAAATTGCATGGTAAATTTTCTCTGATTGATTTGGCTGGCAATGAAAGAGGAGCAGATACTTCCAGTGCAGACAGACAGACCCGACTGGAAGGTGCAGAAATTAACAAGAGCCTTTTAGCACTCAAGGTAACTTACATGTTTCTATTGCCTTTGAGTAAGTGGAAGCCTACATATAATAGCAATAACTATTAAAATTTAATGGTTTCGCAGGCTTCACTTGTCTACATTTTCTACTGATTTGACAGGTAAAATAATATATTGGTTTTTCCTCTAAATGCCTGAAGGAACACTTCATAATTCCCAGGTAGAAACAGTGCAGAAACATTGACCTACCAAATTGCATCTAGTTTTTGTAAATGAAAAAAACCAAGAAAAACCCAAACAAAAAAACCATCTTGAACAGAAAGTCCCCAGTAGTTGAATTTTCAGACATGTCTGATATATATTTAAAATGGGAAAGCAAGTGACTTACTTTGGTACTCAGGATATGAAATACTAATTGGAAATATGCTTACTGATCTGAGTATTTATTTCTTTTTTTTTTTAATAAAAAATAAAATTACATTGACAACATATTTATTTACTGCTGTTAATATATTCACTAGAGCAAAACAACAGCAACATGTCCAGACAGAACTAACAAATGCATTAAAATAAGCCTTGGAAGTTGAAATCCACAGCAAATTGTCTGATACTGTCACTACAGATTTTCATACATCAATCCAGGATGCATCAGCAGAGCTATGAAATACCATGCACCAGCACTGTGGTTTTATCTAAAAAATCTGAACCCCTAAATTACTGTGCTTACTTTTTTATTCCCATTATATATTTAGGAGAAGACTGGTATCTAACTAAAGAGATCTCACAAAACACCACAAAATTTTGATGTATAGTATGTCATTACAAAATTGTGTGGCGTGTTGAAAAATTGGAAGCAGCATTTCCAAAAGTGTAGCCTATTCTGATTTAGCATCAAACTAAACAATGCAGGGAACATGTTGGTGTTACTGTTCTTTCAAATATAATTGAATGAAGCTGTTTTGTTTTGTTGTGTTTTGGTTTTTGTTGTTTTTGTTGTTTTGTTGTTTTTGGCAGGGGGGTGTTGGGTTTTTTTCAGTTTACTTCTTGATTTTGTGCTGGCTAGTGCTCAGACAACATATTTTGTTAGTTTTCCTACAAGTTGTCTTTTTAATTATAGCAAAAGGTTCTGCTGCTGCTGTACTAGTGATTTTGATCAAAATTATGTGAGGAAGAGGAAATAAAAAGAAATTGGGGTTTTGCAGAGATCTAAAAGGTGGTATAAGACGATAGAAGTTCTTCAATTTTATGTTAGCTTTCCATTTTCCATCTCTCCCCAAAAACATTACTCAGCTTTTTCTACTTGTATTCAGGACCCATGAAGTTATTGTCAAGTTCAAATTAAATTAGTATGTTCTGAGAAGTGGTCTTTGATGCTAATCCAGTGATGTTTGTATCTGGGTATCAGTCCTGTCTTAACCTGTTCAGATTTTTAGTATGGGAAGTTGTTTGTGTAATATCTCTACATGGAAGTAATGTTGTAATTTTGTTACCTGGTTTTCTGAGCTGTCATGAAAAACAAAAAGCAGTTAAAAGCTCCATTAATTTAGAAGCTGGAGGTGTCCTTCTGTAATCTTTTACTAATAAGGAGATAGCCTGATTCTATCAGGAGTAAGCAAACTAAAAATCATTGTAGTAAATTAAAATATCTTAATTAAACTTGCTGATTGCCATATCAGTAATTCAACATACACATTTGTGACTTTTTACTTTGCAATGTCACTTGTTGAAAATCCGTTGCTCCTCTTCCTGTCTTACAAGCTTTTACCTTTATGCAAGTTTAATATTAATGTATAAATTAAAAATATTCAAGGAATGCATTGCCTTGTTTACCTATAAGTACTGAGTCCTATTTTAGCACTTTTATCTGAAGTTCGCATGCAACAAGCTTCAGACTTTCTGTTTATCTGAGCTGTGTCCATTCTGAATTGTAAAATTCAGCTGGTCAGTTTTTTCAATAATCACTTTAGTTAAAGCCAGTTTGCCCTTGTGTTTGTTTCATCCTGTATAATGGGACTTTTATTCCAAGCCCATTTTTAGTTCTGTTTTATGCTGTTTCACAGCTGCCATGCTTTCTCAGATTATCATCCAACAGTTTCTAGCCTGGCTTTTGGAAGAAGCTGTTTCTAGGAAATTTCAAAAGGCCACAAGGATATATCTTCAGCTGAAGGATTAGTTGAACTTCTGTAGAACTATTCATGTAACACAAAAGCCATTCCATCTGTTAGTGCAGCTAAAAGCAAAGCTCTAATTTAAAAAGCAGTTGAAGTATGGTTGGTTATAGAAGTTCTGTGTGTACATGTGTTAAAAGTGCACCAAGGAAACTTTGCGTCTGAAGAGGTGTCTGTAGGCAAACTGTTAAGGCAAAGGCACAATCTGAATTAATGGTCAAAATATGATGACAAAACCACAAAAATTTAAAATGAAACTTTCTTTGCCTAGGAAGTAACTTATGATGTTAGAGCACTGAGTGGATAGAAGTGATGTTTAGAGTAATGCTATCTTTTTGCACTGTTGTGCTTAGTTGCTGCTGTAACTTCTACAGTAATTTCATAATATTTACATCTGTAGAGTATTGTTCACTGGAACCCAACCAATTGCAAATATTAGTGTAGCTCCATGCCACTGCAAATGAAAGAGGAGACCTTATCTCTGTTTTTTTCACTTAAATAGTATTTTGAAGCAGAGAATGACTTAACATTTTTGAGTGTCTTCCAGTGTTGAGTATATCAGTAAAAAGCCATGCATACTAGGTTTATGACCTGTGGAAGCTTTCAGAGAGTTTGCTTTCTTCTGAGCTCTAAAGAAAGTCAGTGGTAAATTCAGAATCAAAGCTACTGCTTTTAGTTGGTATAGTTAACACATGTCCCTGTCCCTGCTGCTGCTGCTGGCAGATGATGTAGGTCATTCAGGCTTTTGTAGCTGATAATCAGGAATAATTGTTAGCCTGAACATTTAACATCAACAGTGTTTTGTTTTGTTGTTGGATACAGTAGATGTAAACATTTTGGATGACACTCAGTTTTTAAGCTATTAAGTCCTTTTTAAGTTCCTTCCTCCCTGCTGAGCTTAAAGAGAGCTGGAAGCCTAACACTTACTGAATCCAAACTTTAATGGTAAATTTTAATGATATTTTGGGGGAGAGCAACAAAATAAACATGTATTTTCTGATTCTGAATTACATTTTTGTTATATTTGCTTAACATATATTAAAGAACCTCTTTGTTCTTTCAGGAGTGCATTAGAGCCTTAGGCCGAAATAAACCTCATACACCCTTCAGAGCAAGTAAACTTACTCAGGTGCTAAGAGATTCATTCATTGGAGAAAACTCACGTACCTGTATGGTAAGTTGGTTTGGTTAACTTTTCTAACAATAACAAAGAGAAAAGGCACTGTGAATTTAGGCTTTTATGTTTAAAATTGGTCACTTGCTACTAGCAATGTGTTGGACTTAAATTTCTCCACTAACTGACACTGTATGTGGAGGGGGATTTCAACAGAGACATTTCTGAATGGTTGAGATTGAACATTAGGAGAAATTTCTTCGTCAAAGGAGTTGTCAAGCATTGAAACAGCCTGCCCAGGAAAGTGGTCAAGTCACCATCCATAGAGGTATCTAAAAGATATGTAGATGTATCACTTAAGGACAGTGGTGGTGGGCTTGGTTGGGTAAATGGTTGAATTCAATGATTTTAGAGGTCTTTTCCAACCCAAATGATTCTGTGATTTCAGATAACTTGCTCCTGTCTCACTTTTTATTGACCTTTCTTATATCTTCCTTTAGTTTTCTAGCTAGGCAGGCAGCTAGAAACGCTTCAAGCTAAAATTTTGTCTGTTTGTTTTTAATAATGTCTTAGTTATAGAAGAGTCTTTTTTGTTGATGCAGAATTTTGGAAAAGTGGTGTAGACTGGAAATACTAAGATAAGTTATGATCTTTAAATGAGAAAGACTAAAAGTTGGTAGCAAGGGCATCAGCATGTGCTTTAGGCTGTTGAGGGGGAAGTTACTGGGATAGATAGAATGAATAGCTGTAAATAAATATGTAAAAAATATATATGTGTCAAAATTATTGAAAATATTATTATTAGCTATTATAGATATATAAAGACATGATTATATATACACATGTAAATAGTTGTTGAATTGTTGTAAATGTGCATTTCCATCAGTCTGAAAAACAGAATTATTCTGACAGATGGAGGAAAGAACAGGTAAAAGCACTGACATTAAGTTGTCTTATTATTCTTAATATTTCTCCTTATGAGAAAGCAAACTCTCTGCAGTGCACACCGATTACTAGGCTTCTTTGGTTACTTTTCACTGACTCCTTGGAATTACTTAGTCTGGAAGCCAAAAAGGTCTGCAGACCACAATGTTAAAGCTGTGGTGTTAGGGCAGCCTAGTCTTCCCTTTAGCTGTTAGGTATGGCTATAACGTGAAAATGGTGATAAGATAGCATTTATTAACCTACCTTTCTGCAGTTTTCTGGTGAAAAGACAGGATTGTTTTCTTTCCCACTGAAACATACCTAGCTGAAGATGCCCCTGGTTACTGCAGAGGGGTTGAAATAAACGACCTTGAAGAGCGTTTTCCAAACCAAATCATTCTATTATTCTATAACTTCGTAAATCCTATCCAGGATCAGAAAGCTAAATTGTGCGTCTCCAGTGAGTGTATCCACACTGCTGAAGGAAGTTCGAAAAGTTAGCCTGTTGGAAGTTACTCTCTGCACTTTGAATAACCAACATTTGTGAATATTTCATGGAAGATCTGCTTCCTTCGAAAGAAATCCAGAGACATATAGTCAGCATAAATAAGTTTTTTTGAACTTTATTAGTCATTGCTGTTTTACTGTTCTTGTCCTTAAATTGTTTGAGAAACCATTTAGTAGGATAATTTATCGCCATTTGAAAGTTGCAATGTGACTACATAGAACAATCTCATTTTTTAACCAGTCCTGCTCCTTGACATGCTACATCCTTGATGTGCTTCAGTCATTGCTGAAGTGCCAGACCCATCAACCCTCCAAGGTGTGGGAGTAGGAGCCTGCAGACTTCAGTGTCCCAGCAGGGCCATTGATCCCACTGTGATGGCTTATAAGCAATGTAGACACATGCGAAATAGAAAGAATGGTAATTTCAGGTCTTAAAGATACTCCTGTTTGTAAGTAGTGCAGCTTTTTCCATCCCCATTTGGAATTCAGAATGAGGAAGTGAGTGACAAAGAGGTCTGAGTCCTCCTGTCCTGCCTGGACTGGGCTTGTTGGGACATGAGGAGATGTCATATACCAAGAGTTGTGCATGGGTTCATGTGCCCTGAAAGGGGTATCCACATGGCTGACAGCACCTACAGAGGCACATCTCTATGTGCATTTAACTATATGTACTATAGCAGCTGTACTGCTCCTTATGCTCTTTATACTCTTTAAAATGTTGAAGCAGTCTCCTAGTATTGTAGCAATTTTGTAAATAGGTAAAGCAAAAGACACGCACACAAGCAGAGGGAAACCCAGAATTCATTCACTTCCCATTGTCAGGCAGGTTCAGCTGTGCCCAGGAAAGCGGGGCTGTATCAGATGTAATGATGCCTTGGGAAGACAAACACCATCACCCTAAATATCCCTGTCTCTGGCATGCTCTGAACATTGAGCTGATGGAAGAGATGCATACATCTTTCACATTATATAAGTCAGGAAGGGTTTTAGGAATGGCTAAGTTTTTGTTAATTAGAACCCAGAACAAGAGACGTGCAATTGTGTGATCTTCTTAAATCTATGCTTGTTGTTTTCATTGGTAACTGATGTGTGTTTTCATTAGTAACTGATATGTAAACTTAGCAGTTTAAATTTAAGTCTGTATGGTAGCAGGCTCTTTAGGCTTTCTAACCTGCTTCCACCACATATTTTTCCTTTCTCCCCAGAAGTTCCTCTTGGGGTGACAACTTCTGCTTTTGTACAGGAATGTCAGCAGCAGGATGTAAGAGAAGATTGGGATTATCTAATTCCCATCAATTTCAGTCTCCTGAGAGACTAAGAGGCATCATTCTTGTGATGCCGTGACAAATGTTATTGTGTAGAATCATAGAGGTGTTTGTCATGGGTAGAGCCTTTACTACTCTCTTGAAAAGAGCACAGGTGGAAAAATTGGACTACTGAGAGAAACTAGGACAAATAGTGTTGCCACTGTTGCCCAATCACAGTTTTTATTTTTGCTGAGTTCTGGAAAGAAGGTACTATCTTCAGAGTATCTTATTTAACTGGAAAAGGAACGACCTTTAGATTCCAAATATATCTGATAAAAAGTTTGCTGTCAAATATTGTTTACAGATAACTTCTGATTGAGGAAGAAGTATCATAGAATCATACCATAGAACCATAGAATCAACCGAGTTGGAAAAGACCTCAGAGATCATCAAGTCCAACCCTTGATCCAAGACCCGTTACTACATACACCGTGGCACTAAGTGCCACATCCAGTCTCATCTTGAAAACCTCCAGGGACGGTGAATCCACCACCTCCCTGGGCAGCCCATGCCAGTGTCTGATTACTCTCTCTGTAAAATATTTTTTCCTAATATTCAACCTAAACCTCCCCTGGCAGGGCTTAAGACCATGCCCTCTTGTCCTACTGCTGGTTGCCTGGGAGAAGAGACCAACACCCACCTGGCTACAACCTCCTTTCAGGTAGTTGTAGAGAGTGATGAGGTCTCCCCTGAGCCTCCTCTTCTCCAGGATAAACAACCCCAGCTCCCTCAGCCTCTCCTCATAGGACTTGTGCTCAAGTCCCTTCACCAGCCTTGTTGCTCTTTGGACCTGCTCCAGCATCTCAGTATCCCTCCTGAACTGAGGGGCCCAGAACTGGACACAGTACTCCAGGTGTGGCCTCACCAGCGCTGAGTACAGGGGAAGAATCACTTCCCTGGTCCTGCTGGCCACACTGTTCCTGATACAGGCCAGGATGCCATTGGCCTTCTTGGCCACCTGGGCACACTGCTGGCTCATGTTCAGCTTCCTGTCAGTCCAAACTCCCAGGTCCCAGAGCCTGGCTGCTCTCCAGCCACTCTGTTCCCCAGTCTGTAGTGCTGCATGGGGTTGTTGTGGCCAAAGTGCAGGACCCAGCACTTGGCCTTGTTGAACCTCATCCTGTTGGAATCAGCATCTCACCTGCTTGTCCAGGTGCCTCTGAAGAGCCCTCTTGCCTTCCCAACAGATCAACATGCCCCCCCAATTTGGTGTCATCTGCAAATTTGCTAATGGTACACTTGATCCCCTCATCCAGATCATCAGTAAAGATATTAAACAGGACTGGGCCCAACACTGATTCCTGGGGGACACCACTAGTGACTGGCTGCCAACTGGATGCAGCCCCGTTCACCACCACTCTCTGGGCCCGACCCTCCAGCCAGTTCTTAACCCATCAGAGTGCACCTGTCCAACCTGTAGATGTCTTTACTTAGGAAAATAGTTAAATTAAACTCATCTTTAATACTGTTAAGTATGATTTTTGACTATGGCCAAAATCATCATAGAGTCTCCTTGAACAGAGAACAGCCTACAGAGATATATGAAAAATAATCTAGTAACTGTTTGGAGGATATATTAGTTTTACACTCTGTTGAGTTGCATATTTCCCATTTTGAGGAGTCTTTTATTTTTTAGTTAGAGTTTTGCATTTACATATTATGTTACCAAGGTGGTGAAGTTGGAGAAATTGACTGCATTTCTGTGAATTCTTGGTGTTCCTTTTATGGTTAAAGGAAATTGAAGCTTTGACTGGACATCTGTGTCCCTGAGATGCTGCTGTATAAGGACAACTGTACATAGCAGACATTTTTTGTAGAAGATCACAAATGAAACTGGAGATTAAAAAAATGTATGAAGTTAATTTGAGTTCATCTACCCTTTCATGTGTACAAAGCGATTTATTAACATGTGGCTTGTTTTCTCCAGATTGCTACAATTTCTCCGGGGATGGCATCATGTGAAAACACTCTAAATACATTGAGATATGCAAACAGGTATAAAAAATATTATTTCTTATAGCTGTACCAGCTGTTGATGACTGACATTTGAAATAGTTGTTCCATGATGTGTAATTATTTTAGCTACTTGAATAATTTGATCGTAGTTGCATTTCTTAATAAGATCCAAATTACTGATCCAGGCTCACATTTAATTTAAGTTGTCACTGTAGAAATTGCATTTACACCATTATCCAGAAATGCGGAGATGGATGATGTGGATTGCAAGATATGTGGGAGATGTCACTATTAGTTTTGCCCCTGCTCTGGAGGAACCATCTCCTGCATTAGTGTTTGTGATGATTCCCTGGGACGTTAGCTACAAGTTCTGTGATGTTATTTTTTTTTTCATCCCCATGGTGGAATTGTGTACAGTTGCCAGTCTCTATCATACGTTCATATGAAATTTCATGCTTCCCAAATACAGGCAAATATCTGAGACCCCTAAACAAAAAGGCAGTAAATCTGACAGACTTTTTGATCACTGTGGAGAAATTAGCACCTCCAGAGGCAAATGCTGGTGCTCTGAGACCTGTACTGCTCTAAGAAAGTGTTCAACTCTCCCCAGTGAGTTTGAAAGAAGCCCTCACCTGCTGCAGTTCTCCCACATTTAATAGAAATGGGGTGATCAGGTCCTGTGTGTCCCTGCAGTCAGACCTTTACCCAGAGACTCCCCATGTTTTGCTGCAAAGCACAAAGGCTGCAGACAGGGGCCATCAGGTACCCTGGTTTTGCCATTTTTTACCATGTAGTACCCTGCTTGCCCCAGTGAAAGATGGCAGAATCACGACAGCTCCTGCTTGGCTGGGCACCACAGCCAATTGCTGGCTGGGCAGGAAGGCTTACCACCAGCTCCTCTCAATATCCAAATGTCCCTGTGTCTGAGTCAAGGGAGCCAGTAGTAAACCTGCCTGGCTTGGACCAGTCTGTGTGATTTCCTTCCTGGAGAGAAAGAGGCTTCTCCTCACCTCCTTACAGTAACATAACAAAGGACTGTCCACATTCAAGATTCGTTCGAACTTTTACCCCCTTACAGAACCTGTGTTGCTGAAGTGACTCTACAAAGAGTCACTACAAAACTAATTAAACACCTGTTTCTAGTGTACTAATTAGTTGTACTGAAACTGTTTCCTCCCCTTGGTGTTAAAATTGTATGTTGTTACGGAGTACCTGTCCCTGTAATGTTCCTTCATGTGTTTGTATAGTTTTTTATTTTTTTCTAACAATACATCATTTTCACAGTTTTTAGGTGTTGGGCACTACTGTGTGTGCACAGTGAAGAAAGGAGGCAGAATAGAATTTAAAGTTTTGTAGCTGTAGTGGTTTGATATTTTAAAAGGAGCCATTTAGTGGAATATTGAATGTAGACCAAATCTTATTAACTATACAAACGCAAATCTGGAACTACTCTTCTGAAAACACTGCTATTATGGTCCCCTGCAAATTAGCAGCACTGGTTTTGTTCAGTTTTGTTAGTAATCTGAACTGCTTGCAGAAAGTTTAAATATGTTGACACACATATGTTTTAGTATAAAAATAATTTTGTAGTTAAATATTAAAGAAGTATGCTAAACAAAGAGTTGTAATTTTAACTGTGTTTATGAGAACATTTTCTTTTCATTTGCCACTGTATTTTGCTGCTGCAGAGTAAAGGAATTTGGAATTAGTCCTTCGGACATTCCCTTCTCACAGGGTAGTGGCAGTCGCTCTGATCTCTCTCCTTCCTATGAGTATGACGACTTTTCTCCTTCAAACACCAGGTCTACTTCATTCTATACATGGAATCTTTAAGTTTTCTTTTTGGCTATGTAATTTTACAGATCAACCTTTCATTAGTCGCCTTGCCATGAGTCACACATACGTTGTTTTTATTTTGGTTTGGCAGGTGATGGTTCTGCATGATCTGCAATCATCTTCCCAGTATTTTGTTTATGCTCCTTAAACATCCGCATTCTGTATCCAGACTTGCTAGTTTCTTTCATACATTAAAAAAAAAATGGTGATGTCACCTTCGTATATTTAGTGGACCAAATCTAACAATTCCGTGTTTAGGGTAACTTAAATCTCTGAAAAGTTTTGTAAATAATTCTGTTATTAAAACTTTTCATCACCCTGAAGTTAAATGGAAAATATTTTCCATTGTAGTAAGTAAGTGCTAGTTGAAAAAAACATTTTTCCCATTAAAAAAATGAAGAATATGTTCTAAAACTTGCTATACTTTCAGACTTTTATCCATCTTTCATAAACTTGCTTTTAAATGGGATTTTTTTGACAGAAGCATTACTAATCTTTGAGCTACTTTCATGCTGCAAGAGCCTAACATTTTTTTAAAATATTTTCAACTTTGAAATGAATTAAAGGATCTATTTATTCTCTGAAATACTTGGTTGCAAGTTATTATTTTCTTCAGAATTTCTTGGCTGTTTTGCTTATAACAGCTAATGGGGTGCTGATCAACTAAATTTTTAAAACACAATTGTGTATTCAGAAAAAGAAAGGTGGTCAGGTTTAGGGTGCTGAATGAACTTTCCTTTCAAATATCACTCATTGTTAAGGAGATACTGTTGAGGGGTTTGAGATTTTTGCCCTCCTGTTAAGTAGTAGTAAGATTTTAATGAGGAAATGCCTCTTGCTAGATGATTGGTTGTAATCTGCATGCAAGTAGTAAAACTGCAATGGTCCATCCTTTTTACAAATCAGACTAACACCTTTTTGTCACTGAAAGTACATTAAATTTGTGAAGCTGACATCATCATCTTCCTTATTAAATGAATTAATTATGCATAAACATATAGAGCTTTATTTTTGGTTGTGACTCTTTTGCACAGGAGGTTACTAATTTACAGCTGGAACATTTTCTGTTTGTAGGGTGAAGGAGCTGACAGTCGATCCTAGTACCTCAGGGGACATCCGTTCCATTATACACCATACTCCCAATCAGATGGATGACTTGGAGACACAGTGGGGTGTGGGAAGCTCTCCTCAGAGAGATGATCTCAAACTGCTTTGTGAACAAAACGTGAGTAGTTTACAGTATTACATGGAAAGAGATAATGAAATACAGTGGCAGAACAAATCCAGATTAATGTGTATTTGTAGCCTGTTAGCAAGATCTTCAGGTAAATAGATCATGCCTCTTCACTTTTTCACTTTTTTGTTCATTTGCATACAAAAGAAAAACCAAACTCAAAAACATTTCTTGAAGTTTTTTTTTAATCTTCCTTTCTGATTAGGGATTTTAATATCTCGGCAGGGTCTGCTCTAGGCTCTGGCAATCTGTACGTGTGCATTTTTTTCCAGTATAGCTTCACATTTTTTTCAGCAGTTAGCAGTTCCTGGGACATTTGTCTTTTTTATTTAACACTCTTTGTGGTCTTGAGCATTATTTTCCCTGCATGCAAACCCCATTTCAAGTGAGTTTGCCTTTCTCTGCATGTAGAAATCTGGCTACCCATCATTCTTCCTCCTGGCATCCTGATTTTCCTGGGGTGAAACCCCAGTGCACTGTTTGGGAAGAGAACCACGTGATGGTCCTAATATGTCTTCCTGTGCTGCAGGAGTGGGGAGCCGAGAGGCATCTTCCAAAGGGCATTTTCCCTCATTGCTGATTATCAGCTCTAGTCACGGTTCCTTAAATATTCAGTAGGGATTAAAACTCGATTTGTGAAAATGCTGATGAAAAATAGAAAGAAAAAGTCCGTAGTATCCTAACTTTTTTCACAAAACTCTGTTTCTCAGAGTTTTTCTCTTCACCACTTCTTTGTGGTGTCTGCAGTATTTCTCACTTTGATAACTACCTTTTCTTCCAGTACTCTGTTTTATAAGAACATCCTAGTGATTCCTATAGCTTTCCACCAGACAGTCCTTCCAGCCAGATATCCTTTCATATCACACTTGTTCATTACTCATGTGGAATGAAATTAAGCTTTAAAAAATATTTCAAAAGCGTTGTATTATGAACTGTACTGTCTTGCTAAAACATTAATTAAAGCCTACCTAGCACTTTCTTCTTTTTTTGTTAACGATTCATTTCTAAACAAGCCCTGTTTGCCCCAGTTTGTACATCCACGAGTGCATTCTTCTAATGTATGAATCACTATGTACATTTTCGATTTCTCACTTCACATTTAACTTTTTTTCCTGAAGGATTAATTTAATTTTGATTTCCTGAAATGTATTGAATGTAATTGCTGTTCTCTTCTTTTGAAAACTGTTGCCTGTCTGTTGCAGCATGCAGAACAAAAAGCCCTGACAGAAATCCAGAGTTTTTTGTAGGCATTAAAACCTACTAGAAATTATAATTCTTCCCTTGTGGTTTCTTCTTCCCATTCTTTCAACTTGTTATTTTTATGTGGAATACCCTATTTTGCAATATTTGCTAAGATTAGTGACTGAAAATTTTAGTGAATATTAACTGAATTGAAATCTGTAAATATTTTTAATATGTTTTGAATTTATTGCCCCTTTGCTCATTTGTGGAGATTTTCTTGTTAGAAGTATTAAATTCTATTTTTGACAGGTTTTGCCTTCTGCATATTTCTTTCCATGTTCAGTGATGAAATGGATCACATTCAATATGTTTCTGTAGACACAGTTCTTTCTAGAATAACAAGACTAACTATTGTTTTTAGGAAGAGGAAGTTTCTCCACAGTTGTTTACTTTCCATGAAGCTGTGTCACAAATGGTAGAAATGGAAGAGCAAGTAGTAGAAGACCACAGGACTGTCTTCCAGGTAAAAGATGGAGCTCTACTTTTTTTTATCCTAATCTAGGAATTCGGGTTTTCCCAATGAAAGTGCATACTCTTGAATATGTAGGATGTCATCTGGCTGTTCTGATCTGTCAAAGATTTCTAAATTGATCTATTATTGTAAGCCTACAGATTCCATAACCACTAACCTTTGTCCTCATGATGAAAGAGAAGCATATCATCCCAGAAATTTAGTAAAGTTTTCCTTTGCCAGGGCTGGCAATTAATAGTAACGTCTCTATCAGCTCCATTTCTGTTTGGTCGTCTCCCTCTAAGATACTGCAATACTCTGTCCAAGTATTGTATCTGAGTACCCTTTTGTGACATCTTCCTCTGAGATCCAGATGAGACACATACATTTCAAACTGTCTGTTTGCTTCCATTTTACAGCTACGTAAAGGTTTTCATTCGCTATTTGTCAGGGTTTGTGAAAGGAATACTGCCCATGCAGTATAATGCTGGTCAGTGTTACGGAGTCTTTTACACTCACAAAATGAATTGTGGCAATGAGTTACTAGTTTTGAGAAGGAAATGTGAATTGCTTCTGTTCATAACCTAAAGGGCCTTTAGGCAGACTGGCTGTTTGCCAGAGAACAGCAGACCATTAAACCTGTATTAAACCTCAATTTATGTATCTAGCTTAGCAGAACGTTGATGAGTGTTCATAATATAGTAGGATGCTGAATAACACATTTTACAACAGATGCAGAGATTGTTATTGTGAAACATTAGCCCTGAAGTAAAACATACAGAAGTGTGAAAGTCATATGCCATATGCTGTGGCTGTGTCCTAATGCTTGTGACTTCTGGAGAGACAAACTGCATTAGTTAAAGATGTTATTGCCTCTGTGTGACCATCTGGCCTTCTGCTCTAGACTTCTGTTCCTTCCAGTGGTCAGTGGAAGGAAACATGTCTGAGCCTCAGGTTCCTTTGTTCGCAGCATGGCTTGTTAGTTTATGCTGTGCGAGTGGCTGGGCTGCCCCGATACACAATCTACCAGCTGTACCAGTCATCTTCTGTCAGCTTTTTCCTGGAAGCAACTGATACAAAACATCCTTTCCTAATAAAAATGGCTAAACTATACCAACACAAGGAAACGTGCTCTAAAGGTTTTGGGTTTTCTCTGTTTTGGATGTACAAGATTATGTTAGATGAGATGAGTCTTACCCCAATGCAAGCTCCTTCTGTCCTGAAAGCCAAAAAACAATTTTCAATTTTGCTTACATTACTGAGCACAGAAGGAAAGACTTTATTTTAGTGTGTCAGGCCCAGCATGCCTAGAACTGTCAGCTGCTTTCTTTTTTTAAATCAAAGCATTTCTGATGGGATCAGTTCTGATCACAGCTTTGCATAGTTCTGTAAGATTTAAGCTTCTCTTTCAGTTCTTTGCTGCAATCCTTTTTTTTCCTCTTTTTTTTGATGATATTCAGAATGCAAAGATGCCTGAGAAAGAGCCTTTACTGTAGTCCTGTGAGTGGAGTTAGATCATGCAATTACTGAGTTTAAAATAGATCTTCGATACAGCTTTTCTCAAAACTAGACAAAATTATCTTGGCTTCTTGTCTGTAGTAATGACTCTAGGACTATAGTCAGTGGTAACCAGCTGATACTTAAAATTGAAGCTTCAAAGTTTGAAACTTGCCTAAGGGGACACAACCATGATGTAAAGTTCTGCTCGCTGAGTTTCTTAGCTTTAGAACCACCTAATGTTTTGAATTTGAAGAGTACTGGCGTAGCTGGTGCTGGTATGACCACTGGAATTAAAACATAAGGTAGAAAAGATACAGTTTTGCTGAATTAGGAATAAGATTTCATTTTAGTATCTAAATCTGTTATATTGAGGTGACTAGACAGTAAATGTATGGTAATTTTGATAAAAAGTCTAAATCAGCTCTTTTTCTGGCCACTTGTCTTGAAACTTTGCTGATGTATTTTTTGATTTTTTTAAACTTTTATCTAGGAATCTATTAGATGGTTGGAAGTTGAAAAACTACTTCTTGACATGACAGAAGAAGTAGACTATGATGTGGATTCTTATGCTACCCAACTTGAAGCAATTCTAGAGCAAAAAATTGATATTCTGACCGAACTTAGAGGTAAATTGCTTTTAATCACTTTTCTGTACATTATTAGCATATGCCATGGAGACTTGCAGTAATAATGAGGAGGAAAAAAAAGAGTGTGAATATAGTCAAGGGTCTTTTTTACCCACTTGTGCTGCTCTGCAGTGTCCTTTGGAAGGAACATTTGTTCTGCTGCCTGAGAACAGGTTCACATCTGTGCTCAGATCATCCTAACATAAAGGAAGAGTCTATGCTTTACCTCCAGGAAGTATAAACTCAATCCTGCAATTTTTTTTTTCCTTTTTTTTCAAAACACTAAAGGAAGGTAAGAAAATCTAAACCAACTGTATGAAAAAACCCAGAAGGCAATGCAATGAGGAAAAAGAAGTAGGAACTCCCAGTTCCTAATCTGTTGCATTCTGTAGTGTAGCAGGGAACCTGCTGTCATTTTTTTAAGACTGTGCTTACGAGTGGCATCAAGCTCTTGAGTATCTTGGTTGGTAGTTTACCTTTTTTTTTCAACAGCCTTTCTGTTAGAATTTTGTCAGCTTATCTATGTTGAAAGACAAATTGCAGATTTATTACTTTACTTGGTGCCCAAAATTTACTCTTCCACTTATCTTCTAAAATCAGCTTGTCATCTTGGTACCTCATGGAGATTAGTTTTTCATTTCCTTTTTTTGTTAACTATTTGGACTCTAGGAGAAATGCTATACTAGTAAAAGCTTAAGGGTGGGATTTGGGGCTGAGGGGAGGGGTTTTTTGATGTGGTAGAAAACTGTAAGTTAAAATCTTACTTTTTATTCAGTCTATCTGCTGTAAATTAGAAGAGTGCATCAAGTGAATCAGATGTGACCTGTTTGCCTCGTAAGCATGCCAGTTATGCTTTAGCATTGGGGATTGGGGGTTCCTTTTCTTTTTATGGATGATGCCTTCCTTTTCAGAAGACAGTTTGAGACACCAGCAGTGAAAAAACAGTTTAGATGACTTCCTGTTTTTCAAAAACTTACTAGATATTGTTTTTGAAACAAGGTACTGGAGGTAAAATGCTATCTAAGAGATCCTTGCATCTTTACAGGAAGCATGATGTATGTGTAGTTTTACAGGAGGGAACACCTGTTAAGTCAAAAATTCTGTCTTGGCATCTTCTATGTTCTGCTCATGGCGCATAATGATCACTGAATTGTTTGGCTTTTACTTCTGTCACTGTGGGACTGACATCTTTATGTTGTCCTTTTGGTTTCCGTCTTCCCACTCTTGGGCATATTACTGGGGAATGGAAGGGAACAGGAATAGAAGTATGAGGATGCCACACTTCCTTTCTCAGGTTTCTCCCATTCTTATTATTCTTATTCTTGTTTCATCTTATGATGAAACAAATGAATGATGCATTTAACTGTTTACAGTTGAATAAGTTCCAATATTTATTCACAAATGCTTTTCATATTCATAGGAAAACAGGGGGACTAGAAATTAAATGTACAGAAGAGGCTGATTGTACGCTGAATAAAATTTTGTATGCCTCCAAGGTTGGTTGGTTTGGAAGGTGCTGGGAAGGAAAAGTGAACATGTAGTATCTCCCTACATTCTCTAAGATAGAAGGAGGATGTAAGTGTGCATTCTGGGTGTGCAGTTGTGCAGTTTACAAACCTACCCTGCCTAAAGACAGGGGTAGCATCCAAGAAGGGACTAAGTTGCTAAGCAACTTGTTTGTATGGTGAGTATTGAATTTAATTTGTAGCATCAGCTATTTTTATGAAGGAATGTTCTTTGTTGTGCACGAGGGCTGGGATATAGAGGATCAGGGTTTAGTTTCCAGATCTGTTCAGCGCTGGCACATCAGTATTCATTCTCTTCTGTTTTCATTAAAGACAAAGTGAAGTCGTTCCGGGCAGCTCTTCAAGAGGAGGAACAGGCCAGTAAACAGATCAACCCGAAAAGACCACGTGCCCTTTGAAATGGGCCTTTGCTGCTAGAGGAATCCATGAACCTGTACTGCTGTAGCACACATTTGTTACAAAACCCAGTGGCCAGGGGAACTCAACTACTTGAAAGTGTAAAAGCGTTAGAAATGTCTGTGGAAATGTC
>NW_016690211.1:8157869-8166924 GCF_001604755.1 Lepidothrix coronata
TTATTCACCTGAATGACATTTTCAGTTTTATGTGAAATGCTCCTATGATGTCTACAAAATGCTTCAGACCAGACAGCACATCCATGCAGGGTTCAGATCTGTGAAGCACTTTGTTTTTAATATTTCATTTATTCAAATAGTGAAATTTGTTTGGAGATACTTGCCATGTTTTTCATAATGAAGTAAAACTGTGGCCATTAAAGTCACAGCACTTCCTTCTGACCATGTTGTCTTATTACAAAGTCTAGCTGTGCAGTTCTAAAATTGTGGCATGCATGCACACACTAGTCGTTTTAAAACTTCTCTTCTACAGACAGCTGTGCTTACCTCTTCCCATTCTGTGCCTTGATGAAGGCTACTTAACCCTAGACATCCTTTCTGAAGCACAGCCTTAAAAAATTACATTCCTTATTCGTCAATATAAATTACTTCAGTGTGTGTACATTTTTGATGTTTTAATACTTATTTTTTGGTGGCTAGTTTCATTTCACAGGATGTGCCATATCATTTGAACAGGAACTGCAAGCTGTTAGGAGTGGACAAACAGCTGGACATTCCATTTTCCTTGTACAAATCTGGAATCTTGATTTATTTGAATACCATAAAGAATGGTTATATAATTCTAACATTTTATCTGTAATAATAAAAAAACAAACAAAAAAACCAACAAACCAACAAAACCCTACAAAAATATAAATTAGTTGATGTGTAATAAAGGCTAATGTTTAAGTACTAAGGAGAGTTGTACCTTAGGATAATGCAGATATATGGTATGTGGTGATAATGCTGTGTATGGATAGTTTAACTGTCAAACTTTGGGGATAAATACATCCATACTGGCCTTTCACATACTGTTTTAAAAACTTGGCTTTTGATGCATGACAAACTTACATGTACATTAACCGTAGTCTGCAGGTAGTTTGAGTAGTTCTGTTGCTTTAAGAAGTAGCTAATACCTATTTTTCCCTTTGTACAGTGCCAGCAGCTGAAAAGTGGGGTGAAATTGCATCATTTGATGATTTTGCACAATACCTCTACCTAGCGCTAATAGAAATCCTGCAAGTACCTGAATTCTCACAAATGGCGCCATGTATATCAGCACTTTTTAGATGGTGGCACTCCAGTTATTTTTGCAAGTCAGTATCCAAAAAACATTGACCTTTCATGTAAGAACTTCTTGTCAAATGAAGAACTGTAGATCTCTCTAGGAGTTCTCCCTGTTTCCAAGAGTTCCTATCAGCAGACTTTCCCTTGGAACTGTTTAAGAATTACTTTTGGAATACAAGCCTGTTTGTTTGTGCCAGGCGTGGGGGGAAATAAAGGGAAGGCAATGAAAAGAGAGTTAAATGAGCCAGAATTTCTTGTAGTGTTTAATGTTTGTATCTCCCATAGAAAGGTAGGCTATGGGGAAGCTCTTGTTGCATCATGGTTAAAAATAAAAAGTTCTCCTGTGTGTAAACATTAAAACTGAAACAATGTAGATTTTACATAATGTGTTTAATAAATTAAGCTATTAAATGAATTATATCTGAGAATTTTTGTTATTGTTTCAGAAGGGTTTAAATTTGTCAGCACATTGGTTACATTTTTGAAAAGAATACTTACTCTGAATTCAGAGTGAGTATTTGCTTCTGCAGCCAACTCTTCTTCACAGGTTCGTCATACAGGAAGAAGTTTCCCAGAGCACTGTCCTAACTTAGTTTTGCATCAGGTCTTAAAAGAAGCATCACACCTTTCTCAACATTTAAGAACGTTGTCCATCACAGTTAAAAGAAACCATGAAAAGGCAGGCAGTAGCTTTTGTTAGTAGGCAGGTTCTTGTATAATACGAGAGGGTTCCTTTGAAACTGCTCCTACAGAATTCTAGAAAGCCTCTGAAGATTGAGACATCCTACATGAGTACCAGTGGCTTCCATACTATTCGTCCATAGAGCCACAACCAGGCTGTGGCTTCCTGCTGGTACCAAAGGGGACAGGAAGGACAGAATTCACTTTTAGCAGCTTTTTACTAAGCTGCGTAATTACATGTGTCCTGTCAGGCAGCACATGCAACTGGAAACTGTGTCTACAGCCAGTCTTTGTGCCAGAGCCTTATGTGTGATCTATACAGATACTGAAGCATTGAGAATTGAGATAACCTGATACGGCTGGCTGGGCACCTGACTTCCTGTAGCCCATAGCCACAATGGACTGGAATTACTTTTAAAAGGACTTAAGCAAGCTTATCTTCAATTCCTGTCCTGTAAAATGAAAGCATTTATGAAGTGTGACACAAGCCTCCAGCATTTGTTCCTTCTGTATTAGTCTGAGCATATTCCTTGTGGCTACTTACCTGACTCACAATTTGGTTCTGCATGCAGTGAAGCAGCATGAGAATTACTGAATTATTAAACTGTGAAATAAATTAGCAACTCAGTCTTTAAAGTCAACAGCTCAGGGTGCCTGCAAATTCAAGTCTATTTCTACATCAGTGACTTCTAAAGAACTGAGAGGGGATGTCAATGGTGGAGCTAGTTGGACTCAAAGAGATCTTTTCTATCCCTAATGATTCAGTGATGTGTATAAATGAAGTTCATCTTACAGGTTTTGCTAATTTGCCTCTTTTCCATTTAAGTGTTGTCTTATGGAAAGATATACTACACTATACCTGAAAAAAATAACATGGTATTTAATATACAGGGTGATGCTTTCACCCCTGCATCCTGCTACAGTTAATAGTTGATGTTTTTGACAGCTGTGCCGCAGAGTTTATGCAAACTTCTTTGGAAAAGCTCTGCCTGTTCCTTAACAACTCACATATATATATATAACCCAAACTATATTAAAGACACTTCAGTACCTTTCTGTGAGGACACAGGGATGCATTGCTCTAAGTCTCACTGAAAGCTCTGATCTGTGCTAAAACTCCTCCTTGCCTTGAAGGGTGAAATAGTTACCTTACAAAAATAACTACTTGAATTTACACTTGGCCAAAAAAACCCTTCTTCTGTGCTTATGAGATGTGGCCTTTCTGTAGTTTTCTTCTAGTTATTACAGTGGGGGATGAGAGGGTAAAGGTGATTACACTGGTGGTTTCAGGTACCTCAATAATGTTTCTTTAAGTGATACCAAGTCCACAAGATAAATGCTCTTGTTTCTGAGAAACAGTTACTGGGATTTCTCAAAGAGAGGCAGATTACTAACAGACTTGGAATATGGGTAGTTACCAGAGGACAACTGGAAGAGACAGGCATTTCAAATAAAAAGAGTTTAAATACACGTTAAAACAAACAAACAAACAAACAAACAAACAAACAAAGGGAATGATCACAACTCCACTTTTGTTGTCCAGACCAGGGTTGTACTGCCGAGTATTATGCAAGAATATACTGAGATTAAGTCCACAATCAGAGAACATAGATTTCAGTTGTGGCAGCCCAATCCAGTTTTGGGTATATTTAGAAATGCACTTTCATGATGAAGTCCAGCACCTTGCTTCAGTTGTGAAAGAATGCACTGCTTTTAAAATACAGGCAGCACAGCTTGCCTGCTGTCTGTGATAAAATCGCATCTAACATTTTAATAAGAGCCCAAGCGTAAGAGCTTGTCCCATTGCAGTCGCTCTGGCTTAGGTAAGACTTTGGTGACAAAAAGCAACACCTGTCATTCTTCTAGTAGGATCTATGAGAAATGGATGCCTTCTGAATTGAAGCCATGCAGCAATCTGAAAGAGTGAAACACTTATGTTACAATGCTACAAATTTATACTTCAGCTTAAGGCATTTTTAAGATGTGCTGGCTGACAAAGAAAACAGTATGAAAGCAGCCATCACTGGTCAACTAGAATAAAAAATTGCTACAAATTACAGTTATGTTAGATCACACCAAGTTTACTATGCTTCTTTAAAAGCAGTAGCGGTCTTAATTATTACACTGAGAAACAGCTATGAACTTTTATCTCTAATTAGGAGAGGAGTCATGGTGCCACTTAAATTAACTGTCCAGAAGTAAAAGCAGCATATAGCAGTTAATTATTCATATTTCAAATTATGCTATAGACTATGGCCTAATCCTCAAGGCAAAAAAAGGCTGTGTAAGACTCCAGGAAAATTCTAATAACAGTTACATTACTAAAGCCATTTTTGAAGGAGCTATAGAAGGGTCTAGTACATAAACACCAGAAATCAGGTTCTTCAGCTAACTGCTTCTCAATGTTGTAACCGGCATTTAAAATATATATAGGGTTTAAGTGTTCATATTCAGGACTGGAAGCCAGGACCGTCTGGTACTGAGAGGGAAACTACTGTTCCTGTGCAACTCAACGCTAATTTGAGCTACACAGGTACAGGTGCAGATAGAATTTAAAACAGCTTAAAAGGAAGGTATAAAGAGAAAAAAAAGGATACCGAATGAAATCATCTATATCCATTGAACGGGCTCGTTTTTCAGAGTAACCTGTATCTTTTAGGACTGTCTGTATTTTCTCAGCAATTTTGAAGTTTTCGGGTATTTCCTGTCAATGGAAAATAGGATAAAAATTATATTCTACTCATAGCACAAAAATGGTTCATTTAAATTACCTATGTTTTCCTGCTCTTAGAATAGTTCTTATTTCAAGTGATAAAAAGTTGTACTTTTTCTTGTATGAATTATTGTATTATTCTATTGTATCTGAATTTTTATATCTCAGCTCATTCACTATAAATGAATCACAACAGTATTGCAAGACACAAAAAGTTTTATTAGATTAGTAAAAGACCTTGAGACATACACAGAAAATATTTTAATGGCATACTCGATTTTAAGCTTTTTCACTATAAATTAGTGACCCTTTTAGATTTTTCACTAAGAAAAGAGGCAAGTTCCTGCCTCCCTCAAACTCTCTTGGAAAAACTTTTAACACGTTATGCTTTTCAGTATTAATTTTTTACTCTTCTAAAAGACAGTATGTAGGTCACAGTACACAGAAATAGAATATATTAAAAAGGAACTTACTGTATTATGTAAGGAACAATGAATTCGGTAATTATGATCCAGCAACTGCTCTACAGCACTTGACCTAAAAGAAATACAAATTTAGAATGGAAACTAAACTATAACTACATTTTTTATATAAATGTGTAATTTTTTACTATAAAAAATTGTAACAATTACACAGAGCTGTTCTTTTTAAACAGCTGCCTAGTTTTCCTCTAAAAGAAATGGCTAACTGGATGGGCTCTCAAATTTTGAAAAGATTTGACAGAAGTTACTTACTTAAAAGCTGCAGAAAGTGTCTTGTTTTTCCTAACAAAGGCTATCCTTACCAGACCATCCCACTCCTGAAATTAAAAATTTCAGAATTTACAGAAAAGAACATATAGCTACTACCAACAAGAATAGTCACTACAGACAACTTCATGAAAATCCTTCATGAAAATGAATTTCTAAGCAATACAAAACCATTCCTGTCTTGGACAAAGCAATACAAATGGAGGAGAAAATACTTCACCCACAAAAACCTCTGAACTGTACTTTTTTGTGCCTAGGCACTATTAGTCAGATCCTATGTGCTGAGAAAGCAGATATTTGAAGAAAATCTGGCTAACCTTGGGCAAGGCTGAAGTGGCCTTTAAGAATGCTATCCCATAACATCTGTCTTCTGAGATTACACTCGTCTGAACATAAGACTTCTCACAGATACTCCTTTGACCAAAACCTACAAAGTCATCAGCTGTAAGAGTCTCTGGGAGATATTATCTATGATGAAAGGGACATTATCCGCAGTACTCCAACTGATCTTGATTTTACCAGAATTACTGTACACAAAGCTGTACCCAAATTGATGGTTGCACGTTCTGTTAATGTCCTAACACAAGCCTAAACAACAGACTATTTTAGAAACTCCAGCAAACAGCTGGTACTTCATAGTAAAATCAGCACATAGAACTGAGTAGTATTATCTTTAGTATGTTGTGTTGAGTATACAATGGTCACCTGGAAGTTGATAGGTGGTGGTGGGTTCTTTGGCTCTATTCTTACAACACTGGATTCAACTTTGGGAGGAGGCCTGAAGTTGTTCTTTCCAACCTGTTGGTCAAGAGCAGTGAGGCAGCTGTGTGAATAAGCAGCAAATCCTCACATCCCTTGAAACACTCTTCTTCTGTCTTTGACAGCTGTTACCTAATGCAGAATGACATACCTTCATCAGGTGGTCCACTCGAGCTAATAACTGAGTATTAATGGAGAGTCTGCAGTACAGTTTAGTTCCTGGTTTTGCAACCAAACGAAGTGCAAATTCCCTTTGAAACATAAGTATTGCACACCTGAGAATAACAGGTATCAGAAAATTAATTCTAAATAATTAATTTTTATGTCAAAAGACAACTAACACACTTGGAAAACACAGAGTTTGCCTCAGCACTTACAAGTAGTAAAAGTTTATCATAAACAAACTCTGCTCTAATTTGTCAAAGTGCTCTAAAAAACCCCAAGTCATCAGAAAACTTGGTGAAGCCATCTAAGTCTCCTCAAAGATGTAACAGAATTTAATATTAACAGTGCTAAATGGATCAGGATCAAAGACATAGGCTGGTCTCAGAGTTGCTTGCCTGTAACAAATCATTTTGAATAACTCCTTGGTTATTCAAACTCTCCAAAAATTGACCAGTAATGTCACCAACATTAGTGCTTCAGTGACTGACATCAAGAACTGCAGACATACTGAATAACACACAGAGATACCTGGGCAATTAGACTTTTAGACCAGACAACAGGCAGTAACTTGGATTTGATCCAACCCTTTCCACACTACCTTTTTTAGGTAGGAAGGCATTTGAAATGCTACGATGCCCTACTTATCCCTGGAATGATAACTAGGTATAATATTAAAGAGGTGTAACTTCTGTTTTCATCAAGCTGGACTAGATGCCAAGACTAAATCTCCTCCTTATCTTAATATATCGACATAAACTAATTTCCAGGCACTATCAGGTTTATATTACAGAAGAATTTTGGTGTGGCTCTGATCCATCAAACTGCTATTTTAAGAAGCAAAAAAAAATTTGATCTGAAAATATTTTTAAAACTATTTTTTTTCCTAAGAGGCAATACAGAGCTCCACTCTTCCACATACCTGAAAAAAGGTCTATGAAGCAATAACTTGAAAACAAAAGGTGAAGAAATCTGAGGAAAAGAGTAATAGAGTTAGTATAATTTCTGGGAAATTATCATTTAAAAAGAAAAAAAAGTTCTGCCATATTGTTTAGCCCATACCTGGTAAGGCAAGTTAGCCACACACGCATTAAAGAATGGTAAGTCTGTTTTCAAGATATCTCCAACCTTGATTTCAAGTTTGTTTGCCAGACACCTGTGGGAAAAAATACATTGTGATTATCCTCGGAGAAGCATGTTGCCAAGGTTTTGTCAAAGCAGCTCCACTGCTTCAAGTGCTCACTATTTCCACAGTTGATACTTACGTGCCCTGGACTCTCTTCTGAAGTTCACCAACAAGTCTAGGGTCAATTTCACATGCAATAACCTGAAAAAAGCATATATTTGCAACTTTATGCAACATCTCCTACTTGGGATTAAAATTTTAATCATAAAAACCCCCAGCCCTGTATCTATTGCCGTAGGTGTAAATAGTTCTTAAAAATTCCCTATTAGCCTATGCACCTTCCTCCCTCTTCGAATACGTGCAAACTTTATGGCATAAATGGATAACAGCAATGTAGTTTGATAAAACAACAAAAGATTTACACAGACAACTAAAACCTCATTGGGATTATGCAAATGTTAAGAAAAATATCCAGGGAGTGATTCTACTGATTTGAATCCAGTGTATAAAGACCACAGTCTAAGCCACAATGTGGTCAGTGGTAAGATGGCGTGCATGGGGGGGAATTCCCACTTACTTTTTTTACTTTCTCCAACATCTTTACTGTCAGGTTGCCGGTTCCCGGGCCCACTTCCAGAACGACATCCGTGCGGCGCAGAGCAGCCTAAGGACAAACAGCATTTCGAGTACTTGCCTAGAACGGATTCCGTGCAACCATTTGACTTCAGAACAAAAGATAAGTGCTTTTTACGTAGCAAAAAGCTTAAACTGGGTATCAGGACAGCGTGAGAGTCGTTTAAAAAAGAAGGAGCGGAAATTAGGGAGAACAGGAATGTCCCAACGCTGACTTATGCTGGCCAGGCTCAGAAAAGCCAGCGAGCAGCCACGTTAAAAAAGAAAAAAAAAATCACACACACAAAGAGGTAGCGTGATGGCAATAATCGCGGTTCAGCGGTAATAGTGGCGGATCAGCGGAGCCCGGGAAGGGCCGGAGCCAGGACCGCGCGTTCCCGGAGATCCTGGCCAGGCCCGGCTCCCGGGACAGCCGCCGCCGCCGCCTCCCACCTTCTCGATGATGCTGTTGACGACGAGGGGGTTCTTCAGGATGTGCTGCCCGGCCCCGGTATTGAAGAGGATGCCTAGGGCAGAGACCGCCGTGTTACCGCGGGTGCTCGGCCTCCCCGCTCCCGGCATCCCGCCGGTCCGGCCCGGCCCGGCCCGCACTCACCGCCGGCGCGGCCCTCCTGGCGGTCCGAGCGCTTCCCGGCCCGCGCCTTGGGCATGTCGGCAGCTCCCCACTGGGATCCCTCGGGAAGCGCCGGGCTCGGCTCCAACCGTCCCGGGACCGCGCTCCACGTGCCGCCGCCGCCACCCCCGACTGGCCTCGCGTGCACCCGCCGCGCCGGACAGCGCTCCCTGGCGGCCCGGCGGCCCCCCCTCCATCCTCCCGCGAAAAGAGGCTCCTGCCACGTGTGATGTCCCACCCTTAAGGGAAAGGGAGCACCCGAAATTCGTAAATGCTCGGGGTGAGAGGGAAAAGTCAGAACGTTCGCAAAAGCTTGCGAAGATTTGTAAGTGAACTACAGATGGCATGGAAATCAGTGTGTTAAGTCCCTTACTATCTAAGCACACAAGAGTGGGATTTGGATAAAGGGGTAGGATGAAAAAGGAAGAAAGAAAAGATGAATTAAAGAGGGACAGGGAGAGAGAGAGAAAGGGAGGAGGGAAGGGAAGGGAAGGGAAGGGAAGGGAAGGGAA
>NW_016690211.1:8167636-8177838 GCF_001604755.1 Lepidothrix coronata
ACACAAAGGGGAAAGAATGTGAATACCTTGCCACAAGGGAAGGGAAGGGAAGGGAAGGGAAGGGAAGGGAAGGGAAGGGAAGGGAAGGAAGAAAAGCACAGTCCGTTCTTTCAGACTTTTTGGAAATGGGTCAGAGGGATTTGAGGAGATGGTCTTGTCCCCCCTGCTAATCAACCTTTGGGCGATAGCGCATGGCCGCTTCTGTGCTGGTGCTTTTGTTTGTTGTGTCTCTGTGGACTAGACCAAGGATGTTTGTCCCAGAAAAGTGCTGCTGCTGTACCCCTGCATGGTGCCTTCTCCAGCCAGAGCTTGTTCTTTCTCAAGGCATGTTATTACCAACAGCCCTTGGTTGGCTCCACAGCCACCTGTCTATCAGTGTTAGCCCCATTAGCCCCATATCCTCCTGGATCCTACACCCTGGCGGGAGGCAGGGCCCACGCACGGAACAGACCCAGCTGGGGCAGCTCCTGGGGGGAGCCCCAGTGTGACACAAAACGGTATGTGTTGAATGAATGCTCAGTTTCTCGGCAGTCCTGCCTGGCATGGCTGGACTGCCGAGAGCAAAGGGACGAGGGAAAGGGAGGTAATCCAAGGAGAGACATGCTGCGGGCTGCTGTGGGTGTGCAGAGGGCAGGGAAGGCTGCGGGAGGACAGAGAGTAAAGGGAACCCGCAGAACGAAACACTGTTTTTCAGAGAGTATCTCCTGCAGCATTACGTTGTTCCTTAGGAACAGCTGGAATGGTTCCTTCTGTCACCATCCAGCACCTGCTGTCCAGTGCAAACCTTGGGAAGAAGGATTTTGCAGGGCGACCCTCGCCGATTTCTGCCGACAAGTCAACGGGGCACTTCAACCCCCGGCCTTTGCGTGGCACAAAGCGCCTGTGCGGCGCTGCAGTGGTTTGAAGCCACTGGAACACCGGGAGCACGGACGGGCCAGTGGCTGAGGTACCAGGGCGGGCCGGCTTAGGGCTTGCTGCTCCCCGAAGCAAACAAAAATCGAGTCACTTCAAGTCAGACCCGCGAGCATGAAATACACTTCATTTTTCATATTTTTTAATATTTTTAAATGTCTTGTACATATTTTTGTAGCTCTATGCATTGGCATTAATATCACGCATTTCCGCCCTCACGCCCTCCCCCGCGCCGCTGCAGCCGCCCAAGAACGCCCACAAAGCACGTCTGCGAAGCGATTCTAAGCTCCCGGTATCCCTCGGTTTATCCAGCTCCGTGTCCAACCTCCGGAAAGCGCTCGCGACCCAGGAACGCTCCTGGGCGCATGACGGCTCCTGACGTCACCACACGCCACAGCCCCCGCCCCCTCCGCATGAGGCCCCACCCCGCCCCTCCCGCCGTGTGACGGCGCAGTGCGGGCAGGGCCTGCCCCGCGTCGCTGGGTAGTGACGTCAGGGCGGCGCGCCGGGGCGAGCGGTGGTGCCGCGGCCGTGGAGGTTCTGGGTTCGTGCGAGGCCGGGAAGGGACCAGTAGAGAGGGAAAAGCGGTTCGGCTTCCAACGTGGAGCCGCGGCTGTTTCGCGGCGGGCGGTACTGCTCCTCCGCACCAGCCCCGGCTTCTGCTCCCTCGGCCTCCCGTTGGCGCTGCCCGAGCCGCCGCGGCTCCGGCGCAGAGTGTCCGCCGCGGTGCCCGCTCCGCTGCACTGCCCCCGGGGATGGGCAGCGCGGCCTTCCTTACCATCTGTGCTGGCACTGGCAAAGGGTCTGCTCGGAGCTGGGAAGAAATAACTGTTACCTAATTCCAGGGAACTCTTTCCCACTTTCTGCTTAAAACATTTTTCGGTCGGGGTAGAATTAACGAGAAGGCATCGAAGGGATATGAGCATTAAACTGCGTGGTTTACTGTCAAAACTTGTTTTTTTGCGGGAAAGAGCGTGTATTGGCCTTTATTAAAAGTGGTTGTTTTCCTGTTGCAGGCTAAAACCGAGCAGGTTTTGTGCAGAGCAGAGTCTTCTCTTAATCAGATGCAGGCTGAGTTCAGCAGTGGTGAGTTGTTTCTCCAGTTTGTTACCTTAGGAGACAGCAGTGTGTGTAAAATACATGAACGTGGCCCTAAGTGCAGTACTAATGCTGCTTCCCACTTATGCTTCTGTGAGCTTTGCTTTCCATGTCTCAGATAAAGTCAAGTCTGTAATGTGTCTGACGTGGCTTTCAAATTAGCATCCATAATGTATTAGAACTACTCAAGTTTTTACAAATAGCATGCTCCCTCTGGATTTTGGTTTCCTGAAACTTCATTGCAACAATTTTTTCATTGCTCTCTGTTTTTCTTGTCTCATTCTTTCCTTGTACTGTTCTGCAGAGGAGCATTTACTATCATATGTATAAATGACATAGTAAAGATTTTTGCCACCCATGCTTTCTTTATGTATAAAATTTTGCAGCTGTATCATCAGAAGTAGAATTTAACTGTAGTTAAACTGGAGTGTCTTAAACCCGTTCCAGAGCATGAGGCAGACTGAAACTTGTATTTCCATCTCAGTTGTTGTGCACTAGTTTGTTCTAAGTGTTCTGCAATGTCTTTTTGAAAGTCTGTTAAAACAAGGTGAATTAGGAAGAAGTCAACAGAATGAAATTGACCTTGTTATATTGGTCATCCTATAAACTTACTATTAAACATTAAAAATATTCTTCCATTGTCTCTGTATCTATTTGGGTTTTTCTATGTCATCAATACTGAACCCAGTGACAGTCTCTTCTGATTTAGTCCTTGAAATTATCCCACTAATTTGTTTACTGCCTGGTTTTTCTGTTGGGTGTTTTTGGTCACTTTGGTGACTGTTTAACCTGAAAGGCCATTCTTCTCCTCAGAATTTTTAATATGAACTGACTTGCTTCCCTTAACATTACTGTCAGCCTTGCTCACTGCTGTCCTTTATTCCTGTGTTCCTTGTTCTTTTATTTTTTGTGTCTTCTGCATGCTTTTTTCAGGCTTAGATTTTAATTTCAGTGTTAAATTTCTGTAAAAATGAAGTTTTGGAAGTTCTATTCCTCTATTTCTGTCAGTAGCAGTATGGGAAGAAAACACCTCTAACTCTTTCCTGCTGAGACGTTTTTAATTTGTTTTCTTTGCTGTGATTTAAATTGGGCAAATTAAAGGTAGCCTTGTTCATTTACATAAAGAAAAATCAATATGTTGGTTTAGGAAAATCGCGGTAATGCCTAACATTAGTCATTGTGGTGATTTTGATGATTACTGTAGTTGTTAGTGGCTTTAAGTAGTACCTTTAATAATCAAGATACTACTAGTTCTTTTGGGTTCATTGTTCAGTAGAAGTATAACATGGCATGATTGATACAGATACTGCAATGTTAGAAAAGAGATTCATGGAAGAGTTGGTAGAAGGCTGGAGAGATCAGTGTAACTACCAGCTTTTCCTGAAGCTGTCAGTATTCTAGCTAATGTGTTGTATCAGTATCATTGTGAACTCCAGCATTCCTATTACTTGTTTCAGAAGGTGTTCTTGTGGCTTTTCAGCACAAGAACTTTGTTTTTCCTGTGCTGTAAATGTGCTGTAAAAGACAGTAGTAAGTTTCTGATTGAACCTTCCAAGCTGCAGTATGTAGCTATATTGTTGTTTATTAGTTGTGTAATCTGCTGACAAGAAGCAGAAAGTCATCTCGGTAAGTGCCGTTCTAGTTTTAAGTGTCTACGAAGTCTTCCCTTAGCTTCCACTTCATTAAAAAAAGTCCTCAGCCTCTCCTCATAGTTAATTGGCTTTAGATCCCAGACAGTAGCTCTGGCCTTTCCCCAGTTTCTTCCTACTCGAACTGACGAAAGGGAGAACTGTGAGAAACCAACTGGAGACTGTTCTAGAAGCAGTCTCAGACACTGACTAAAAGAGGATAACAACATCTCTAGAATCACTTGTGCTCTTAAAGTATCCCAGAAAATGTTTGTACTATGATCGGTGAGAACGCGCTGTGTTTTATGTGGTACATTTGCTGCTTTGTCTCCTTCTGATTTCATAAAATCATAACTGAATACATTCTTATGCCTTATTACAGTGTGAGAGACTTGATTAAATTCCTAACAAATGAGAACAAAAAGTACACAGAATTAGTTGTTTGGTTATGAGTGAGTTGTTATACTGCATTCTCCAAAGTCCAAAAAAAGTGAAGTAGGGAGGTATTTAATGATTAAATTCTTCATTTTGTTCCTTTACAGATGTATAACAGTCCTTGATTTCTTTTCACAACTGATGTGATTTTAAAATTAGGCTGTGTTTTAGTGTGACGGGAAAAGTACCCGGATACTCTTCTGCCTGTATCAAAAGCATTGACTGCACAGGCAAAAACAGTAAACTAGCCTAGCTAGTATAAAACTAGGAAATTTAAGAGACTTGGAATGTTCTTGAAAGCAAACTACATTTGCAGATACTTCCTTAGAATGGGAATCAAAGAATGAAGAATAGAACAGAAGTATGTCTTGGATTTTTACCAGTAAAAGGAATTGTAGTTTAGAAGTAAGAATGGAAGTGCAGGACATTGGGTGGTAAGGATGAGGAACTGGTAGTGGTACCTGTGGTTTCTGAAGACACTAGCTCATTGTGCTGAGGGGTGTCATTTGATGTGTCTTGCTTATGTTCTAGGTGTAACTGAGTTTGTTTTTTTTCCTGTTAACTGAGACTTGAGAGTATGCTCTTGTCTAGTTCAGTATTACCATATTCAGTGGAATCTTGGAGAGCTGCTTTTTCTTATTGTGTGTGATTAGTCTCTTTTTCCTCAGACAAGAACAAATTCTAACATGGCAAGAGTCATGCTTGGTTTGCAGGTGACATTATTGAACACTTTCTAGTGGAAGGGGTTTCCTTTCCTTCCACCCCAACCCTATATGTGCAATTGGGTTGTTGTAGCAATGGGTGTGAACCACAGAAGAGCAGCAGAAAGCAATCAACATTCCTGAAGCTGCTCCATGTTTATTGTGAAGACATTGTCTGACATTAGTAAGTAAAGATGGAAGGCGCTACCCTTACCCTGGAATTCTGGGTGTTGTGGCACAAAGTGCAGATCCTGCCTACCTTCTGAGAATGTGTTCCTTATAAGATTAGCAGACTCTGCCAGCATTTCTATGCATGCCTCATGGCTCTGAAGGCATCCAAAAGATAATGGCTATTTAATACTCACCTCCTCAGTTTCATCTCTAGGGCAGTCTTGTAGAAACAGCTCAACAGTGACTGAAGTTGTAGAATTCCCCAGCAAGCTGTGGAGAAAGTCCATGTCCCTGTGAATTAACCGATCTGTGGTGTACCCCATGTCCCTTCACCTTTTCTGTGCAATAGCAAAGTCTGATTTGTAAGAGGTGAAGATTGTCTCTATCCCATAATATTAAAGACAATATTCATGGGCCTTTGCCATTCTGTGGGGTCTGAGGGCATCTGTATGTCCTCTGTATAAATTATGATCTGGAGAGGCCCTGATGCATCAGTTAAAAAAAAAAGAGGGTCACAACAAATTAAGCTTGGAGAGATCCGGGTTTAAACTCCTGAAGTACATCTGTGTCTGTCTGCAGAAAAAGATTTCACACATCTGTAAGTATATGTATGACCAGTCTTTGCGAGTGAAGATTTGGGAAAGGTCTTTACCCTTCGAGCCTGCACAATGGATTTTTTAGGTGAGACACAGCGTACGCTGAACTGAGCCCACCCTTTAATCCTAAGGTTCAACTGCCGGGGCCGAGCGAAGCTGGGAGGGTGGCAGCGAGGTCCTCAGGACGTAGGTTTGTTTAGAGTGACCTTCTCTTAGATGGATGGCCTTACAGGGCTGACGAACTCCATCTGCCCCGAGGGGTTCCCTGACCGGGAATTGAACCCTGGGCTGTGGCAGTGAGAGCGCTGCATCCTAACCACTAGACCACCGGGGACCCCCACATGTATCTGTGCACGGCTGTAATTAGAACTGTGTTTTGGGAGGATCTCATTAACACAAGGTGTGAACTGATGCCCTCATTGAGTCAATAATTTTTGCAGAGGGCATGCAGATAATAAGTTTCCAATAGAAATCCTACTATTGGGAAGCTAAAGCAAGGAGGGACTTTGTCAGAGTTGAAATTGCATGCTGGGACCTGACCCTGTAATGGCTTGACATTGTTGGAAGTCACGTACTCCTCCCTCCTCCCATAATGTTCTCTGGTGTTTGTTTGTGGAACACTCTGCTCAGATGTCTTAACTTTTTGGCTTTGGGTTTTTTTGTTGTGTGTGCCCCTCTGCCTTTTGTGGGTAATTATGGCTCAGTCATAATGTGTAAGTTTGCTTTAAGTTTAATTCACTTAGGAGAAGGAGAGTGTAATAAAAGCTATGTGTATCTGTTCTGCCTGCTTTCTTATACCTAGCACATTAGCCTGTCAGGCAATGTGGTGTGAAAATGATTGGATCATTTTACTTGACCCAAACCAAAACTGCATTTTTTCATTCCTTCCAGCTTCAGGTATTTAAGAGGTACAGGAAGAAGCAGAGTCATACTATTTATTTTGGTGACCATACTTCTTTGTATTAGCATAACTTTGTAGCTAGCTTAAACAGCAAATTTGAGTTTGGTAAGTAAAGTTCAGTTCAGTAAGGATTGATTCAAAATAGGTTTTTTTTAGATTTTTAATTTTTTTTTTTAAGAAAATAATTGTACAAATAAGACTAGTGACTTACTAGAAGAAAACAAACTGTTAGGGGAATCTTTGAGGTGTAAAGGCCGTGGACAGCTCTTTGTTCTGATGATAGGTTTGCAATCAACTTTGCAAAATCCCAGCTGTAGTGAATCATTGCTGCCATTTGTGCATCTTGCCTTTTGTATTTTCTGTGTATTCATTCATGTTTTTCCAGTTAATTTTTTGCCATCCAAATCATACAGAATATATCACTTCCTTAAATATTTTACAGTATTTATAAACCTTATCTAAAAGGTCCCCCATCTTCAGGGGGTTCTTCCTTTTTTAATTTGATTTTGCATGTGACACCTTCATCCAGTGTTATATGAGGACTGTTGTTTGTATGGCCCAAAAGCAGCTGGGCAAATTCATGGAAGCTTAATCTCTTGAGTGCTAATAAATTGTCTGCCTCTTAATAGGAAATCCTTGAACCAGAGTTTTCTGGATGATGAGAGAGCATTATGTAGAAATGTCCTGACCTGGGTATCTCTTATGGTTTTGACAGAGAAAGAACATGGGGTTGGTTAAGTGAATTTTCGTTCTGACCCACTAAGCTTATCTTGGTTTTTCTTTAGTTTTTTTTTGAGCAGCAATAACTGCAGATACAAACCTTTTCGAGAATGAGAAGCATTAATAAAAAAAGAAACTTTGCAAATATTTCTCTTTGTTTTTTGTTTTTGTTGTTTGCTATTTACAACTGCCAGCTGAGCATTTTGAAATAAGAAAATGGAAAAAAGCCTCCTGTTTTTTGTGTTCGCACTTTACTAACTTCAATAAGTATGTCTTCTGGTGAGAACTGTTCTAGATGAAGTGTATAAATTTTTAGTAGAAGCAAAAGCCTTTAAGTTTTTCTTCCCCCTTCTTAAATACATTATCCCAGAGGTGCTACCACTATTGCTGATGGGCTCAGTCTTGGCCAGTGGTGCATCCATCTTGGAGCCAGCTGGCATTGGCTCTGTGAGGCATGGGGGAAGAAGCTTCTTGCAGCTTCTCACAGAAGCCACCCCTGTAGTCCCCCCCCACTACCAAAACCTGGCCACAAGTGGTTAAAGCAGAAAGATTAAAAGACTCATCACATGCAAAGTATAAAGCAGAGAGGGAGTCACTTGTTCTGTTCAATTATTGCTGTAGAGAGAGATGTGATTTTGTGTTCATTGGTTGGAAAGTATACTTTCTTTAACCTTAGGACCCTCAATTTTTAGCCAGTTTTTGTTGAGCATGATTGGAGACTTACACATTGAGAGTTCTTAAGGTTTTTTAGTTTTTTTAAATTGTGCAGGACTGTTGCTGGTATAAAAGGCCTTTAATATTGTTGCTAGTTTTTGTTTAGATGATTTTCTCAAAAGATGAAAGTTTTAAACCAGTATCAGAATAAAATTTGATTTCTCGAACTTTTTTACCGTTGCTGTAACAATTTTAATCTCTTTCCTGAAGATGGAAAAATAAACTTTTTTTCACATTAAACAAAAGCCAGTCAGAGAGTCATTAAGGTTGGAAAAGACCTCAAAGATTGAGTCTAACCTTTGACTGATCACCACCTTGTCAACTAGACCGTAGCGAGTGCCACATCTAGTTGTTTCTTGAACAACTCCTGGGATGGTGACTCCCCCACTTCCCTAAGCAGCCCATTCCAATGCTTAACAACCCTTTCTGTGAAAAATTCTTCCCAATGTCCAACCTGAACCTCCTCTGGCACAACTTGAGGCCATTTCCTCTTGTCCTGTTTGAAGAGAAACTGTTCTTGGTTGCTGATTTAGAAAGCTTAAGTATATGAATGTTGCCTAAAATTTACTCTTAAAAGAAACCTCTGAGACTCAATTTGTGAGTTTTAGCAGCCAGACATTCTTTAATACAATGCGGTCACAGCATGCTGGGTGCCCTGGGAATCAGCTCCCAAAATGCACACAGGGGTATCTGCACTACAGCTCATATGTCCGCATTACATGATAATTCACTTTTCCTAAATAATTACGAATTCATGACATTTCCCAACACTTATTAGCATATATACATATCCTTATAAGGTCTCTGCGAGGCTTCACTGAGGGTCTCTAGTGGTTGTCTGTGTCTGGGACCCCCCCCAAAGTTCTAAGGGACTGCCTGTGAACTTCTTTAAGACAATACACCTGGTTATAGAGTAACTTGGTATTGCTTCGCTGGCTGCCTCAGTTCCCTTCTTCATTGTTTCTTTGCTTTGGTTGGTTAGTACTTTTAAATCACTTGGCTCAGCTACATGTAGTTTCTAGGATACATTCTACTGCCAAAACCATTAGTTCTTGTTATATCTGAAAACTCAGATAGCATGAATATTTAGCATGTATCTGTGTTACAAAAGTTTAGATAGGTTGTAAACAGATGTTTTTTATGGGCAGAAAACAAGTTTTATTTGGCAGAGTCCATAGTTAATATGTTAGTTAAATATGTCTTTTTTTTTCTTTGTTGTTTCTGTGGTCATTATAAATGTAATCTCTGTCATTTGGAGAACACTGTTTTGCTTTGTCTTCATAGAGTACAAGGATGTATGAGGACGTATTTATATTGGAAGTTAGGCAATAGGCATTCATAGTTCAGCTGATTAGCATTTTTGTGCTAAATACATAAGGAAGTCAAATATATCAAGGAAAATTCAGTTTCATTTAGGACTAATTGTGAAGCTTAATTCTTTATTTTTTAATTGATGGGAATTGTTTTGATGAATTTGAGTTATAGTATTCATCTGAAGTGGATCATTTTATCTCCTGAAGGAAAAAGAAAATACAAAAGTGTTAATAATCTGCATCTTTACCTCTTTCAGACAACCCCATGGTTTACTCTGCCTACAGCTGAAGTCATCTCTAGTTGTGGTTTTGCTCTCCGTTGCTGTGCTTCACAGGAGAGGTAACTGTTTTAAAATCAAAATATTTCCTGTAATTCCTCAAATCTAGTAAATGTACTTGTAATGATAGATTTAATGCTTGCTTTTTCTGCTGAGAGATTTTTGAAACCAAAATAGTTTAATCACTGTACCTTGAAACTGCCTCTGAGTGGGTGTAATGCTATCTTTACACAGTGTAGTCTAATGAAAAGTTAGTGTGGGGTGTTTAGAAAATATGAATGGAAGATACCTGTCTATATTTGGCTGTCTTTTTTTCCTTAAGTGTTTTTCCTGTCTTTTTGAACATTCTCAGATTTTCATGGATCTCAACAGTGCTAGCACTGTTGTTTTACGAGTCTTGACCCAAGCTACTAGCCAAGATACTGCAGTGTTGAAGCCAGCTGAGGAACAACTGAAGCAGTGGGAGACACAGCCAGGTTTTTATTCAGTCTTGTTGGTAAGATACAGTGGAAAAGTGCTATTAAGTAAACTTTAAATAACGACAGTAATGGAGAAGTCACCTGAAGGCTGAGTTCTGACTAGAATAAGAAATTACCTTGTATTGTGCAGTGCGACAGACTTCTGAGAGCTGTGTCATTAAAGAGTATAATAATTGTCTGATTACGGGGCCCCTGGTGGTCTAGTGGTTACGGCGCAGGACTCTCACCGCTGCAACCCGGGTTCGATTCCCAGCCC
>NW_016690211.1:8178022-8258415 GCF_001604755.1 Lepidothrix coronata
TCGCTGTGTCTCACCTAAAAAATCCATTGCGCAGGCTCGAAGGGTTGATGACCTTTCCCAAAAATCTTCGCTCGCAAAGACTGGCCATTAAACATATAGCGATATGTGTACTTATATATGTACCCGGGCATTTGTTGATACAATTTCTGTCCTGTCTGTGGTGTGTTGTGCAGTTTTTAACTTAATTTTTTTTTTTAACAGAATATCTTTACAAATCATAGCTTGGATGTGAATGTAAGGTGGTTAGCTGTGCTGTACTTTAAAAATGGAATTGATCGCTATTGGAGACGGGTGGCACCACAGTAAGTTCTGTGTTTCTCCTTTTAACCTTCTACAGCTGGCTTTGTAATGGTTGGTAAACTGGAAAACAGCAGATCCTTAGTTCATAGAAATTACTTTAGAATTTACAGTGAAACTGATAAAATGTTTCAACTTTAGGACTTGCTAATAAACCATTTTGTCTTTATATTGCTTCTTATGACTGTTCATGACTTACTTTTGAAAACTGAGTTATAAGTCTGTTTCATAGATACCAGGTTTGAAGTGATGCATTCAGTGTTACAATGTTAACACCTGACTTTCTGATAGTAGCTAATATGAAACATAGTAAATCTCTTGGAGAATGTCAGAGACATTTTGTTTCATTTAAGCTGATTCATATTGTAGATGTCCATGGGAAAGAAGCAGTAGCTGTGATGCTAGCAATTTCTGGTCTTCATGTTTTTGTTGTTCTGATATAAGGGTTCTGATAAAGCATGATGAAAAATTCTCCAAAGAAGATCAGAAGTACAAGCAGTATTCATGAGCACCACATCATTTACTTAAAAATTACAAAAAGTGCCATTTTAATATGTAATACCTACAGAATTAGGTACTTCTCAGTGTTTTGTCTTTACTTCTTTTTTTCTTTTAAAAATAAGTGTAATTTCAAGAAGAGTTTCAGTTCCAGAACTCATAAAGACCTGCAGGTGTTCGCTCTCTGAAGTGTTCAGTATCTCTTAAATGCTGGTAATATAGATAGGACATCACTGTCAGGTTCAGGGTATTGAATTGGAATTCTCTGTCCTGTTTTTATAGATCGTGAATTTAAGCTAGTGCACAAAGTGTGGCACAAAGTATAATTTTCAGTTCTTTGCTTCAAATAGTTTAATGTATTTTGTAAGCTCTTCTAAAGATCTACCAAAAGAGAGAAAAGTTATAAAATTCTGTATCCACAGCATACTTTAAATAGTGTAGTACTCCTTCATTATTATGTAAAACACTAGAGTATTTGTATGCGTGGATTAGTATACAATTGAAAATCACCTGCAAGCATTTGGATTCTCTTTTATGTGAAAGGAAAATACCATCTTTTGCATGGAAGATGGCATATATCTTTGACGTTTCTGGCTAATGAGATACTGGTTACAATACTGGTACTTAGTAAGCATTATCCCAAGAAAATAATTATTGTTTCAATTTGTTAATATTTTTAGATACTAGTAGCATTTCTGGTGAAAAAAATCACAATTTATTTCCTGCAGAAGTAATGACTACAATTTTACTGTTTGAACTGAGGTAAAAATTAAGTAACAATCTTTCAATGTAGTTTTCCTGCAGTTTTAAGTGAAATGTAATTTAAAAAATAAAAAAAATTACTGTCTATTATTAAAGATTCCATGTGGTGAATCTATATTGAATTTACAATGCAATCCTATTTTATCCCTGTTTCTAATTTTTCTGCCACTTTTTTGCATTTTTTAAATGCAATTAATGTATAAAATAAATTAAAAAAAATATTGGCTGCTGTTAAAGATTCCATGAGGTAAATACATACTAAATTTTTACTCTGTGAACAACGGTTTCTCCATTTCCAGTTTTCTTTTTAAATTTCTTTTATGTGACATCCTGTCAGCACTCACCCAGATGACTTTCTCATAGCAGAGTATGTTGAGGGTATTTTGAGAAATGCCAGTTTAAGCTGTAACTTCACAGTTGATTGTTTTGTGATTGAATCATATTTTGGATGTCATGAAGGATTCATTGCATTCTTGTTGTCCTTGCAAATTCATGTCTTTCATCTTGTGTCTCTCATCAGCAGCTGTCCCCTCTCCATCGATAGTAGTACATCAAAGCATGTTTTGATCTACAGATCAGACTTAAACCAGCATTTTCCAGTGGGAGTGATTTTGGAGATGAGCTTGTGAACTTTCTCCCTCCTGTTTTTTCAGGCAGCTTTACAGATAGCCATGAGCCTAGGCTTATCATAGCCTCTTTTCAGGCACAGTTTGACCTCTTTTTTGAAACTTGTCGTCAGCCTCCTCAAAAGGTTGTATCACTTGATGATTTTGTATGTGTTTTTATTTTCTTCACAAATGGCTTTTCTTGAATTCAAATGTTGAACACGTTTTTGATATTACAGATAATTGCTTTTAAATCCTCTTTCTTGTGGACCTTGTTCTTTTATTTGAGTACCATGTTAGCAACTTTAATAATACTTTTCAAATCCATTTTTTTATTTGAGTGGTAACTATAAATAAGTCCTCATAAGCCAGAAATCCAAAATAACTTTTTAAATGTTTGGGTACCTGTTTGCCCATACCACAAACACAGAAGAAGATCAGTGAAACTTTGAAATTGCAAACTGTGAAGGACTATGGCATAAATACTTATACTTAGAAGTTCATGTCTAGATGAACTTGTTTTAATTTTTGGGCTGGTGTAATTCAGTGTTGAAGGGAAATAACTCACTGAGTGATACACATTTCTCCTAACTGCTCGCCTGCCGAAAACTTTTATGTATGGAATTGTGGGACTGTCTTGCAATGGGAAGATGAGGACAATGGTGCCAGTGTCGATGACTGTGACTCCTGCAGGGGCTGAGGAAGCCGCTGGGGCGGTTGGGAGTGTCCCTGTTCTCCAGCAGGTGTCACTGTTGTATTTAGACAGTAAATTCCTCCAGCCACGGTCCGAGAAGCCTTAGAGATCCCGTCACACAGTGCCGTGTACCACTTGCATCAGCACATGATTTCTAAAATTTTTTTTCATTACTGTTTTCCAACTTATCACAAGTGTCTGTATTTGAGGCATTCGTCCTCATTAATCTATTTCTTTTCCTGCCTTTGTTTTGTTTGCCATGGCAAAAGCCTAATTACAGCATTTTTATTTACAGTAAATTGTGAACTGAATTCTGCTGCTCTTAGACTATGCATATGATAAGTTCAATGTAATTATAATTATGAAAAAGTAATTAAGGCAAGGGGTCTCATGAGCTCACAAAGAAGGTATCTGAATTAATGCAATAGAACAGGGGTTTTTCTTCTTTACAAACCAGGTTTTATGTGCTTTCTATGATTTCTGAAAGGGAGGTATTGTACAAGCTACATTTAATTGAGAATAGAATTCTTAATTGTATTAATAAGAGATTTAAGTTTTAGAAAGGACTTAGAGTATGTCTGTATGTGTGGAAATTATATACTGCATTTTCATATTATAAAAAAGGACCACAAAAATTTATTTTCATGAAATGTAATCTAGTGAGTTTAGATTAATAAATTGAAAAACTTATTGTTGCAGAAATCCTTGTAAATTTTACCCAAAATGTTTTTAGGCATAATTTAATTTTATTGAGAAAAATCTTAAAAGCCTAAGTCTTGATTAAAAAAAAATTAAATTTAAATGTGGTTCCTGAATGCTGTAAATTACCTGTGACAATAAGACTTAATGTCCAATTCTGAGTCACTAGTGAAACAATTACTTCTTCCCCTTGTCTACTGTGCTTTGAATGATAAGTCTTTGATCTAGGAAATAGAGAGTACTTGTGCTATGTGCAGGGCCTGGGGTGGGAAGAGAAAACTGTAATATTTTTGCAAACATTTGACCCCATGATAAATCCTACTTCTGTTTTTTTTTATTATTTTGAGATTAATATCTAGTATTTGTCTAGATTAGTGTAAAAGCTTTGCTTTAGGCATCATTTTATATCTCAGTATGTAAAACTAGTAGGTTTGTATTTGTGCCTGAGGTCAGAAAACAGGAAGTGGTTGTGTTGGTATGTTTAATCTTCTTAATTTCCAGCCATTAGTCTTCACTGAGATGTGATGTTTGCATTCATGCTTCTGAATCATTGCAATATTAGATGGAACTGTTTCATTTAAACAAGCTTGGGTGATAGCTTAAAGGCTTTTTATGAAGAAGAAACAGCACTATAGATGCTATCACTGAATTAAAACATGTTGGGGTTTTCTTGTTCTTTTTTTTTTCCTGCTAGTATAATCTATAAATGCTAATAAAGCATTTTCAAAACCACTTTGTTGCATTTTCTACCTAGAAATTATAAGAAAATTGCATGAGTCATGAAGTCTGAAGTAGTAGAGGAATGATATGATACTGTAACTTGTAGTCTTAAACTGAAAGAGGTCACTTAAAACAAAGTGTTAAGATGCCACAAAGTTGCACTTGAATGCAAATTAACCTTTACAGCTTAGAATTTGTCTTTCTTACTGTTTTCCCCTGCATTTTTTGGAGAATGTATCAACATACTTTTCACCCAAAGCTATAATTTTCAAAGGGTCCGTACTTTTAAGTATAAATATATAACTTGTTTGTAATAGAAAAGAACTATTGCTTTTGCAAGAAGAGCTTTCATCTGATAAAGTGATTGTTCTTATTCTGGGCATTTCTTGGTTATGGTCCATTAGTATACATGGGCAAATTCATGCTCAAATTATCAGTCCTGGCAGTAATAAGTGTATAATAATTGTCAAATAGCAATCAATAGTTTGTAATTTGTATAGTTTTATGTTTTTCTGTTATATATCTGTGCATCTTACTTTGTCAGCTCTCTCTTTTGCCATCTGTCTTTACAAAGGTTACCTCAGGTCTCAAAACCTGAGGTTAAAAAGTATCATAAGTATTTGTTTCACTGTTCCCTCTCTTTTAAAGATAGTTGAGATAGTGGAAAAACAATGAATGTTCTTTTGATAGTTTTGATACTGTTTTCACTAGTTACATATGAATTAATATTCTGATAAATATATCCTGACAGTGCTCTCTCTGAAGAAGAAAAAACTACATTGCGTGCTGGACTTATCACCAACTTTAATGAGCCAGTGAATCAGGTTAGTGGTGAATGTTTACTACTCTCCCAGCAAATGGTTTTATTGATATATGTCTTGGTTTCTTCCTTTATAAAGTGTTTAATTATAATAATAAAGTTGCAGTTTTCGTATTGTCTTTCAAACAGATCTTTATGTTGAAGCTATATTCTCTTTCCATATGTCATAATTCATAAAATTATAGAATTACTTTGGTTGGAAACATGTTTTGTCTTTTTGGTGGTTTTTTTTGTTGTTGCAGTGACAGTTTATGTTTCTCTAACCCTAACCCTAACCCTAAACAGCAAGGTTTATGCAACTGTTTTGATGAAATGGTTCCGGGAATGGATGTAGCTCAAAAATAACCTTTCCTTGAATGATTTTTCATTTTTTTCAGCTGTATCAGTTCTCTGACCTGGCTTCCAGTATGGCCATAGAAGGAAGTGTGGTGGTTGTGGTGGTGTAGCAGGAATGAGCTGTTGAGATTGCTGCAGGATAAACCCACCTAAGCAGTATTGCTGTTACATGTCTAGTTACAACATTGATGCATTTAAATAAGCATAATAAAGTTTCAGTATGGTAGTTTCTTGTCTTACATAAAGTGACTAATTATAAGCTTCTATTTTGATTAGAATGAGAATTTATTATTATATTGAGTCTAGAACTAATGTTAGGGACTCAGAATATGCCTATACTAGATGAATCAATCTTCCTTCTGCTAACTTTTTCTTTATCGTGTAAGTATGAGATTCTGCAAGGAAGTATTTGCTAGTATTTTGAGCTAGATCCTAAAGAACTTTTTCAAGAAAATACAGAAATGATTGACGTAAGCTAAAGGTTAGAAAGAACATAATCTTGTGCTCTGCAGGTGGTTCAATTTTAACTTTTCAGGATTCCTTGATGAGATTAATGTAATATCTAGGATTAGAGCAATTTCTCAAAATTAGGGTAATTTAGACTTTGTAGAAGACCCTTGTGCAATGATAATTTTGACTAGAATTAAAAGTTTTAATAGCAAATGTGTTTTTTTAAAAAAGAAGGTATATAGAAAATATTTTAAAATTTGTAGTCCAGGTATAGTTTCAATGTAAAAAGTATGACCAAATATTATTTGGTTCTTTATTTCAACCAAAAAGAACTATGAAACATGTCAAGTCAGACCACAGAGTGTGTATTTATGCTTCTACTAAGTCGTATATAACTTAACAAATGTTTCATTTTTAAAAGTTTGCATGTCTTTTACAGATGTGAATAGGTAAATTAGGTATAAAAAAGTAGTACTACGTTGTTCATAAAACAATTCAAACTTTTTATCACTTTTTCCATACCTTTATTAATCTTTAATCAGTTTACCTGCTAAGACAATAGGATATTTTGTAGTTATAAATTCCACTGCTGCTGAGCAGTTCTGCAGTTCTGAGACTATAGTTGCGGCTAAGATTAGAACCTTTTTAAATGACATTTTAAGGACTAGTGGCTTCATGTTTTTGTTTGTGTGTTCTTTATGATATTTTTTGGAATGTCATTCTTTAAGGTGTGGAGGATTTTGTTTTATGCCAGCAGCCTAAATAATTACCCAAACAATGTGTGCAATATTACAGAGTCCATCTCCCCTTCTTTCTTCTAGTTCCCCAATCTATAGATATCCTGGGGTTTCCTTTCAGATGAACCTTTCATTTAGTCCCCAGCCTGCTTGATATGTCTGAGTTTTGATATCCTGTGTTCCTGATGAGTGCTCTTTTCCAGTTGCGGATAGTTCATAGCATGGTTGCTCTCTGCTTGTGCTTTTTGCATCACTGAAGGCAGAGAAATTATGACTCTTACATGTATACAGAGAAGAACAACACAAAAATGTGAGAAATAGACGTAGTATTGAGATGTGATGATACAAGTTGACTTCCAGGAGAGGCGGAGAAGAAAAAGAGAACATACCATATGTTGAGAGCCTAATTTCCATGCCCTCTGAATATATTTACCATTTGGAGACAACAAAAGAGCAAAATAGTCCTTCAAATGTACAACAGCAGAATCCTTTTTTTTCCTTCCTCCTTTTTTTTTTAACTTAAAAATCCAATCCTCAAGGAAAAAGTACTCTTGGCCTCCCTGGAGAGGTTGCTTCTTGTATGACATACGGAGAGGAGTTTATTTGCTCCCCATTGCCAATTGAAATCATTTGTTCTGATAATCAGTAAGACTCCCAGCTCTTCCTTGTGAGTGCTGATGTCATTTTCCTGAAGCAATTCTCTGTAAGCGGGTTGGTAGGAATGAATATAGTAGAAAGCTTTGTGAGGTGATGAGGCTCTGGATTAAACAGATGAGGAAGCAGTAGAGGAGGGCACAGCTATTCCCCCTTAGACCTGTAAATTGCTTGGATTCCTTCTGGTAGCTTAAGAAGGTGACTTCTTCACCAGGCTGGAAGTGTGATGGTATAGTAATGGTGTGTTGAAGGTGAGAGCATCTGCTTCACTAATCCAGTCAAGGATCCTTTCAGTAGAAATGGGATAAGAATAGGGAAAACAAGATTGTGAAATTTCTGGATATTTGAGATGGGGTTTTGAGGGACCGTACAAAATTTAGTCAGGAGTGTTTAGGGGAAGGGAGTTGCAGAAGCAGCAAAGTGTGGAATAGACAAAAAGAGGGCGTAAGATGGGCTAGTCAGGTGTAAACCATGGGTGGTCTTTATCTGTGTCTGAACAAACCCTGTGCCTAATCATCACTGCCTGTCCTGTCTTCTGATTGCATCCACTACCTGTCTCACTGTGTAATCTCACTGTGTTCATCACGTGTGTGGACTGCAAGGATGAGGTGCCAGCTACTGGCAGAACTGATGTGAATGGGATTTTGGGCCAGCAACCAAAGTCAGATGGTGGGAGTGGTGCAGGTGCCCCTGGCGTGTGATGTGAGGATCTGGAACAAGAGAGTCTCAGCTTCAGCTAGTGGGATGGGACCATGGTTTACCATGCCTGGCGGTGGGAATGGCTTTGTCTAAAACCTAAACTCAGGTAGAGCAGAATTAGGGGTAATGTGTATTTAGCAGTCTGTGTTCACAGAAAGTGATAGAAAAGATCGCTAAATAAAAAGTGGTTCCCAAATATCTGTTTCTTCGTTTATGTGATTTCTAGAACAAATAAATTTACTGATCTTTATATAAAATTTAAACAAGGTATCAAGTTTAGCATTTTATGTAAATAAAATAAAATACTTTTAGTCCACATTTATTTGCATTCATCAAACTTAAAAATAGGTTGAGGAAAAGCACATAAAAATCCATGCTACTTTTTTGATTCAGGTTTTAATTTTCTGTTAATTTCTGCATTGTACATTTCTTAAATGCTCTTTGACTTTGTGTTATCTGTTTTTTTGTTTTGCTTTTTTGCAGATAGCTACTCAGATCTCTGTACTGATTGCTAAAGTTGCCAGGGTGGACTGCCCAAGGCAATGGCCGGAACTTATACCCACTCTTGTAGAATCCGTGAAGGTGCAGGATGATCTTCAACAGCACAGAGCACTACTTACCTTTTATCATGTTACAAAGACCCTGTCATCCAAACGGCTTGCTGCAGATAGAAAACTTTTCTATGATGTAAATAATCCTTGCCTCCTCCTGGGCTTAGCTGGCAGGGCATTAATGGCATGTCAGTGGGCTTGAATGTCTGCCCTTGAAACAGAAATGCTGGTTGTATTATGAAATAACTGAAAGTCAGTTTCTAGGTGAAATGTTTTTGGAATATTTATTAATTTTTCATGCAGCTGGAGTGTTCTTATCTTGATTTGTGTAAAGAAGCAGAGTTTCATCTACAGAACAATATCTGCATATCAGCCTTATCATGCCGTACAACAGATCTTACTTTATGTGAATTTATGGTGTTTTTTGGAAGTCTGCTCTGGATTTATAATTCATTATAGTCTTTAAAAAATACTGGGTTGTAGACTTCCATACTACTGTATTTTTGGTTTTATCATCAGTGGGAATATGTTTGCGTTTTTTTCCAGACCAACTCTCTGGGTTAATCAAAAGGCGAGATGGCAATGCAGATCTTGTCTCATGCAGCTTACATTCTCCCTTGTAAGAATCTAGTGATTAAAACACAGATTTAACTTCTGTTGTAGGCTATGCATCTCCAAACCCATTTGGAGTTAGGTAGCAATGTAGTACAGTTAACTGAATTTAGTGAGTTAAACATATTTTCCAAACACGTTACATTTGCATTTTCAAAATTTTATTTTACTCCTCCATTTTAAAGAGTTTCTAAAGCACAAAAAATTAAGACTATTTATGGAGGTTTACCTATTTATCCATATAGAAAAAAGTTCTGTCTGTGTGATCATGAAGGTGAAATTTTAATTGCCAGGAGTCCAAGGCATTGAGGACTGACTCCTGTAAATAGGACCTTTACTAACTTTTACTCAGCCAAAAGAATCAAATAAACAGGTCACGTGCTTTTTATTCCATTGATGGGATGTAGCAGACTGAGTGCGGACTTTCTTAATTATGAAGCTGTCAAGTGCTGCCATAACTGAGTGAGACATTCTTTATCTTCTGTTTATAATTCAGATATCTTTATCAGGCAAGCACTGTTTAGGAACTGTAACATAAATTAAGTTTGAGATTTATTTTCAACAAAATAAAGTTAGTTTTGTTGTAGGCGTTGTTCAAGGCTGGTTTTATTAGAGAGAGGTGTATAACTGCTGTGTCCCAGAGTAAGCTGATTCAGATATTAACTATGCTGTAAGACAGACAGTTTAAGTCTTATGGGAGAAGAGGTGAGGAGGAAAGCGGCTTGTTTTTTGAACCTTCATATCATATTATACACCAGCAGTTGTATTTAATGAAAACCAAGTAAGAAAGTAGCCTTAGATAGTTATCTTTAACGTTAAGAGTCATAGACTCAAATACTCAGGGAAACCACTAGATCTTTCAAAACGTCTTGAAATTAGGACAAGGTGTTTTTCTGGAAAACATTTTTGGATCAGTACAACTCAGTAAACAAAGCAGCAAATTAAACATTGTGGCCTGTGATATAGAAGAAGATGGATTAAATAATTTAACAGTAGGCATTGGCCTTTAAAATTTAGGGATTTATTTTGCTGTGACAAAGTTCAGGAAATATATTCTTGATCTTTCTTCCTTTTTCAGCTTACATCAAGTATTTATAGCTTTGCATGTTCCTTGTGGAATCATCATACAGATACATTCCTACAACAGATTTGTGCGGGGAATGAAGCTGCAGCTGCAAATTCACTAGAAAGGACCTTGTTGTCATTGAAAGGTAATAATATAGAATGATATTAAATATAAAGAATCAAATAACTTTCTTCATAGTGAATGAGTAGGAGTTCTTTGGTCAATAGTTCACATTCTCTAACAAAGCCAAGCCCACTGGGAAAACCAGTAATATCTTGGTTTATTTTACCTGTATCTTTAGCAAGGCAGAAGGAGGATTTCTCATATGGAAGGGGGAGACAGTAGTCTTGTATGCACCACTTCTCAGTATGCACCCTTCCAATGTGCTTGTTGTAAGAAGTCAAAGTCTAGGAGGTGAGAAAGTGGAGGGCGTAACGGGATGCTTTTTTACATGTGTTGTAATTTGGGCTTGCATGTCTTTAAGGACTTACTTGGTGAAACTAAGCTATGAGTTTAATTCCATTAAGTTCACCTTGTGTCCCGTGAAGAGCTAACCTTAGAAGTTTATCTTTAGGTTGATGCTCAAATGCTTATCTGTGGAGTAAATACATATCCTGACTGTACTTTGTGACTTTGAAGAATTGAGATGTCCATGTGCCTTGCTTGCAATGTAGACAATACCTGTCTTGAATTGTTTCACAAAGTGCAGCATGCAACTTTTCTATATTGCTGGCAATGCAGAACCGAGAGAATTATAAGATGGCTTGCTTGACTGTACTTGGCCCTTTTCCTACTCTAGAATCATTCGGAGATTGAATACTTACAGTTTTTACAGAATTCTTCTTGATTCAGTAATTCTTGGAGTTCTCTTCATTGTTTTACACAATATACTGAATTTTAAAGTAATTTCAACAAGGTTAATGTTAAATATGGATGAGGCACCCAGGGACCTAAAATTAAGTGTCATTTTTAAAATGTAGACTTGGAAGACAGTCACAGCAACTGGAATTGTAATTGTGGTCTGTTGAAACAAGAGCTGATAAATAGCTATGAAAGTAATTTTTTTTTCCTAGTGCTTCGGAAACTAACAGTTCATGGCTTTGTAGAACCTCATTGGAATGCAGAGGTGATGGTAAGTGACATGTATATATTTCTAGTTCTAGATTAGAAATCTTTTGTGATGATTTCAGATGTTAGAGCTATGTTTGAAAATTGTTGAAAGACACACATTTTTGTTGTGTAAAGGAAGATCAAGCAATGTGCTCTCAAAGTTGTCCTTAGTCAAAACTGTCAGATCTTAGGTAGATCCTAAACACTGTGACACTAGTGGCATGATGTTTAAAAGAAAAAAGGTACCCCTTCCAATTTAGTCATCACATGATGGTGACACCACTGTTTCTCACTGAAAGATGTCTTACATATACTCTCCCCCCCACCTATGTAAAAGCATATTTTCATTTAGTGGTGAATGTGATGCCGCATTTGTTCTATCACATCCATCTATTGATGGAAATTTTTTGACTGAGATAAAAGCCTGTGGTATGCAGCCCATGGAGAGGGGAGGGTCGGAGGAAAGAAACTCAGGCACCGTCCTTAACCCTGTTCTGCTGGATGAATTGAGTACCTGTGTCCTATGTCCTCAGGTAGGAGGTTGAGAACAGGATAGGACTGGATAAGCATATTTTAAAGCATATGTCTGCAGTTACCTATCCCTTCTTCTACTAGAGATGCTGTTTGTGTAGTATTAATAAGGTCAGTTTGGATCATCTATGAAGTCTGCTTCCTAGGTAATTATTAATTTTACAAGGAAATTGTTTGTCCAAAATAATGAAATAGGTTAAAAGTGATGAGGTTGAGTCTGAGCTGCTACCATATTTGAACTTACTTCAGTTTGACACAACTTTGTTTTTATAATACAGTGCAAACCAAGCTTCATCCTTAAAAGACATATATACTTTCATTTTTCAGGGTTTTCTACATGCTGTATTTGAACGGCTGAAACAGTTTCTGGAGTGTAGTAAGTATCTGGATATTTTTTGTTTTATTTGTTGTTAAACATTGGAAGCTGGATAAAAACAATGCAGTTTAGAGCACTGTCAATAGAGCATTTAGGTGCAAGATACGTTTTTATAAGTGCAAAGCTCTTACTTTAAATCTTGCTGAAACTATCAGAGAATTCAGTAAAAGTGTCTTTTGTTATAAACAGACTAAAATCCCACCAAAATTATATTTGGTGTCATAATGCTAATGAGAGAAAAATCTTAAGTCATGGATTGACAAGGTATCTATATTAAAATATGAAGCTGCTACTAAAACCCAGATCATCTTGAGTTTTCCTCTTTGGGAGAGTTCTATGTTGTTTCTTTTTCCAGTAGTTATATATTTTGGTATATGTCAAATGGGAAATAAAAACCATATTCAAATCTTAGTTGTTTGTAACTGAAAAAGTAGTACTCTGAGACAGGCAACCACAGGTTAACACAGTCGACAGAATCAGAAGCGTAATTGGCAGGTGTTAGTGCTTTTGCAGGGAAGTTACCTGAAGCAAGCCAAAAGGAGATGTTTGACAGTGTTACATCTGAACTCACTTCACCTTCCTTGTGTGTACACTTGTAATAGATCTGATGTGAGCCGTTCAGTCCTTTGAAGCCTGCCAAACCATTATTTTAGGACTGAACAATGCTTTTTCCAAGAACAAATGTCTAAACTGAGTAGAAAGAATTTTTTTTATATAAGTTATGTATAATTTTAATATTTTCAATTTTGATGAGGTTCCTTGGCTTAGGAGCCTGTACTTAGGTAAGAGGGGCCGATCTGGACTTAGAGCATCATTTCTAGAAGAGATGGAAACAACCACTGTTTGCCCCTTTTGCTATACTGTAATCAGGTTCTTTCTGGCCCTTCCTTCGTTTTTTACAAGATAGGTGCCTAGTTTGAGTCGACTGAATTGAAGGCCATCCCGTCCTGAAGTTTGGTGGTTATTGTAGTCCCGTAGAATATGAGGACCCATGGGGTTTTAGTGTCCTAAGGCAAGAACTGAACTGAACCTTTCCATTTCCACTTTTCTAAGCAATAAGTTGTTTTGCAAAAGCAGGTACAACTACCTTACAGGATTAGTGTTTACATTTATTATACCATGGGTTTTGCCTGTATGACTTCATTATGGCACTTTCTGTTTTTTTCTTTTTCCCTAAAATCTTTATCTATTTTTTTGTTTTGTTCCTTTTTTGTCTTTTAATTTAGAGTGTTTTCTAGTGTCTATAATAAATTATTCTTTAAAGTGGAGTTTTTACAAAAATGCATAATGTTATGCAATAAGGATACAGAATAGTTTTATTAAAGGGACATTTTCATATTTTTAGTACTGATTTACTTTTTTCCTATACTAGCATTTGCTTCATTGCATTCATTGCTATCATTAAATATTCTGTAGTGATGTCCTGATTGTTGTAGCCTGATCAAGTACAGCGAATTTCACTGCAGCTGAGAGAAATGGTTAAAGTTTATTTTTTTTTTCTCATTACCTTGAATTTGACTTTGAATATATTCTGCCATAGGACTTTTTTCTGGCTGACATAATGCCTGAACTACAGTAAAAATAAGTTCTTTTCCAGTGTTAATTTTCTAAAACTTAGCTACCCAGAAAGAAAAGGAAAGTCTGAAAAATGATAGTTGTTAAATGTCTGATTTACCAGGTAGAAGTATAAGAGCAGAAAACATATGCAGGGATCGTCTAGAAAAGACTATAATTCTGTTCACTAAAGTGGTAAGTAAATTCTCCTTTCAGTTTCTGAATATTTTATAGTTCTGGAGGAGCAGTCCCCATCGAGATATATATGTGCCTTGAAGTGAATACATTTCAGATCTTTTAAAGAAATGAAAGGTACTGCAACTTAAAACTTCTTTGTTATGAAATGTATTTTTGAAGAAAAGGGTGTCTGTTTACTCATGCTGATGTAGATTGCAGCCGTGAAGAATACATTTCCTTAGCTCAAACAAAATTAAGTGCATTCCATAAGTAAATTATTTAGCTAGGATTTTGCTCAAAGAAGCATTCTGGAAGTTTTGCTAAAACAATGGTAAGGGTACTGAGGAATAAAGAAGAGAAACTGGCCACTCTTAATTTTATCAAAAGGAACTTAACAAAAAACTCTCTTACCCCTCTGCGACCTTTGTATTGCATAATACATTTGGAGTTGTCAGCTAACTCTGTGTTCATTAAATGCATATATTATTGGAAGGCAATTTTAGCGTTGTCACTTGCTCTGTTTTTTGTTTTGAAGTTGAAAACCTACAGGGTTCCCATTGTTTTCAGATTCTATTTAGGGGCCATGGATGTATTTTGAATATTCAGCCTAATTATCAGAAGGGGAAGGCACCCATCAGCTTCACCAAAATTGAACTGAAGATGCTATGACCCAATATTTTTGGTCTTTGTCATAGTACTTACATTGCAAAAGTGCATCTTTTTTTGCAGACCTGAAGAGAAAATACACTTGATTAATAGATACTCTACCATGTAGAAATTTGGATGCAAGAATTTTTGCAATAGTAGAGGAGATTAAAGCAATCCACCAGTGCATTTTAAATGGGGAGTTGGAAAAGCTAAGTTGAGAAAGCTTGTACTGCAGTGAAGGAGGAGGGAAAAAAAAGTCTTATTCCACATGCCTCTTTTACTTAAAACAGTTCTAATAAGGATGAATTATCTGCTGAAATGTTCACCATTTCAAGTATGCCTAATGTATTTTATTTACTTCTAGTAGTCTGGTCTAGTTGAAAATGAGTTTGTTCCTCAGACTTAAGAAAGAAGTGATTTTGAATTGAAGTCAAGAATCTTGGTGTTAAATAATGCTTCATTAACCATTGATACTGATCTCTTTCTAATCTCCTGTCTGTGTTCAGTTTTCTATAATTTTATATAAGTTGACACTTGTTTTTGATAACTAGTTTACTAAAGCATTTAATAAAACTTACACAGAAAGTGTTTTGATTTCTCTTTCTTGCTTTTCTACTTCTTTTTTTAGCTTTTGGACTTCCTAGATCAACATCCTTTTTCGTTCACTGCTTTGATTCAGAGATCATTGGAGTTCTCTGTGAGCTATGTTTTCACAGAAGCTGGTGAAGGAATTGTATTTGAGCAGTTTATTGTACAATGCATGAATCTCATTAAGATGATTGTAAAAAATTATGCATATAAGCCATCCAAAAATATTGAAGGTACTGCTGCTATTTACTAAAACCACTTTTTGTGTCTTGAGAAACATTTTACTAGCTATTCCCAACAGTATAACTCCTTTATGAATGTCTTAATAATTAGTAAGGCTTCAGTCTCTTTTAAAGTATTAATTTATGTAGATGGTGACTTGCCAAAGAAAATTTAAATACAAAAGGATCATGAATATCTTTTCTTTTTTGATTGTTTTAGTTTTCATTGAACTAATTTTAAAAAGTATTGTAGTATAGAATTTGGTTTATTTTCATCAACTAGTTTGTTCCATCTTTCCTTTGGGATATGTTTGATAAAATTATGTATTTGCTGTAGTTAACTAATACCAGCACTCTGAAATACAGAAACACAGTGGATTTGAGATGCAGTTGAATATAAAACAGTTTATATATTCTGTTTTGTAGGACTGTGTTTCATTTTGAAAATTCATACGCTGCTGAATGTTCAAATTAAAAAACCACCACAAGCTTCCACATGAACTGGACATGTTGCAATGACTTGATAAAAATTAGCATTCTCTTTCTAAATCTGAAACAAAAAGGTTCCATGAGCATGTCAGAAAAGATTACACAAATCCAGTGTTTAAAATTCTTCAAAATATTGATGTATTTCAGAGTTACTCCATAATTTTACAATAACCTAAGTCTATTGATTATTAACAGTAATTTCTGCTTGCAAAAGTACATAGTGAACTTTGAGTTTCGAAATGTAGTCACTTGAAACAAGAGGAATATAGCAAATTTTAGTGATAATTTGACTTTTTGAGAATGGTGTGATTACAAAAAAAGTAAAACAGAAAATTTATTTTTCTTAATTTGACTGACATATAGTGTTTGTGTTGGTTATACAGCATGCAGTATTTGTCTTTATTGCTGGTTTCTTTAACCAGTACTAACTCCTAAAAACCCCAAGTGATTTCTAAGATTGTATTTGGATAAACTTTCTGAATAGGTATAAATGGAACTTTCTTAGAGTTCTGTGTGCTTTTAAATTCAGTAATGCTAAAAAAAAAAAACGTAAGTGCCCAAGGCAGGAGGTAAACAGTTTTTCTTCTCATCTACCTAGTAGCCGAAAAGCATAAATACCATGTGAAGTCCTGACAACCCTTCAGTCTAATTGTGCTGCCAGAGAACTCTCTTAAAAATAGATTAATTTGGGAGTTCAACTTCAGTCTAAAAAAGTACCACCTGAAAGTTTGTTAAAGTCTGTCATGAAAATAATTTTTTTTCCTCAGAGGATAAAAATGTTTTATTTATTGATTTCTTTCTAGTTTTACTAGACTAGTGTTTGATCGTTAAGCCACTTAATTGTAATTTGGAGTTTTCTGTTTTATTTCAGACAGCAGTCCTGAAACTCTTGAAGCACATAAGATAAAGACAGCTTTTTTCACATACCCAACACTAATGGAAATATGTCGGAGATTAGTCACTCACTATTTCTTGCTGACGAAGGAAGAATTGACTATGTGGGAAGAGGATCCAGAAAGCTTCAGTAAGAAACATGGTGTATTGTTGGTTGCAGTTTTATTAGATATTGGTATAAATGTTTCATATCAGCATTGTCTCTACAAATTACCTACTGCAAATATTGAGCATTTTATTCCTGCAGTCTTCTTATATGGGCAAACATTCCCTCTAGAGATTTCTTTCATAACAACAGATTTATCAGTACTCTATGATACCCTCATATACAAACACCAAACTTTATTTGAACCATAGTTGAAATAATACTTTTTTCTTTCTTTGTGAAATAATAGCTGTAGAAGAGACAGGAGGAGATTCTTGGAAGTACAGTCTCAGAGTAAGTGTTTCAATTTGAAAGAAAACCATTAAACATTCCTGAATGCATTTCTTGATAGTCTTGTAACCAAGAGAGGTGATACCTGCTCAAAAGATGGTGCTTTTAAAAAAAAAACTTAAAGAAATTTCTTTAGAATTGGTAAAAATTAACTTTGCTCCTTTATCACTGTTCAAACATGCTGAAACACACTGGAAACTATGCACTTGATATTTTAGGAGGGAGAGAAAAGGAGTTGGCTTCAGCATTTGTATTATGTAGTATCTGATGGTGGTTAAAGCCAGTAGACGTTGTCTCTTCTTTGAACTGATGTTATCACTTATGACTTTATTAATAGACATGATGAATGAAGACGGTTTCAGATGATATATATTTAAATATATTTAAGTATATTTAATTATATTAGTTAATTAGTTATTAGTTAATTTAGTTCAGATCAGAAGTATGTTGTTATAATGAATCTCCCAATTATCACTGCTGTGATTTGCTTTGCTGTAAATGGGTATTTAGTCCAAATCACTCAGCTAGGGTGACATACCGACAACATGATCACTGGCTACTCAACACCAGCTGTGTCACTCCACAGATTCATTGTTCTTCTGCTACAGAATTGGCTGATACAGATGCAGCCATCAAACTCTTCATAGAGTTAAACATAGTGTATAGTAGGAGGAATGGTGTTTTGTAGAGTGCTAATTTTGTTACAGTACATCATGTTTTAAATTATGACCTTTAGTGCGAGATATTCAGCACTTGAAATTTTAGCATAAAATGTATTTGAGTTGCCTTTAATAGATTCTAAACCACGTTTTAATTTTTCAGCCATGCACAGAAGTTCTTTTTATTGATATTTTCCATGAATATAATCAGATCCTTACCCCAGTGCTTTTAGAAATGGTTCACAGTCTACAAGGTAAGTTCTTTAAAAAATAAAGGAAGTGTAAAATGTAGAATTCTTTACATTTACTTTTGTGAACATTTAAACAATTCTACCTTGTAATATCTAATTTTATATAGTGCGTTCACTCTGTATTTTTGAAAGGACATGTTAATATTTTAGAATTATTTCTAAACCTACAATAAGGAAAATGCAGTGTGTGTCTAGGAGGAGGAAATCCTAAGGACTTTTTACTTTTCATCATAACTGTTTTAGATGACTGACAAAGATTGGGATGTTTCTGCTTTCATGAGGTTCCAGGCTTTCTTGAGAGTGGTCCATGAGCTTAATGAATTCTGTAGGTTGTTTTTTGTCAGGAACTTCCTGTTCAGATGTTGCAAGGCAGTTCATACTGTGTCTCTGCCAAAATCCTGGGGGAAAAAGAAACTTTTAAAGAAAAAGTTTGTTATGCTGTTATTTTGGAGAGTCTAGAGGACTTTCCAAATCTGAAGAATCTGCTTTAAGTATTTGTTTTCTGTATGAAGACTGAAGTATTCATAGCTGAGGAACGTTTCACATTTTCTTTCTGTTTTACTGTATGATTCTTTGCCCCCAAATTAAGTTTTATAATGACTAGGAAAGATAATAAGTGGGAATAGCTTTTTTTTTTCCCCCTGTAATTTCAGCTTAGGTTATTTCCCCAGGTTGTATCTTAGCTGACTTACAATATTTTGTATTTGATCTGACCAAGATGGATCATTACATTCTATTTAAATAAATAGCCATTTTCTGAGGATGGCTTCTGACTTCACAAAATCTCTTCATAAAATACTTTGTATAGCTAGGTTTTGAGATGGCTTGCTGTGCTGTGATACTGGGAATAGTAAAAAGTTCCTTACAACAGAGTTGACAGTTAATGTGTTTTCCAAAAATTACAAGCATATCAATAGTATTAATACTACCATGCTAAAAGGTACACCTCTTTTTTTTTTTTCTCTTCTGAGGCCCCTATTAGCCACTTCTGCATGTTTTCAAATTGAGATTAGCTGTTGAAGTACTAGATGATAAGTATTCATTAATTCTTAAAATTTTGGAAAATCTTGACTTACATGCTGTGCATTTACATGCACACATATATACACATATATATCTATACATATATATATATATATATATACACATACACAGATATATATAAAGTACATGGAACTACATCTAGGACCCTGTTGGAAATACTACTATGTAGTTGACAGTCATCTGCAATTTGCAGGTTTTGAATCTGTTTGTTTTAAATACATGCTTCTGACTTAAATGTATGTTGGTACTAGAAAGGTTAATCTCCAGAGTAGTAAGTCAAAAATAGGGTGTGAAAGCAGAGATTTGATTCTAGTATATTAACTAAAGCAAGCATCAAAACTGAAATGACTGAAATTGTAAATGAAAGAAAAGCAGCAAAACAGTCTTAATTCATGGCTTACTTACATAGAGCATATAAGTTGCTTGCCTTCCTTGTTTTAGTGACTTTTTTCTTTATTTTAACTTTGGCTTGTAGGATCTACCAACATAGAAGATACCAATGCTATACTGATCAAAGATGCTGGTAAATTTTTCTTTACCTTTGAAGTAACAGAACCACTTTTGTGTGTATGTTTGAGTTCTTAAAAATTGCATGAAGAATTTGCAAGATTTTTTAAAAACATTTGGAAAGTGGGACATAAATCCTGATTCTCCTTTCAGTTGATGTCAGTCTGCACTTTTCAAAATGCTTATGCAAAGATATGATGCTCTTTGGCTTTTTTGTGGAAAAAACCCTTAGACAATCTCTTTACTGTCCTGTCCTTTCTACTCTGCAACTAAATAACCTTCAGTGCCTCCATGGAGATACTCTTTTCATTTTACAAGTAAGAAGATTTTATGGCAAAAGAACAAAATTGTTTCTGATGGAATCTAACATCCTTGGTGTTAGAATAAGATCCTCATTGTTCTTTCAGCTTCTGGCTATTTTCAAAACTCTGAGCTTTCTTCTGTAATGTCTTTCTTGTACTGAAATTTCCTCCAGAGTTCCCTTCACTGTGGTCTGATAAAGCTTTCTAGAGAAAAATAGGCTTTAGTTTTGTTTTTTTTATTATGCTCGGGTTATCAAAATTGCGGTTTGACTCTCAATCTGATTATTTAGTATTAAAAAATGAACATTTAAGCAAACAATAAGCATAACTATTGTTTTTCCCCAGTGTATAATGCGGTTGGACTCGCTGCTTATGAACTATTTGATAGTGTGGATTTTGATCAGTGGTTTAAAAATCAACTATTAGCAGAACTACAAGTTTCTCATGACAGGTAAACATCTTGGGGTTTTATGCCTTAATCATTTAAATACGAACTTTTGATACAAATCTGATAATATATAATGTCTAATAATTGCAGAGTTGAAAAATATTCAACCTTTAAACATATCCACTAAATGAGCAGAGGTATGAAAATACATACAGATAACTGTTACAGTCATTGAAGTGACATAGTTCTTAACACTTTATGTTTAAATTACTATATGGTGGATACTTCCAGGTTCTGGAAAAGTCTGTCCTCTTGCATATATTTGACTTGACTAAACCTTCTCAGGACAACCACTTGCTCATTTCAAGAAAGATATTTAGGCCTTTGGAGAGTTCTTCAGGCAACAAAGTCCAACTGAAATCTGTGGAAATAATCTCTGTAAAACTATAGTTTAGACAAAATAGTGACTTTTTTTCTTCTGTTATTTTAAATACAAGCCTTCTGTAACTCACTTCAGTTAATTTTGCCAACAATAAAGAGGGGAAGTAAGGATTTGGGTTATGTTGTGAAGTATGAATAATTACAGGCTGGTTCTACATGAAGATTTTTATACAGTCCATCTGCTGTGGTTTTTCTTTCTAACCAGGGTCCCCTTCACTTGGATGGCCTTCACATGAGTACTTTTTTAGTTTAGTGGATGTCATAGGGTATTTTGAAAGATCAGTGTTGGCATCTCAGTACAGGCTGAGCTGGCCCTCTTTAAAACTGTCTAGAAGACAGAGTTCCTCCTGTTCCTCAAACTGTCACTCTTTCCCCAGGGGAAAGAACAGTGACCACTACTGTTCAGTGCTAATTCACCCTTTGAATAAGTATGTCCTGTTCTTCTTAACAGAGTCATTAACAGTGACCCTAATGTCCTTTGAAGACTGTTACTATGTTTTCTTCTACATTTGCAATTCATCTTACCAGACATAATTTTTATCTGAAACATCAGCTAATTTGTTTTTTATACACTTAGGAGCTACTATAAATTGTAAATGATTTCTACAGTGAGTTGCTAATCAGCTTTTTTATTTCCAAATGCCAGTTATAAAAAGTTTATTTACAGATAGAGTTCAGTTTCACGTAAAATGGAAGATCCTGTTAAATTTACAGATATTAAAATGCTTTTCGTAACAATATACTTTAAAAAAATTTAACTACTTACTTTTGGATGTGTCACAAAATGCCTGTGTCACAGAATAATTGCCACAGTTGTTTACCTTCTGTCTCCTAATGTTTTTATTTTTTTTTCTCATTAGAGTATTTTTTTAACTAAGATTTCAACCTCACCTGGCTATCTCCAATTGGTCAAGTATTCTAATGTTTAGGCTAAATGTCGAAAGAGCAGGAAAAAATGAGAGATCTTTTGTGTAAGATTGATCATTTGCTGCTACGCCCCACCATCAGCAATCTCCAAATAAAACTGCCATGGTATTTGTAATACATGCTGGCTTTGGCATTTTTATGTTATTCACTCATAAAGCATAAGTAAAACTAACTGACCAAAGTGTTCTGTTGTTGATACAATTGTATTGCAGTCAGAAGACACCCATTTGGTTGGCATTTGTTGTATCCCAGGATGAAATTCCTGTGGAGACAGAAGCTTGCAGTAGAAATTGTCCAGAAGTTTGAAGCCTTGTTTGCTTGAACTGCTTATATTGCTTTCAATATTGGAGACCACCATGACAATAAGGGAGACAGTGTTAGTGGTTTGAATGGAGTTCTGCTTTAATAGCCGCTTCAGGAATACATGTGCAGTTCAGATAAAGTGGGTTGGAGGGTATGATCTGCTCTCCCTCAGGGGTTAGCATGGTTGCTCACAAATTGGTTGATGTTTGGGAACAAAAATTTTTGTATTGTCAGCATTGAGCATGGAGTGTGTGGTGTTTTGTTTTCATCGAATTTTCCATTATCTGTTGATAGTAAACCTGCCAACCATGACCATATCGGTAGAAGAAATATGGGATGAATATAAAAGTATTCTTAAGGATTTTTAGAAACATTGCATTGCCAAATTTGTCGCTTGCCATGATACTTAGTTTTGTACTGATTAAGGAGAAACTCTTCCATAGTATGAAAATAGTTTACTGCATACAATTTTTTTTGCAACAATGCACTTGTAAAACAATATCTCCTGCTGAGAGAGAAAGTATCGATGTGACACTTAGTAATTTAGTATCAAGCAAAATACTTTTGACTTGAATATCTGATACTGTCCAGACTCCTTAAAGATACTGTTCCATGGCTATTGCAACAGAAGCTGCCTTATTTTGGAATATGATCGCTTTTCCCATGTGAGCTTTAGGTCTACCAGGCTCAGTAGCGGACCTATGCTTAGCCAGTGTATGTGCTCTTCTTCTGAAAACAAATGTTCTAAGAGGTAAACTTTTCCCAGAAGTAGTGAACGTAGAAAAAGTAGAACCTCAAAATTGAGCATGTATGAGCAGAAGAATTTTTAGGAACTTCAGTAATTACAAAAACCCAAACCCCAAAAGAACCCACAAAAAAGTAAACCAAACCAAAAACCCCTAACCAAATAAAACCAAAACACCCACCCCCCCAAAAAAAAAATGAAAAGCATGCTGTCTTTACTAGGGAGAGAGAAAGAATATAGAGATGCAAGTAAGGTGTACAGATTGAACAATAGATTGAACAAAGCTGAAAATCCTTGCTGGCAGCAGACAGTTACATACTTACATAATTTAAAACTTTTCTTTACATGACTGTGTTTTCAAAACCGTCCAGCTCAAATCTCAAGAAAAGTACTTAGGGTTTTTTTAATGTTCTGATTTTTACAAGGTTAAGTGTAAAAAGTGCCATTCTAAAAGTAGCAAAAATTGTATCATGAAATTCTTGAACAAATAGAAGGTATTAATAAGGCAATGTCTTGTGTAAGTTATGCTTCAGCATGCATTATTCATGCTTCATTGCCACTCAGTAAATATCGAGCAGCACTGGACTATTACTCCTCATTAGTTTTGTGTTCCAGTCTAATGAACTGCTATGTACATTCTCCTTCCATAACTTTGAGGTTCTCTGAAGATGGTCTTTGTTTATAATCTCGTGGTTATGGGAATTTTTAATAAAACACATTTATTAAATGTAGAGAAGCCTCAATAACTCCCAGTTTAAATTGCTTCTTGATGGCTTACAAGGTAGAAGGTCATCAAATGAAAAATATGTTTATGATAACAATAATTTGTTAGTTAAAATCCTCTGAATAGGGTTCATCTTCCCTAACTTTATACATCTGCAAGTTAAACATATAAATCTGAGTTACATGATCACCGGAGAAAAATAGCAGCTCTGTAAAATGCTTTTCTCGATCACTGTTGTTCTGGTTTGTTCTTACCATTGACTCTAAAGCTGTTTGATTTGCACCCTTGTTGTGGCAGTAGTGCAAGATTAGGTGATGTCAGTTCTTAGAATAGTTTTAGTCTGGTGACATGAACTACTTTGACAGTTGCTGTAATGCAGTCCTTAAGTTTGCATTTTTAAATTGCATTGACCTATAATTTTTGAGCATAGAAAGAATGCCAAAGAAATTGCTGGAAGCTGTGGTCAAAGCAGTAGATGCCATGATGGCAATAATAAATGTAACATTTTTTTCTTTTCTTTTTTTTAACTGGTGTGCTGTGTGCAGAATAAACTGTGTCTCTAGTGAGACATTCAAGATTTAGTCATTTAGGATGAAAATTAACCTTTTCAGGCTAAGCTGGTGTCTCCTGTGCCTCCTTATGAAGAATTTTGGTGAAAAAGATTTCTGCACTAACAGGTCTTGACAAACTGAATCTCTTAATTGTTTTGGATAATAACATTTTCATCATAATCCTTGGATTTCTTTTTCATCAAAGTATTCTGTAACATCAAGTGTAATGAGGTAACAAATGCGATTTTTTTTCTCCTACTTTTCAAGGTATAAACCAATACGCCGACGAGTAATATGGCTGATTGGACAGTGGATTTCTGTAAAATTCAAATCAGACTTGAGACCTATTTTATATGAAGCAATTCGTAACTTACTTCAAGACCGTGACTTAGTGGTAAGTATAAATAACTGTTTTGGATTAAACATTTGTTTTGTAAAACATAAATACCATACCTTGTGTGAACTTGATTGAAAATTTCATAACATCATGTTAAAGTCTGCTGTGTCTTTCAAAAGATAAACCATTGGGAAGATTTGGTGATGTTTAATTGGGGAGATGTTGAACAGTAATGTCAAAAACATTAAACAAGCGCTGAAGATGTTCAGTAAGTGATGACTTTGATGGATAAAAGGAATTGCAAGAGCAGCACTCTCTTTCTTTAAAAAGAAAGTTGTGAAATGTCCTTTAATAATTTATAAACAAATGGAGACTTTGTGTAGATAAACCAGGGTTATTCTATGACTAGTCCTTGCAGTATACAGTACTGATTGAGTGCACCCTCAGCAAGTTCACAGATGACACCAAGCTGGGCAGGCCTGTTGGTCAGCTGGAGGGTAGGAAGGCTCTGCAGAGGATCTGGACAGGCTAGATCAATGGGCAGGCTAGATCAATGGGCTGAGGCCAATGGTATGAGGTTCAACGAGACCAAGTGCTGAGTTCTGCATTTGGGTCACAATAACCCCAGGCAGCACTACAGGCTGGGGGAGGAGTGGCTGGAAAGCTGCCCAGTGGAAAAGGACCTGGGGATACCAGTCAACAACAGCTGAATGTGAGCGAGCAGTGTGCCCAGGTGGCCAAGAAGGCCAGTGGCCTCTTGGCTTGGATAAAAAATACTGTGGCCAGCAGGACCAGGGCAATGACTGTCCCTCTGTACGGGGCACTGGTGAGGCTGCACCTTGAGTCCTGTGTCCAGTTCTGGGCCCCTCACTACAACAAAGACATTGAAGTGCTGAAGCATGTCCAGAGAAGGGCAAGGAAGCTGGTGAAGGATGTGGAGAGTAAGTCATCTGAGAAGTGACTGAGGGAGCTGGGGTTGTTTATCCAGGAAAAAATGAGCCTCAGGGGAGACTTTATCAGATAGTTCTTTACAACTATGTGAAAGGAGGTTGTAGCCAGGTGAGGGTTGACCTCTTCTCCCAGGCAAATAGTAGTGTCGGGAGAAAATATGCCTCAAGCTGCAGCAGGGGAGGTTCAGGTTGGACATCAAGAAGAATTTCTTCACAGAAAGGGTTGTCAGGCATTGGAACAGGTAGAGTCACCATGCCTGGAAACGTTCAAGTGATGTGTGGATATGGCAGTTAGGGACATGGTTTAATGATAGTGGTGCTAGTTTGATGATTGGACTAGATGATCTTGGAGGTCTTTTTCATACGTAATGATTCTGTGATTCTGTGATTCTATGGATATTTAAGCATTAAAGTTATCTGCTAGCAGGGTATGATAAATGGCATTGGTTGTTATCCTGCTTGAGTACAACTCTGTTGGTTTAAGCTACAACTTCAGTTTACCAGCAAGTGAGATTGAGTTAAGAAGCTTGTTTTGCTATTGTTTATTTTTTTATTTTTAAACAAACAGAGCTAGCAGCTCACAAAAAAACCCCAAATAATCTTAGCTAGTTTAGTAGGTACATATCAGTTGGTAATTGGCAGTCATAACAGTTATTTCTGTGATTCCAGACAGCTTTAGCAGAGCAGGATGTGTTTCTGTGTCAACTGTTTTTAGTTAATGCATTTTAAGCATCTGAACATCTACCAGGAAGAACAACCTAACTTGTTGAGTTTATTTGATTCTGTGCTTCTTTGTTTACAACAAGCCATGAGATAATTCCAAGTTAAACTCCTCCTCCGTTGCTAGAGGTTTTATTACAGGCTGGATAGAATTAAACAAGAACATATCTTACTTGTCCTTCATGAATGTTTTGCCTGAGTGGTTTCTCTAATTTCTACCACTTTAGCAATGCCAAATAAAATGTAAAGTGTACTAAAATGAAAGCAAAAGAAAATGAATTTAACTAACTGCATTTCTTAGAGGATGACAGAACACAGAGAATTATTCAACTGCCAAAACATCAACTGATTTGATATTGTCAGGTATTAGGTCGATAATCAAAATGTTTAATGGACATATGCATTACGCTTTTGACTTTTGCCTTTCAGGTCCGTATCGAGACAGCAACAACACTGAAGTTAAATATCCTTTTATTTGCAAAGATGTTTGATTAGTTCTTAATTCAGAGTTACTAGAAAATAAGCAATTTTAAACTTATTACCAAATTCTTCACATTATAATTTTTGTGTATCCATGAAATACTTGCTTATTTGAGTTTTGTATCCATCTGCAATCTGTATTATTTTTCCTTAATGACTGTTCACCTGTAGATGACTTTGAGTTCAGAACTGAACAGTTCTTACCGGTAAGAGCATTTATATATTCTGAAGAGTAGATAAATCCATAGAGAAAAGCAGGAAAAAATGTTTTCCAATTTCATTTTAAACTACATTATTTAGTAATTGGGAGTGTGTGTGGGGGGGGTGTATATGTATGTATTATTTTTTCAGTCTTCATAGACCAAAATTTTAACTTATACTGCTGCTGTTAAGGTTGCTAATGTGCAATACAATGACATACAATTCAGAACATTTTGGTATTACAGCAATCACAACTTCGTAGCAGTGTGTTTAATACTGTATATACTATGTGTTAACAGACAGTAATTTTCTTTTTGCTAAGAGAGTATTAATACTGTATCTAACAAATATGTCTCCACAGCAATGTGGCTTTCCTGTGTGCCTGTTTCACGCTACTTTCCAACCTGCTATTTCATAAAAATACTAATTACAAATGTTTGGTTAAAGTAGTGCCCAAAAACCACAGACTTTCTCATTCTTCTATATTTGTGTTCTATACAGTGGTCATTACTGTTGTCATGAAGTAAATAATTATAAGTACAGCAAAGATTTACTTTGATCACTCAAATTTAGCAGGTGTTTCTCATTTGATTATGATTTCCGTGTAGATTTCAACTCTCTTGAGAACAAATAAAACAAAAATGCAGAGTGCATTTAGACTGTAAATATTGGAATTGTTTTAAGATGTCTTTTTCAGCTCAATATTTAAATTTATCTACTGGCCCAAAGCTTTGCTTTGACATTAACAAAGTGCTCCTTCTGGAGAGACAGCCTATTTTACCTGTGAAGTCATGTTTACACTTACCAAAGTGTGAAAATGGTGTATAGTCAAACTGATCATGTTTGAACTGTTATGTAAGAGTATATCTGAATTTTTTTACCTTGCTTAGGCAATGATTGCCTAATGTGCATTTTTCAAAATGAAAGAGTAATTTTGCACACATTCAAAGTGTTTTTCAAAGTCTATGGATGTCTTAGAGTTGTGAGCATACATTGGAAAATTACCAATTCATGTCACTAATTGTATTTTTGATGGTCTAATCTGTAGTTCTTTATTTTTCTTTTAGTACCTGGAATCCATGTTTATGCTGCTCTTTCAGCTACTACAGGAAGTAACACAATGTGACACTAAAATGCATGTTCTTCATGTTCTGTCTTGCGTGATTGAAAGAGTCAATATGCAGGTATTTTTTTTTATATACTTCAGTGTTAGCTTTGTTGTAAGAACACAGGGGAAGACTTGGTGTGAAAGAAAAATGGAAAAAAAAGTTAATAGACTCGTTATTGTTGTCATAGCTGCCTGCATTGTTTGCATTCCTCTTTTCTCTTTTCAATTCTCATTTACCTTTTGGGTTAAATGTTCTGCTCAGTTACTACTTTTCTTTAGTTACTATGTATTTTTTGTATTGACTCATCTTTTTTAGTACAGAAGGGTTTTAGCAGCTTGTCTTATGGTCTTTCTTGCAATTTTGGTTTTTTATTTGTGATTTAATCTAATTGTCTCATCATAGATCTGTATTTGTGATTTATTCTAATTGTCTCATCATAGATCTGAACTAATATTTTATTTAATCTTATGTGTTAAAGGAGACATTTGGGGAACAAAATGCTTTGCACTCCTAGGCATGGTGCAGTTAAATTTGTAGTTTCTCATTGGTGCTGATATGGGTCACAGTTGCCTATACACCGCTCTCCTTAACTTCCTGAAAAGTTTCAAATTCACATTATGTTAATGTTAAAGTATGTTCTTCAGCTTATACGTAAAGAAATCGAAGATGGTTTTGCAGAATTAAAGAATCAATAGTTGATTGCTTTTGTCTCAGGTTTTGTTGTGGTTTTTTTTCCCCCAATATTAAGGAGAGAGATAATGTGTGGTTTTGAGCTTATCTCCTCATTCTACAAATAGTCCTGTCTAAGAGCCAAATGAAGCTTTCATAATTGTCCCTTGTAGAAGAAGTCAACATGACAGTAGGTTTCCCAGATTTCTCTGCATTTCAGATCAGCTAGAGATGCAGCATTAAAAAGAAGTTGAGAAAGAACCCTTCAATCTGTTTAGGTTAATTCATAATTAAATACTTTAGAAGACAAATAGATTAACCCGTTAGTATTGAAGAGCATAATAGAAAAAAATGGAAATAATAGAAAATAATAGAAAAAATGTACATTAGGACAGATCTCTGGAAGTTATGAAGTCTAACCCCTGCTCAAAGGACAGATGACTTCAGAGGTTATTCAGCTTTTTTTTGGGGGACTGTTTCTGGTCTTAGAAAATTCTGTTGTTTAGGAATCCTATCTCAGTGAAGAATATGTTACTATGAAAATATCACTGGTTATCAAATTGTAAGTATTTTTTGTGTTCCATTTACTACTTAAGCCTGGTTGCTGTGCACAAATATCACTGTAAGTAATTTGTTCTTTTTGAACTACTCTGCAGTCAGAAGTTACTTCAGTCACAGAGTAAAGAATATGGTGTTTTAGAAAGAGGAAAGAGGAGTAAATTAGAGCAAACTTGGTATTTTTACTATGACAAAAGCAGCTATTATATTTTTTGAGAAACTATGCTGAGGATAAATTAATAGACTCATTTACACATTAAGAAACCAATTTGTGTTCTGAACTTCAGATACGACCATATGTAGGATGTTTGGTTCAGTATTTACCACTCCTTTGGAAGCAGAGTGAGGAGCACAACATGCTACGATGTGCCATTCTAACCACCCTAATCCATCTCGTCCAGGTAAGGAATCAGTCATGTCAATGTTGTCAGTATCTCCTACAGTTCTTTCTTAATAATAAAACAATACATGGTTACTGCAAAATCCATGCTGTTAACTACTTCTTTACCGCAGACTGTATGCCATCCTGTCTTCTCCAACCCTTCCTGCCTCTCAAGAAAGTTATAGTAGGACTAGCAAAGATCAAGAGAAGTGCTCTGAGGATGTAGGACGGTGTCCATACAGGAACGGAATTAATATGCAGGCAGTCTTGAACTTGGGGAAATGCATGACTGAGAGGATGGTATCATACAAGTTAACAGTGGCGAGGAAGTGGAAAGGGAATGACTAAACATTACAGTGAGAGGAGAAATAAGGGTTTCTTTAAAAGTGGAGTAAGTTTAAACAAGAGGAAATATATTTTTACCATAAACAAATTGTAGAAATTCTTGGGTTTGGCTCCTGTGGAGCGTAAAAATATAGGTATTTTTGTATACAAAAGGTATTTCTCTTTGTATTAGACAAATTTATGGAAGATTCTTTTAAGGTAAATTTGTTTAAATAAGTAAATGGAGAAAGAAGCCTTAACTTAGAAATATCAAATAATTTTAAATTAACAATTTTCAAAATATAGGAATTATGCAAATTCATGCAAATTCATCAGTTCTTCTTAAGTAGTAATATTACAATTATTACAATGTTGTAATGCTTTTCAATGATTGGCAGTTCCCAGTTTAAGAATTCTGTTCCTTTTAGGATTAGTTCTAATTTATTATTAGTTTGACAGTAGTTCTGTTTAGCTTATTTTTAAAAATTGGGTTTTCTTTTTAAGTGATTGCTGAGAAATTCTTTACTCTGCATTCTTGGGAAGAAATCCTTACATATGACTCATGGATCGTTTAAAAAATAAATCACTGTCATCGATCTGTGAATCTTTGTGTAGCTAAGAAAACAAACCCTTCTCTTGATTCTTAGAATATGTCAAATGATTTCATGTGCGGTAAGGGCAAAGAGTGGTTCTTTTCTTGATCTGCTCAGTATTTAGTCATGTAGTATTTGTTAGACTTGTGACTCTTCCAAGAAAGAGAATGACCAGTGAATATTTTAGGAATGTATATTGTTTCTCTTAGAGACAAACAATATGCAGATTATTGATAAGAGAATTGTTTTCAAAAAGCATATAATTTTCTCAAAACGTGTTGAGAGAAAGCTTACGAGTATCTGAGTATTTTGTTGTTTGTTGTATGAAATGAATGTGAGTTCAACCTTTGATTTCTTGAATGCACGTTTACTTGTGAACATAACAGCATTGCAGATCTTTTCCAGTGCTATTCTTTATGCTTGGTTTGAGGTTTTTGACATATTTTACATTTCTTATTTATTTTCGTAGGGACTGGGAGCAGACAGCAAAAATCTCTATCCTTTTCTACTTCCAGTTATTCAGCTAAGTACAGATGTTTCTCAGCCTCCACATGTCTATCTTCTGGAAGATGGTTTAGAGCTGTGGTAAGAATTTTTTCTATCAGTTTGTAATTTTAAAACAATTATTTTTGTATCCACAGAAGAAAAAATTGTAAAAAACGTTGAATATTAAAATTTATATGTTCTTGTTACCTTACCTTGACTTCATTTATATTACACTTTTTCTCAGAAGACATGAGAGTAGGAATTTAATAAAAGAAACACAGTTAAATAGCTGAGTACAAATTAATTTTCAGACATTTGATAGTGAAGATACAGTTCTGTAATTATAATGAACAGGAAAACAAAAAGTCTAGACTCACTGCAATGTGCATGCTAAACTAACAATTTGATGTGCTTGACTTCAGGAGAACAGTGACCCAGCGGTTCTCAAAGGTGGTTGCAGGAAGAGATGTCAAGTTTACAAGGATAAAGTGTAGAAGTTATCTTTTAGATCTCAGGCTGTTTGGTGACTGAACATAAAACAAGAAGTGATGTTCTGATCAGTTTACTGTGAGCCTGATTTATTTGTTTCTGGTGCAGCTGACGCTATAGGAGGAGGAAACTCTTAGCCAGACTGAATTCAGCACCTATTTCTCCTGAAGAATAGGAATACATAGTTTGTCTTAAAATAGTAAGGGATTCCTTTGATCTAAATTGTTGATGAACATTTGAATTATAAATACTTAGGCTACCGATGATCTATGTGCAGCAAAACTGAGATTTTTAGTGCTGGTGGCAGCAAGTCAAAGTGCAAGAGCTTCTCAAAATTTAGGACTGAGGCTTTTTTAGTGTATGAGTTCAGAACTTTTATATCTTCTTAATAATACTGATCTTGAGGTTACTATTCTGATGTCTGTGCAGAAGAATGATATTTTAAGATGTCCTAGAGCATCAGAAGAATTTAGGTGGAGCTGGCAGAGACAGCTGGGACTCTAATGGCTTCTTGAATAAAGAGAAGGAGAGCAGCTAAGATATTTTACCTAATCACACATGTTATTTAAATACAGTAATCCCACGCCTAAGATCTAGGAACAAAATAGAATTTGTTTCTGTGGCTTTAAATTTTAATTTGTTGCTACCATTTTCAAACCTCAGGAGTTTTAAATAGCCACCACAGCTTCTCCTTTGATGTGTAGAGCACTACTCATGTTGTCCTTGCACTGTAGATACTCCTCTCTACCCACCTTCTCTGAATTCCCAGGCTGGATACTGAAACATTCTCGCTGCTGCATTTCAGACCTTATATTGTCATTATAAAAAGACAGTAACATGTTTTTCTTTGTTTTCCTATCTTGGCAAGAACCATGCCTATACTGATGGTTGTGTTGTAAGCATTTTTGCTGTGCTTGAAGTATGCTTCCAGTAATTGTTATATGTTGTTGATCGTATAGATGGTTACTGGAAGTTAGTGTGTTTACATCTGTCAAAATGATTGCTCAATGTTTTTTATAAATAATCTAAAATATTTTGCTTAATCTATTCTTAGGTTAGTGACACTGGAGAATAGTCCATGTCTTACACCAGAGCTCCTGAGAATATTTCAGAACATGTCTTCCCTCCTTGGTAAGTCTTTTACTAATAGAATTTTCAGGAGGTTTTTTGCTATTGCTTGTTTGTACATTAAGTAATGCTGATGTGGCTGCAAGTACTAAGGGAGCTTGCAAAATTGTAATTATGAAAAATTGAGGAACAGGTTTTATTATCTGACTTTGTCATCTTCTTTGATACTTATTGTCTCTTTACTCTATTTCTCTATTTTTAATAAATTAAAGGTGCTTGTACCCAAAAGATAAGACAAATTTCAGTTTATAATTTCAGAGATTATTCTAAGAAGTTCCTGAAATTAAACACCAAATGTGCTGAGTTTTATTGATATTGACTGTATCGAACACTTGCCTGTTCTGCCTACAACCAGAATGCGATTACTAGCTTTCCATAATTCAGTTCATAACAATGTGGGATGTTTTCAAACTATCTTAATATGTCTATAAGCATTTTGGTCGAGCAGTACTGAAATTGAAAACAGTAGTTTTGCCTGAGTTGTTGACAAACTGTAAATTTAGTAATGAGAATTAGGACTCTGTGCTTAGGGAATACTGGTATTTCAGGTGCTTTTGCTTCATAATTAAAGGGAGTATAAAAATTTTGTTCTTAAATTTTATTGTGTTAATATGCTTGTGTTTAATTAATCTTTAGCTGTGCTTTTATAGGTTGTGTAGCTAATATAGCAAATGAATTAATTTCTTCAGAGCAATGTGTTCACAGAATTATGGAAGTTACCTTTTGATAGTTGTTTTCAGCTTATACTTTATTCTAACTAAAGGTCAATAGACTGTGATAGGTAGGTGTAAGATGATGTCTTCTGTTATTTCTCTTTGTATACAAGATCTCTAATGATAAAACTGCTCTGTTTAGTGGTGGTTTTAGTATTTAACTCCAGAGCTACCTGTTAGAATCTGTAGCGGCGATACTTTCCAGGGCAGAGATAAGTAGGAATGGAAACCTTGGCATACTCTTCTCACAAAAGGGGGAGGTATTTGGGAATATTCTATGCTTGTAATGATTTTCTTATTTCATGAATGAATCCTGGAGAAAAGTGATGCTTTCTTTTGAAAAAAGTACATCCTCAAGAGAACGTTACTTGTTTTGAAAACTGAAAGCTGTTGTATGATGCTGGTAGAGCAAGCAGTTGTTAAGCTAGGTAGGATTTCATTGGGGTGATGCTTCAAACATTCTTATGTCAGACATTCTTTTTTCTTCGGGGACGAGGATGAGTGGCAACAATACAGCAGCTGATGTGTAATTATAGAAGGATTTTTATGGATTTCATCATATAGACTTCTAGTACTAGTTTAGTTCCTGAGCATTTTTCTGAGAAACTTGTTTTCTGAGTGTTGTGTTTGTCAAAAATTTTGATTGCTGTCAGCCAAAATGATGCACATTTTGCCAGAAATTGGAAACCATTCTGGTTTCCAATTTCTTTTAGCCTGCAAATTCTATATGTTTACATCAGGAGAATCTGACTGGACAGCCTTGACAGGACACAGCCACAGTATTGTGATGCTTTAAACAGAGCTGGAGTTTTGGATTAGTACTAACCTTGTTTTAAAACATGGTAGTTACAAAAACAGTACAGTACTGCTGTCCACTACCCCACAAGCAGCTACTTTATTCATTCATTACACTTGAAAATGAGGTTCTTCACTTATATCAAGTGTAACAGCACAGTTAAAAGTGCAGCATCTTGCAAAAAAAAATGTATTGATCAATGATGGTCAACTGTGCTAGTAATTTCAATAAGTGTTCAGTCTTAGTTCTGTAGCAGAGTTCCTCCAGCATACAAGTAGCACTGTTCACCTGAAACTTCCAGCACTTAGGGTCTGGCTCTTCCTGTCCTTCTTAGCACGATGATGTAGCTGTCAGGACAAAGTGTTTCAACTGGGAAGTCAAAATTGCTGAGTCTTGTGTGCCTTAACTGTCTGAGATAAGGCAAAAAAGATAAACTGGTTCTCAATTCAGTCTGCAGTTACCCAAGTGAAAGCTGAAGGACAGGTAAGGTGAAGGGAATTTCTGAATAGATAACTGCCTTGCTTATGTCTGGGGCAGGGTGGAGAACTAGCAAAGTGCTCCAGAAAATAATTTTCTTGAAATTACAGTGTAAGCAATATGAACCTCCTGACCTTTACTTTCTGAAATTATTTTTACTGAATGGGGTTACTCTAACATACAGGTAATGTAACTATTTTTCTGGTATGTTTACCTGCTACATCAGCATGTAAGTAATTTAGAAAAGGTGACAGATGTCAACATGGTTGAACTAGAAAAATCTGGAAGTCAGGGAGAGAAATAGTTTCTACATGAGATTTTTGAACTGAAAGAGGAAAAATATAGAAATGTTTTTAATTTTACTTTTTTAACTAGTCTGAAAATAATAGGTAGTTGTTCCATTCCAGATATAATTGTCCTTCTGAAAAGAGCTTTTCACACCCATTTCAGGATACTACTGCTGTTGGAACTGAACATCAGAGGAATTATACAAGTCAATTAGATTTGCCTTCAGGAGCAGAATGTTGCATTTCCATGAAGGCTTGATTTCACTTAACGTTCAAAGATTATGGTGCTATCACTGATATACAAGGATAGTTCACAGCATAATTGTCATATTTGGTTTTCATATCAGCAGTGCTGCTACTGTTTAAATTCTATTGAAATATAATTGCCCTAAAGAGGAGTTGCAGAGGCTCTTTAGTCCATGTCTTGCAATAAATTGCATGATGTGGAATGGAAAAATACATTAGTTCTCTGAGGATTGGATGCATTTCTGCACTGAGGATGCTTAAAATGAATCTGATACAATTTCAGGTTGGAAATATGGTCAAAGTCTAGACATACCTGTTTCAAGAAGCATCAGGTTTAATGTACCTGTGCTGTATTTGTAAAGATAGTGGCAAAAAGCAGATTACTGGACCTGGACAAAGTCCTCTGATCCCTAAGAAAACCCAAAGGAGCACATTAATTAAGAAAAATATGTGTTTAATTCAGGAAAACCTGGCAAGAGAATTGATGGGCAATTAACTTTTAAGTATAATCAGTTGAACATGATACCTTTCTAGAAAAATGCTTTTACTAAACATTGAGCTTTATGCACAGATTGAATGGCTGAAATTCTGTCATTTCCATTACATGAGTCTTACCTGATTTTGCCCTCTGATCTGAAATATGATTTTTGCTACACATACTTTCTACCTTTGTATCAGTTATCAAAGAATCATAGAATGGAAAGTTATGGAAAATTTAATAGCACTTCATGTTTATGTGTCCATTTACTTAGAATTTGAATATTTGGATCAGTGTCTGAAACTTTAAATGTCCAGTAAGAAAAAAACTCACAAACTGCAGACCTCTAAGGAGGTCTACCATGTATAATGCTAATAATTTGATACTAAAGCTAATTCATAGATGTATTGGAATCTTTTGATGAGGATATTGGATGGATAGATGAAAAATAAAACCTTTTCAAGTCAAGATAGGTAAATATTCAAAATAAGTGATAACAAGACATACCCTATCCATGCACTGACATATGAAAGTAGTCACAAATGCAAAGCTGTCCCGTGGCCATGTCAAATAGAGGAACATTAATATTCTATTTAATGGGTGGGAAAAAAAGCAAAACTGCTGAAACTCCCTAGAACTTTACAGATGGTTTTAAGACAAGCCCTTTGAGTTTTTTTTTGGTCTTTTGTCTTGTTTTTAGATAATGATGGCTATGGACTTTCTGCACTGGTATCAACGTCCATGTGAAACTTTGAAACCTTTTGTTTTGCCATGAGTTCTGCACATAGATGTTCTGGCGTGATTTTTTTTTTTTTTGAAAACAGTCATAAAGATAGTGCCTGAAGACATGTCTTTTTTCTCTCTTCCAACTGCTTCCCTGTATCTTCTTTTCTGTGTATCTATCTCTTAAATGGGTATGCTTTCCTTACTGAAAGGTGTGCCTTACACTCAAGGTGTGCCCTAAAGGTCAGTAGGTTTCAGCTCAATGCCGTTTGATGTGGCATCTGGCTCAGAAGAGCAGAACTGCAATCTTTGTTTTATTCCTTCTGCGCAGCATTTGCTGACTCAAATGTGAGAGAGATTATTTATCAATAATTGTAGGTCTCTTAAATATGTGTTTCGTTTGTGCTCTCTTTAATATCTTCTTAACCCACTATCACATCCAAAACTTGACTTTTTCTTTTATAATTTTTTTAATTAATAGTGGCTTTTGAGGTCACAGGATTTCTTTTGCTTCCATTTGAGTACATGAGAGCTGTTGTCATCCCACTTCTATATTGTCTCTGGTGGGGAGAGAGAACCTGATTGGTACTGGATCTAAGATAACGTTTTTCTGCTTGTTGGAGTCTGGCACTGTAAGCTGTGAGAAGAAAGAGACTTTTAGAAGCAAGTCACTTTGGTTGTACTTCAGTTTGGTGATCAGGTTGTGAATTGTGATTTCTATTTTTTCCAGAGCTGAGTTCAGAAAACCTCAAAAATTGCTTTAAGATCATCAATGCTTATATTTTCTTATCATCATCTGAATTTTTACAGGTATGTTATCATTATGTAAAAATTCATATTATCTTCTCAGTTCCCTACTGACAAACTGTTTTTTCTCTCATCTTGGAAAATATCATACACAAGTTTATACTCTTACTCATGTATATAAAAACATATTACTGTTCTATTGTTAGGTCTTTAGGGTGCATTGTGGACACTCAAATCAGATTTGAGAAAGAAGATTATTTAGAATTAATGCTTTATGGATTGATTTAGTGCTTTGGTATCTGAAAAGTGGGGTAGTAACAGTTACTCTAATTATCCTACTAGATTAAAATTATGATCATAAATTCTAACAAGAGTTGAACTAGAAATATTATGCCATGTTCTCATACTTTCTTCATTAGAAAATTCTTTGAGATTTAAAAAATCCTGCAGTGTTAAAAAACCAACAAAATACTTAGATTAGATTTTAATTAGTTCAGGAATGATGAGCATTTTAGCAGATAGGATCTTTGAAGAGAAGCTGAGTCTTCATAAAACATGTTTGCATAATACCTTCTTCTTCATTTTATTTCAGATGTATGCTACTGACTTATGCAGGTCATTTTGTGAACTTTTGAAGGACATAACTACTGAAGGTCAAGTTCAAGTTTTAAAGGTGCAGTATAATAAAAATAATACCCTGATACTCAGCTCTGTACATGTAATGTTTTCAAGTAGGATAAATGCAGAACATGTAGGAGAAAACAACATATTTAGCAAAGTTTGATACTGGAGTCATTGGTGCTTACCAATACAAGGTCAAGCTACTTATTTAAAGTCTGTGCGTGTGTAGTAGGTCTTAGAGCAAGCTTTCCTGTCTATATTGAATGTTGTATGTATGTGATCTCAGTGAAATTCCTTTGTATAGCATACTTGCATACGTACCATGACATAGTGTTCAAACAGTCTTTGCCTTTGGCATGAGTGGCAATTGTAATGGTCAGAAAAGAGTTGCTAGAGGTTTTTCAAAGTACTGAAAACCCCTTATATTCACACAAACTTCAAATGGTATTATGAAAGAAATGTGGAATTTTTAAACTTTACAAATATTAAGAATGATACTTTGAATGTGTCTTTTGAAGAATTTCAGGAAGTAAATTTGGAATATGGAGTGAAAGATAGTTTCACTGAAAGATTAGTAGCAGTAATGTATTACTACTTATGTTTCCAGTGGTTGCATGACAGGGGGCTCTGTGTTGCTTATAAAAACTCGGACTTAAATTCAGATAATTGTAAATGCAATGGAGGGAATAAATTGGATCCCATCTCCCTCTTTGGTGGGTCATACAACTGCTTCAGGATCCTAGGACAGAAAATAACAGAAGTTGGTAGACCTCCCTGTTTGTATGTTCTGCTGTGAGGAGCTTAAGGACTTTATTTCTGAAATTTAAAATGTCAAGTTCAGTCTATCAGTAATATTTAGAGTCTATAGTTGGGCAAATGTTTTATGCAGGAGCTTTTAGTCAGATCTCTAAAATGGAATGATGGAATCATTTATTCACTTGAGTCCCAGAGTGGCGTTGCATTATCTGCAAAGTTTGTGTAGTATACTTGGAACATCTTCCTACTATGCCATGTTGATTCCAGAGGGATAACTGAGCTATACTCCTTGCAAATATTTTTACAAAAAGTAGAACATTTTATCAGGCTTCACTATGCTGACTTGTTACATAAAAAACCTCTAAGATAAATACTGGGAACAGAAACACCTAGGGCTGTTCTCTGAAATAGTTCCTACAAGCAGCTTTGGCTGGATTGAAAATAGACTTTAGAAATATAAATCAATAAGGTTGAAAAATACTAATTTGGACTGATAAGACAATTCATTGCAAGATTACTGAGGCTTGATGTGACTTGGTTTTTTAATTATCTGAGATGGACAGTATAAAGTTTGAAAAGACTGTGCAAGGAACAAATGAGTTAGCCAAAACTTCCAGTACTCAGAAAGATGAGTGATGGAAAAGTTATGTTTGCCTCTGTATTATAATATACCTCTTTTATACTTCCGTATATTAAAGGTCTACAAAATTGAGAGCCACTGTAAAAGGTCAGATGCTTAATATCTCTCTCAAGGCAAGAAATAGAGGGTATTAAATGAAGCTAGTAGGAACAAAGTTCAATAGGCAAAAAAAAATATTTAGGGGGGATTGGACAAGAGCATGGAAGAGTAGTTCCTTGTGGAAGTTCCTCTGAGATAGAGTGAGATAGAAGTAAGTGGAGACTAAGAGTGTTTGAGGGAGGTACCTTTATTGTACCTTTATATGCTTTATACACATCAGTGTGTGTATATATGTGTATGGTCTCTGTCTTTATTAGAAGTGGGTGTGAGCAGCTATCAGCCCCTTATTCTCACAACCTCTTCTCTTCTTCATCTTACTACAAGGGGAGAGCCCAAACATCTGGGCAAAATTAAAACTGAAGAACACAAGATTAAAAATTACTTTAAGGAACAGCTCAGTGGGGGGTGGAGATGGAAGTTAAGAGTACCCCAGGGTACCCAGAATAGCACCTCTGAGAGCAGATCTGCAAAGAGATGGTAGGTCCTTTATCAGTGGTTCTTCAAAAAAGCGATGAGACAAATGTATGGAAATGAACCTTCAACCTGCTGCTTTTCCTGGAACCTTAACAAGGACCTTCCTTCCAACTACCTCATCAGCTTTGCCAGGGCTGTGGGGAGGATCACAAGGTGCTTAGAAGGGTGGATTTCATTGTCATCCCAGTTTTCATCAGGTCCATTTATGCAATTTAGGTTTGCAGAGTACTTTACTAGAATATACCTTCAGCAGTCCTAGGGTTTGCTGGTATTTAATGACAAACATCCTGCAAGCACTTTATATATGTGCACCAGTATACGTGGCACTAAAGCTTCAGTTAAGATATATGAATGTACTTTACTAATTGTCTAATTTGCTTTTGTCCTTAAGGTTGTAGAAAATGTCCTAAAAGTAAACCCTGTATTGGGTCCCCAAATGTTTCAACCCCTTCTGCCATCAGTATTCAGGGGGATTATAGATGGGGAGGTAAGAATTACTTTAACTACTCTCTACTTTTCCTTTTTGAATGTGAAAGGCCATTATCTGGGTCAGTTTTTTCATATTGATATTGTATTTTCTCTTGTTTTAAGAGCATATGATAGATTTTTGACAACTATAGTAAAAGTCTGTAAAAGTAACATAGTAGCACAAGATATAAACCAACATATCCATCACTTGTTTTGTCATGTAGTGTTTGTTTTAATAAAATAGAACAAATTTTATTCTGTGGTTCTACTGTTCCTTCACTATTAACACTTAAAAGCTGCTGTAACTCTACGCCTAGTTTAATCCCTTGAAGGTGTTAGAATTTTTGTTGGGGTTTTTTTAAAGACACACACTACTCCTTCTTAAATGTGCCTGAACCAGAGAAAAACAAACTGGACAAGGAGAAGATTGAGTTGACCTTCTTTTTCTAATTGACATATGTAATATGAAGAGCTGAAGAATGTGTAAGACAGAAGATTTTTTAAGATTTCGTTGGCTTAGGTGTCTTTATATCTCCATTTTCTCTCTTTGTCTTCAACAAACTGCCATGTTGGATGAAAAAGAGAAAAATCCAATATGCTTTAACTGTGTTGAATTTTGCAGTAGTAGCAGGAGAAAAATTGAAGTATTTTAATCAGCAGAATCAGTGGGTGGAATTCTTCATGCTTTTTGACTTTTTTAATCAAAACCTTTGCTTTTTTCCAGAATTGAAGACTTTCAAATATCAATATTTGGCTCCCATTATTATTGAGTTAAATAAGATTTCCAAATTTAAGCCAAGTAATACTATGTAGCAGTGTACTTTTTGCTGTACCAAGCACAAAGATAGAGAGTGGATTATTAAAATGTCTTCTGATTTAAGAGTAATAAATTCATTGTACCTCATTGAAAATATATTAATCTGGGTTAGCTGTTATATTCTTACAGTTATGTAACAATACAGTTATATTGTTACAAGCTGAATTTAGTACAAACCTCTGTAGCTTCTTTTAAAAGTAATAACAAAAGATAATTAATGAACTTATTAATTTATCCAGTTAATTTTGAAAAACACTTGAAAATTATAGGCAAATGTATTATAGCTTCTCTCTGAAATAAGTAACAACTTCAGAAATACTAAGCATTTCCTAATGTTACTGAAATTGTAAGCAGTAATTTTGAACCCTAATCAACTTCAAAAGTAATTTTTTAGCAGTATAATATACTGTTTGTTCCTTAAGATACAGGTTTTTAAATTTAAAGTAAAATCACTTTGCAAGCTGACTCAGCTGTTTGGAATTGAGAAATCTTGGTAAAGATTGTTTGCTTAGTCTTCTGAGGGGCTCTTAAATTACAATTTATAATTTAAAATTTAATAAAAGATATAAGGGATGCATGCAAGTATATTCCATGTATTGCTGCTTTGTGTCAAATTTTTTTATTTTAGTTAAACTAAGCACCCTTTATTTTGGTTTATTTTTGTTACAGAGATACCCAGTGGTGATGTCTACTTATCTGGGGATCATGGGTAGAGTTCTACTACAAAATGCAAGGTTTTTTTCATTACTTCTGAGCCAGATGGCATGTGAATTGGGTCAGGAGGTAAGGTTTATTGTCCTTTTGGGGTTTTTGTGTCTTGGTATTTGAGCTGTATTGCATCGCCAAGCCTTGCTTTCTTTTGATTGAAAGGAGCTTTTCCTTCTGTCTTCTGTGGTTGTTCCTCCACACTTCACCTTGAAAAGGGGCCCTTGCCCCTTCTTTGCTCCTTTCCCTGAACATCCTGTAACAATTTTTACATATTCCCACAATTACCTTAAAGCATCCCACACTTATCCATGTAGACCCCTTTAGTTTGCATGCTCTTGGAGGGCAAGAGTTTCTCTTTGTGCTGTCTTGATGGGTCTTGCACCGTGGATAATGGTTGAACCATTCTCCCCTGAGTTTTTGGGTTGTCAGGTTCAATGTGCTGCAGTTTCACTGATGAGATTACTGAGGTTCTTTTGCTATGAGTGTTCTGTGTCTTTAAGTGGAATTTTAGTAATTTTCTTATCCTTGAGTATAATACAGTTTTCAAAAGGTAAAAACAAGTTTGTTTTTTTTTTTTCATTTATCACCAGTGTAAGTAAAACAGAGTAAGTACACATGTTTTGTATGTATTAAACTGTTAGGGGAAAACTGTTTGAGTAATTCACGACTCTGAATCAGTGCCCTGTCCGTGAATTAAGTGCATTTCTAACTTGTAGGTTACAATTAATGTTTGGGGGTTCAGGGCCTGGAAGCCCTGTCATAGAAAGTTTAATAAATAACTGTTGTTTGCTATTTCTGTCAGCTATACATAGCTGTGTGGTGTATTATGTATACATAACTGTATTCCAAGACCAAACAATGTATTCAGTTGGTAGAAAAATTACAAGGAAATATTTTCTGAATAGCCTGACACACTCGATAAATAAAAAGAAATGTTCTGTTTCCCATTGCAGTTGGACCAAATTCTTGGTAACATGATTGAAATGTGGGTTGATCGGATGGATAACATCACTCAGCCAGAAAGAAGAAAACTTTCTGCTTTGGCATTGCTTTCTCTTCTGCCATCATTGAATGGGTAAGCAAATATATAGTGTGTTAAATAAGAATGCTTCAAAGGCCGTTGAGATAGTTTTTAAACTATTTCAAAATTCTGCAGCTATATATTCCAATATAAGGAGTTTTATTTACTCTTTTTTTCCCAAGAGAAACTTAAAAAGAATTTCCATGCTACATTATGTTACCCTTTTATTTGACTTCATAGAATTATAGTAACCTTTCTTCTATGTCATGGAAGGTGTGCTTTAGTAAAAGGGAGAAACCAGCACTGCAGATTTTATTGTCCATTCTCATATTAACATTGAACTATCTGCTTCTCTCCTCTATGGTTAAGTAGTTGATTTAGTTGGCATGTTAGTATTTGGGTGTCCCTTACAGAGAACAATAGTCAGTTTTCTTTCCTGTTGTAGGTGACCTGAACTTTCATCCTGGTTTTCCCCTTTTTAACATTAAATGGAAGAGTTGCTGTGAAAGACTGTGAAATAGTTTTTGCACTATAGATTTCTATAGCAAGAAGCTTTTACGATTGTCCTTTCAGTACCCATCGTCATTGCTGAATATACATACAAAATGAAAGTTTTAAATGAAAATGCTGAATAGTGTTACACTGATTCCTAACTTGTCACTACTAGAATTCATGTATAACATGTTTAGGTGAGAGTTCAGTCCACTGTTACCTTCAGATTACTCTTATCTGTTTGACACTCAGGAAGACAGGACTGCATGAGTTTACACTTAGTCTGCTGGATTTCCTGAAAAGTCTCAAGTATTGTCTATTGGGAATTTAGGTGTTGCTCACAAATCCTAAAGCTATGTTAGTATCTATAAAGCTGTATAATATGTAGTCTCTACCTAAAAAAAATCAGGGAACTCTTAATGTGTAAAACTTAAAAGCTTCATTGTTTTTAATATGCACAGACGCTTCCCTTTTTTGTCCTAGATCACCAGGATAACCATGTAGCTAAAGCTGAATCAAACAACTGCTTTATAAGAAAGGGGCTTTTTTCCCAGTAAATGTAACAATGTTATGTTGCTTATGAGTATATTGGAAATGTCTTTAAAGAAGTTTTAGCTAAAATTTAAGATGCTGAACTACGTCTGTCTTCCTGTGAAGTTTCTTTTAAAGGGAGGAAGGAAAAAAGGAATTTCTTTAGATAACCATGTTATTTTGAACTACTTTCAACTGCTCCAGATTTCCTGCTGCAAAAGCCAATTGTTTCTGACAGTCCTTAACATAATAAAACTTTTTGCACATGACAGCTTTATTTTTCAGACACTCAAATCATTTAAGTAAGCTGCTTCTCAAATAAAAAGCCTCTCTTTAGTGGACATGTTTATGTCAAAACTATGAAAATTTCACTTATGCAGTTGATAGACTGCTAAACATACCTTCAGACAGTGTGTGAAACTGATTCTGTCAAGTGATTGTTTCTTTTACTAGAACAATGTGAGTCACTCAGGTTTTGCCACATCACAGAGATTATATTACACATGCTTGCTGCATCCTACATCTGAAACTTCTGTTAAAAGCAAGTTTTGAAAAGCAAGCTTCTTCTGTAAGTCCATTTGCAGAGTTAAAGCAAAAATGTTCTAAATATAATATAGTATTTAAACAAAATGTTTTGTTTAATATAAACAATGTTTTCAAAAAAACTAAAGCAATTTTTTTCTTTTGGAATGCCTCAGTAACCAGGTTCCTGATTAGATATTGCTTTGGATAGCCAAAGTCATTTCAAGATTTCTCAGCTGCAGAGACAGAACAGAATTTTGTCTTCTGAGAGTGGCTGATAGGCTGTCTCGGAAGGCCAAGGTGAGGGTGAGATTCTTGCTTCATCTTGCTGCTGTATAATGGTCAGGGTTGGTACCAGTAGTAAGCTCAGATTTTCAAGATCCTGCTGTAAGGGAAACAGGCATCTGTGCCGTGTCTGTCACTGTTTGAGGATTTTTTTTCCTTTTGCCAGTTGCTTCCGTTAACTTATAGGCGAAGCATCAGTTTATTTTAGAGGAATGGGAGGGAGTAGACAAAAGTACTGGGGGGAAAATGAAGATAACATGTATTGTCATCCTTCCATCTGAATTGTTTTATGGATAAAATGTTGTGGAAAGTATTAAACAGTGACCTTTTTTATTCTCCCTCTAAATTCTATAGTATTACTTCATTGCTTTTAGGTACTTCTCTAATTAGTGATCATGTTTATAATTACACATATGTGGACTTCGAACTTTCTGCATTTTAGGGGAAGATAAAACTTCCATCTTTATTCACTTAAAAGCAGTATGACAATTTCCTATTTCAAACACAGCACCTTTGACAGTATCATGAGTGAAGGATTTTAGAGCAGATAAGATGGGATTCACTGCACAGCAGTTGTTCACAGTGGTTCTTGGGCCATTTAGTTGGACTAAGCAGGTGACAATTTATTAGCTATACTGTAATTTTCTTGTCTAGGTGATATAATCCAGAGATAGAGATACATGTTTTTGTTATCAACAGTGTTGCATTTTAGTCTGGTGTGTGTATTATCCTTCCATCTAGCATCCTGTTTATCTTCCTACAGCTGCACATCATGTTAGTATTTAGAAGTTCATATTATAAAAAGAACAATGCTGCTTTCCTGATTAGTTCTTGCAGCACCTTTTCACATAGCAGTAATTTCCTGGTATTACTTAGGGATTTTGCATAAATTTAAACACTATATAATTATCTGCATTTGCTATCCAAGTCTACTCAATCAATGTTAGCAATTTTTGTGTCTGATAGATACATGCATCAGCATTATTTTCCATGCTTTGTCTTCTTGCTTCCTGTCACTCATATCTGTCCACATGCATTTTAATTCATTTATTAAAAGCTCTTCATAAAATAAGTTTAAGACCTTTGTCTTTAACCTGCTGTATATAACAGTAGGGTCCAGTAACAAGATTTAGGCAGTAAGGACTTAGGATGCACTTGTGGAGTTGCAGTGTCTCTCAAGTTCAGTTTTGTGGAGGACAGTTTTATCTGAGCTACAGTGTGAGACATGAGAGATGACAGCAACCTGGGTGAGTAAAATAAAAAATGTCATGATTTCCTGTCTAGTTCAGTCATATTCCAGCTTGTCTACAGTCTGAATGGCTTGTTTGTGAACCTACAGCTTCAAGAGTACTCTTCAAGATGTAGTTGAGTTTTATTAGATATTCCTGTGATTCCTAAAGTAGTGCCCAGTGAACATAATCAGGAGTAGTAGTCTACTTCTTATTGTGGAAAAGGTGTGGGCCCCCACCACTATGTAGGGTTCTGCATTTTGACATACACATCTTCAGCATTCTTTGAATTTCTTGAGACCAAACTGGCTAAAATTGTACTGTGTCCCTTTCTCGTATGGATAGATACATATGGAAGTAATCAGCTTGCTTGCTGCATTTCTGTCACTTTGTATAATGTCAACATTGCAGTGTTTTGGAATGTCATTCCTTGTGCTATTGAAAGCTTTTAATGATTTATTTAGCAAAGTAGTTTTCTTTTTTATTCCTATAATTGTTCTCTGTGTATTTTAGTAGAACATGAACCATACTGAAAGATGCTTAAGAGTGATAGGAATATTTATTCTCTAATATGGAAATGGAAACAGAATATGGAAAGATTATAATGTCAGTGATTAGCAGAGTTTGGCATGGTACCTAACCATAACACAGGTAGCATTTGACACCATGTTGAAAGCTAAGCATTCTCCTTTTACAAGTGAGTGTTATTTGTGCTATGTCTGTCATTCTTGAATGGGAGGCTGCCAAGTTTGCTTTTACTCCAAGTAAGTGCTTTCCAAAACAGTCCACTAATTTTGGTCTTTGAGGACAGGCTCATTTTTGGTGGTCTTACCACTGTAGAGTGGAACCTCTAGTGGAACCACTCTACAGTAGAGGAGACTTCGCTGAACTTGAAATATGAAGTATTTTAATTTCTCTTCTTTCTTCATTTTGATTTGTAGTACATGAGTAGTGGCAGTTTTAATTTTGCCCCCCTAAGTCAAATATGCTTATCTATTGTGAGGAAAGGGTTAAGAGGTTTTCCAGATTTCTCTGCTCATTTCTAATCATTGTGTAAATGAATGTCTGCCTTTTCTCACTGTGCATCAAGTCTGAAATGTCAGCCAGAATGAGTTCTGCAAGTTAGATAATTGGCATTTTGTGAGTATAAGTACTTACAGTATGCAATTATAAATCTTCATTAGGTTATTATAGAAGTTTTGCTTCTGTCATTTGTTAAAATTACTTACAAATTTTAATTTTCCTCTCAAGAAGTTATCTATATGTAATGTTAGGAAATGACAAGAAAGTGCCTAATAAAATGTCATGTTCTCCTCAGGGTAGTTATGCCTTCATTTATAAAGTCAGAATTCCTTACATAACTACTTGTACATCCTCCTTTCTTTATAGAAATGATACTCAGGAGCCATTTCCCTATTTTCCCCTCCATTTTTTTAATCCCTCTAGTCAAAGGTGTGCTCACCCACACCCTTAATACACTATTAGCATTTAAAAGAGCTCTTTAAATTATGATTTTGCAGTTGTCATCAGTGTTTGGCCTTGGATTTGTTTAGCTTGCCTGACAGGTAACAGTGCAGTTTTAATGATAAGAGTGAAAAATGTGGCTTTGGTCTTAGTTTAACTATCAGAGACTGCATAATTCAGAAGGTTACATGGCGTACTGCCACTTCCTTAATTGCATGTCCCGTTACAGCACTGGCAAAAGGATGCACTCATTAAACTTTTCTTGTTCTCAGTATCTGTTAATTTTCCTCCTGCACCTGATTGCTAGTATGGACTGGTCAGGTACATATTATCTTTTCCCCTAAGACCCGTAAGCCTTGATTTCAAGGAAAAATATACCAAGTGACAGCAAGGAATTATGTCACTAATTGAGCTGAACTGCTGCAGAGAACAAACTGCAGTCATAAGGGTTTGGTTGCTGCTGATATTTTGTTTTGTTTGTGACCTATATAAAGAATTTCAGAAATCTTTCCTAAAACTCTTCTAAATATTACTTACCTTGAAATTGACCATTTTCATTATATAAAAGACAGTAGTAGTTGATAACAGACTGACTAGCTTTCTTCAAACTCTTTGTAATGTGAGCTTTACATGTTTGCAAATTGGTTATTGAGTAAGTAGTGACTGAAGTATAGCATGTTATTAAAAATGTATAAAAATCGCAAGATTTTAACAAAGTTTAAAAAAAAGATTTGCAGCTGGTTTTGCAGCTGAGCTTGTTTTGAGCTGTTTTGGTACATCTGCTTATCTTTCTGCCCTGTACTCTGAAATTTGAGACTGCCGTAGAGTAGCTGAGATTTTTGTGACTTTTTTTAGCAGAACCGGACTATTATGGTAAGATACCAAAAGTGATTAATACCACAACTCATGTCACTACAAGAGCTTCTGCACATAAGTAGTGTCTTGAAAAATAATGTTTCATATTCATACAATTTAGTGAGAAAGTAAAAGTTTAAAACAGAACATCAGGTTTTGATATTACAAAAAGTGCCTAAGTGTAAAGAATGTTTGTATTTTTAAAGCAAAGCTTTTGTATTTTGTGTGTGGGTATTATCTGTAGTAGTTCTTAGGAACTGTTAAAGTTTTCTTTTTTTGTTAAATATTTGGAAGCTATCAGCTGCTAATGCCAAGTGTATGCCCATCCTGTCTCCTAAACTAGCAGGCAGAGTATTACTTTGCGATTGGATTTAGTTTTGAATCAATTTCTAGAAGGTGAATTATTTATTCTGGTTGAAATTTGGGAAAGTGCTTTGTGTTCTTTAAGCCCTTTGGTTTGAATTAAATTCATATTGAGTACATTTCTGATAGTTTGAACAGAGTTTACAAAATATTGCAGTGAATAGCAAAGGCTAAAGTGATAACTATAGTTATTGTCAGCATATCACATCTGTGGATTTCATTGATGGCCAATGTTTTTATATTACTGTTTTGTTCATTTACCTACTGGTTGCTCCATAGAAGACTTTATTTTCTGAATGAAGAAAAGAAATTCATTCGAACACTTTCTCAAAGTGAGCTCTTAGTTTCACAAAACCTTTCTGTCATATTATTTTATTAGAGTCTAAAGTCAAATAAGAATTATAGAATGGAAACTTGTTTTCTTTTTCTCAGTGGGAAAAATAATTCTGTATTTTTCACTCTGGAACAGAGAAATTTTCAGTAACTGAAGCAGCAAATCAAGATTTTTACTTAAATAAATATAATGTACTAGAGGGAATCTGCAATATTTGAGACAATCAGAAATGTTTAGATGAACTAGATGATAAATAGAAAAAAAAGAATTTTGGGATCTGAGAAGTTAGTAAGGTGTCCACAGTTTACCTACTTACTGGCTGTTAGTTAAATGTTGATGTGTATGCTACCCAAGCAGTAGGTTAGTACCTGAATTACTTTGATTTTTGGTCACATCTGGAGACAATGTGGGCAGAAGGAAGTAGGTATTTGAAAACAAAACAAGAAGTTTTATAATAGCATACCTGTCGAGAATAAAGGTAGACCTGCAAGAGGAGGTACTTGCTAAATTACACAGTGGGAGGGCAACAGATAGTTTCACTGTTAAAAGCTTAAAGGAGTAATTACAGTGCTAAAAATTGGTTGTCCTTGTTTGTGAACTTTAACATAATTTTCTAGTGCTTATGAGAATGAAAACCCTCTTCAAAAGTTGACTTTAGACTCTGTTTTTGAACTTGTAGCATATTTTCTGCTATACATAAATGGGATTCACATGACTATTTTATGGTAGCTTATATGCTAACATAAATTACATTGACTTTAATCTAACATTTGGAAAGGCTGAACTGGGTGCAGTGCTTGTATTTTCTTTCAATTACTTTAACCTGTTGTTTTATGCACAGTTTGACAAATTGCTGTTACTCAGACTTCATGCTTGTAGTGACAAGGGGTCCTTGTTGAACTAGGTTTTAATGTTAAAAAGCAATGACATTAGTAACTTTATCAATGTTAGCATATTAAGTTAAAATTCACTTGAGGATTCAAAAATAATTTTCTCTGCTGTCACGTAAAGCTGTATTTGGGTACAAACCTAGTATGTCTCTCACTAGAGAACAAAATTTGCAATGAATAAAATATATCACTATGAGAGCTGCCTAAGTTTGTTGGAAGTAAATGCTTGGGGCTTTCTGCTTTATTTCTTTAGTTTTCAATTAGTAATGAATTTTACTGTTTAAGTACAAGCCAGTTTGAGAAACATTGATCCAAGTTACCTGTGTATCCCAGTCTTTTTTATGGTTTTGCCCAAAATGGTGTCATTTATCTGGTCACTACTCTACTGGTTTCTCTAAATTTTCATGCTATCTGATACCCTGTAGAGCTTCATCAATTCCCTTAGTCTTTCAACATATGTTACTTCTGACATTTTGCAAAAAGTGAGATCTATTAAGATTTGCCTTGTAAAACTTTTTTTTTAAATTTGGCTTACTTCCTTGAGCCTTAAGGGGTTGTTTCACACAGCACATCTTGGAAGAAGTATTTTTTTTCCAAGATATAAGTATCAACATAAATAAGCTATAGGTAGTGAAGCCTCCCTACCTATCTTAGGTAGGAGATAATTTGCTCTTTGAAGTCACTTTTCATTTTTGGTCAATCTGTGACTTTCCCCCTCATGTGGCTCTATTTGATCTGGTTAATCTTTTTCAATTACTCCTGGTGTTCTGTCCTCCATATCCAGGATAATTCACCAATCTTCCTGTGAACAGTCAAAACTATGTAGTGCTTTCCCTTTAAGCAGATGACATGCCATTTTATTTTACTTTTCTTTAAATCATCATGGCTGGGCTTCGAGAACGAAGATTTGGGATTTCAGCAGGGTCAACTTGGAGAGTCTTTAAATCAACAATCATAGTTAATACTGTGAAAGTAAATAGTTAAATCTAAAGAACAATTAGTTTCCCTATTTATTTATTGGTTGCAGGGAAAAAAGAGCCAAATGCAGATCTAATTCTGTGTTGTAACTGATACAGGCTTTGTCTAAAATGGCCCATGGACTGATTTTACAGGTCATACTGGTTTCTTATTTTAGATATTTGGAAGAAAGCATCTTCAAAAGCTTTGTCTGTTCAGTTTCCTTTTCTCATGTGTTTCGTGCATTTCAGCTTGGATTATATAGCCAAAGACATTTGGGTTATATTTCACCCTTTAGGTCTACTCATGATTCCTGTGTGAGATCATTGTAGCTGAAGTGACTTTATTCTCCTGCTGTTGTGCCTCTTCCTAGGCTATGGCTACTAATGGGCTTTGTCCTCTTTGTTTTGCTGAACAGAAGATTTTGTTGCAGTAAATTTGTGGATTTACAGTTACGTTGCTATTTGTGGGCTTAATCTCCGCTTTCCTGCTTTGATGATGTGACTGGACTTCACAAGTATTTTAATGCCGTGATGGATAAACTGAGGATGTAATCTCCAGTCCTTAGGCAAGGGGGGATATTTATGGCCCATGTTTGCACTAAGTGTTTATCTGCACAAGGGACACTGCAGGAAACAAAAGTTGTGGACCAAAGGCGTGGCTCTCAGAACCATAGTCCTCTGTGGATAAATTGCTTCAAAAATGGTGACCCAAAATGAGATTTAACAAAGTGCTTGGGTCAAGTCTGAAATACACAGCAGTTTTTAGCACCACATCATGTGGTTTCCATCTCTAAGATTTCCTGGTTTCCTGGAATTGCTGGCAGGCTGTGCCTTGCCAGAGTGGGGGGGCACTGGGGCTGTTCCCTCCAGACTGTCGACTTCTCCCTCTCGGCTGGGCCACTGGAATGTGTGTGCATGTGCGTGATGGATGTAATTTGGCTCTGTAGAGAGAGAGAGAACAGTGGAGCAGTGTAAGTGTTGCTGTTGATTTAAAAAAAACATTTCAGATTTTGGCTAAAAGATAAAAAAGTTACAGGTAATGCAATAGTGCTGTTAACAGATAATTATGCTTTATTCTGAAAGTTACACCTGACTAAGATAAAACTCTTTTGAGCTCTCCTAGTTAAATCAGTAGATTAAAAATTAGTACAAAACAAAAAGCAGCAGTTACATACTAAGATAGTTCTTGGTTTTCTAGAAAAAAAATCATTGAGATTTCCTTTCCAACAATACTTCTGAAGCACAGATAAAATGGCTTCCTGTCCCATGGTTTCCTGTATCCATGACAACCTGACTTTAAGCACTTCTTTCTTAGTTTCCTGAGCAAACTGTTGCAAGTCCTGGGTCAAAATGTGAGTGATACAGTATGCAGCAATACTGCCTTTACTAAGGTTTCGCAGATGAGTATAGTCAATCAACTTATACTACAATGAACTGCAAACGGCAAAATAATGAAAGTAATGAATTTCAGATTTGGGGTAAGGAATTGTTTATATCTGTTTTGACTGTAACTGAGCTTTATAAAGATAAAATTTATATTACAAATGAGCCGCCAGTGAAAGGAAACTTGTTTACAGTCAGCATTTCTGTTTGAATGCTTTTAAAACATTTCTTAGTCATTTCTGATTATAAAAAAGTAGTTCATAAATAGTATTTTTAATTTAATAGAAACTCTTATTTTGGCAGCCTAGATGCTTTTATGCTGCAATCAATTAAATGTTTTCTGGCTAGGTTGGCAGTACATTTATTTAATTGTTCATTTACTTTGAAATTTTTTTTCAGTGTAGTGAATTTTTTTTCAGACTTAGTAAGTTTAAGTTTTAAACTACTTGTTTGTCATGAAAGGAGAATGTGTAAAATACCAGTCTTGAGAGCAATGCTAATATTTTAAAGACTGTACACATAGATTTAATTACTTAATAATAATTAATATTTATACAGTTAATATATTTGAATTAATGATATTCATGTACTTTTTTTTATCTCTACTAGCGAAGTCAGAGATGAGTAAGAAGGCCAATGACAGGGATATGTGTGTTCTGCAAAGTTCTCCACCCTGCCCGGGAGCATTCCTGTATATACTTAATTGGGTTTTTTTGTTGCTGCTTCAGAAGGAGGCTTTTGGCTGTCCATCTGCTTGTCAGCTCTGCACAGGGAGACAAGTTAGCTGTTGTAATGCAGGGCTTTCGAGCATCCCTTGGAACTTACCAAAAACGACAATTCTTGTGTACCTCAGTGGAAATAATATATCACGTGTCACTCCAAATGAACTAAGAGGGCTTCAGAAGCTTGCTGCACTCCACATGGATAACTCCAGTATTCTGTATGTGCACCCAAAAGCTTTTGTGGAGCTCCCCAAACTGTGCTACTTGCATCTCAATAACAATAATATCAAACGCCTGGATCCAGGAATCTTTGAAGGCCTTTCCAATCTTCATTGTTTATACCTTCAGAATAATCAAATAGCTTTTCTTCCCAGAGGATTATTTAGTGATCTTTTTTCTATTAAATATTTATCGCTTCAAAGAAATCGTCTCAGTGTCCTTGGAAGTGGGACTTTCTTGGGTATGATGAGTCTCCAAACACTAAACCTAGCCAATAATAAGATTTCATGGATATCAGATTCAGCATTTCATCATCTTGAAAACCTTGCATATTTGTTTCTTGAAGGTAATAGCTTAAAACTTGTGCCATCGAATGCTATTGGAAAGCTCAAAAATCTTGAAAGACTTTCATTGTCTCACAATCCTATTGGATCAATACAGTCTTTTGCGTTTAAAGGACTTACTAAGCTTAGATATCTGTCTTTGAAAAATGTCAGGCTAAAATGTATTGCTGTAAATGGATTTTTTGGATTAAACAACCTTAGCCAGTTAATCTTAAGTTATAATGATTTAGAAAATATAAATTCCAGCACTTTTACTGTATTAAACAATTTAATGTATCTGCAACTAGACAGAAATAAAATAGCCAGTATTGGTGATGGTACCTTTGAAAAAATGGGACAGTCACTTAAAATACTCAGTTTAGCTTTTAATAATATTACAGAGTTACAACCTGAAGTGCTCAAGCCTTTAGTATCTCTAACTCACTTACAGGTAAATTCTAATCCTTGGAACTGCAGCTGCAAAATGCTTCGGTTACTTAATTGGCTGGCATTGTCTCCCGTTTCTGTAAGAATTCATTGTCAGAATCCGCAGAGTATGCGTGGTAGACCTTTGCATTACATTAAGGGGACTCGGTTTTCAAACTGCATTAGTCCTACTGCCAGCCCAGAGGCTGCTTGGAGTCTGGGATCTGTGGGTGTCCATCACAGCGCTACCATGTTGCTGATGGCGTGGCAAAAAGGAAAGAGTCAGAAACTTGAGCAGTTTGTCAATGCAGAAACTAAATATGTTGCTTTCTGGGAAGGAACTACAGCTACCCCTTTGCCCTATGAAGGAGATGCTGTTGAAATTCCATCACAGGCAACTACAGTATTATCAACATTACCAGTGCAAATACCAACACAGATTATATCTACTAACAGAACTGTAGAAGAACAAGATTTACTTCCGAAAGATGTTGCTCCTGTGTCATTAAAAACATCCCTGATTTGTGCACAAAAGGTTGAAAAGCTGAATCAGGCTTTTGACATTTTATTAGCCTTTTTCATTCTGGCTTGTGCTGTAATCCTGTTCTTAACCTGTAAAATTATTCAGTTTAGGCAGAAACTAAAGGTGCTGGAAAATTCAGGGGAAAAGAGAATAGAATATTATGGCTTTTATCAGCCTGGCAGATATAACATAACTGACCCAGTGCAGTCTCTAACTCAGAAGTCAGTGGTACATTCAGAACTGGACCAAATTAGGCTGCTCAAACGAACAGCATCAGAAAGTCAGGCACAGGTAATACTGTTTGAACATTCATCATTGTAATTTATCTCAATTTATTTGGTGTTAACTTTACTGTGATATGAAAGGTCAAGAAATCAAGAACTCGATTTTCTAAAAATACCTTCACTGATTAAAAGCAACTGCTTGATATGATTGTGGAAAATGGCACAATTTGAGTTCTGCATTTTTTTTTTGCTTCCTGAATGTTTTGAAGTTTATTATTTTATTATGTGTCATTTAAATCTGACACAGATATGTTTATTATCCTCTGTCCCTGTTTTTAGGAATCTTTCACCTAAAGGTGAAGTATACATGCAGTATAAAGTACATTTTTATTTAATTTAATTTGCAATACTTAGTATGTTCCTACAGAAATTCCATAGCTAACTTAAAGCTTGAAGCAAACAAAACATCACTTCTTAGTAGGATCACAAATCTAAAGAGTCTTGGGGAATGAGAAAATAAACAGTGCTTTTTGTATTTAATGCAGTTTTTACCCTGCCTCCTATTAATAAGCACAGTAGGAAAAAAAGTGAGCATATTTACTGCTGGAATGTTCCAACTCTTGAGGAAGAGAATAATTTAAAACTAGACAAATTTTATTAATACCTATAACATATTTTAACATACAAAGTTGTGTATTCAGTCTGTGTAATAAATATATTAAAGTGACTTTTTTATTAGTGTGTATCTGTATTATTTTATTAAATACCCCAATCTGGAGTTAAGGGAACCCAAATTTCTGTTGAATTGAAAAATTGAACAAGTTTGTTAGGTCTAAGGTAATAGAGCTGGTTAATTACTTTCAATAAAAGATACTTTGTCATCTATGTAGTAATAGTTTGAGGGACTTTTTGGCTAGATAAAAGGTACAAATTAAAGAAATATGCTACACTGTAAATACATGATGCTAAATTAATTGCTAATTTATTTACAGTTTTGAAAGTGTCAGGTCAAAATACATGTTCCTAGTGAAGGCTTCATCTTAAAAATATGGATATTTTCCTATTTAATTTTCACTGATTTTAACACTTTATTTCTATTTCAAATATTGATGTTCTGATATTGTCAGGTTATGTCTACTGTATGGTAGCTTTATTTTCAACTAATAGGACTTCTGTAGATACTGTTTGTCTTCTACAGGCCTATGCCTTAGAGAGTTCAACTATGTGGCTTTTAAGTTACACAGTTTACAGTTAAATCATTCAAGGAAAATTGGGGAACAGTGCTTTGATAGTCTCTCCTCCATGGTGTCGATAGAAATTGTGTAGAGGTATGTTACTGTTCTAGGCTCCAGCCTGGGGGCTGGCATTTTAGATGAGCTAGAACTGCCCTCAGGGTTCTTCTTCTATCCCGCCTGCTTCCTGCCGGTGTAACTCATGTGCTTGGCTGGGTTGTGCAGCTTCCTGTTATTGTGTTTGTCCGTCTGCAGTTCTTTTCCAGGAGTGAAAATACAGAAAGTATATAAACCTTGACTGCACTGAGAGGGTGTGAATGTGCAGATGTGTCTTCACTGTTGCTTGTTATGTGTCTCAATGGAATGTAATGAAATATCAGTTTAGTATATTGTAATACTGTATTTTACTGTAATTTACTGTATGAGATCAAATGTACTGTAATAGATCAAATACTCATAAAGAACACTCAATTCAGCTACTTGAATGAAAGCTTAAACTGTTTTGGGTTGCTTAAGTAGAAAAAATAATTTTCTACTTGTAGATCAGATGTTAAGTGTAATGGGCAAACGCTTTTAAGGAGGGAAAACACTGGCTGTAATTTATGTTAGTTTTTTTTTCAGGGACTAATCCACTTCACTCCCTTCCTTTATAATCCATTTTTGTTACGTTCTGTCTCTTCTACATAATTCCTTGTGATAAATATTAAATTTGTTTTCATTTAGGAGCAGCTGCACAACTGATGAGTAGTAGGTTCACAGTTGCACAGTTGTAAATTCAGCAGTTTTGTGTCCTATATTTCTAAATTTTCAATTTTATATAGATGTCTTCAGAAATAATGGACTTGAAATTTGGTGGAAACTAGTTAGGTTTTCCTTGCTAGAAATGCTTCTCTGCCTTGGTTACAGAGGAGTTTTGGGAGTGGGAAAAGGTTGAGACTGATCATACCTAATTCTCAAGGAAATCTGGCAGGGAGCAGCGCTGTTATTTTAGGCTCTGTTGTCCACAGCTGCTCTCTGCAGAAAACCACCAGAGATTGCCTCTGAAGGTGCATCCTTTTCACTGACAAGCTGCTGTAGGAGTTGTTTGCCAGATGTGAGTCTCACCATCTGTAGCGATGGAGCATGAAAGGAAACCAGTGCTGTCACAGCTGTTTGTGCAAGCAGGGAGTTGGAGCGGTTGGAAACCATCCTTTCTAGTGGAGATATCCTCTAAAATCCAGCTTGGCAACATAGGGATTAGACTAACAAGGAACTGAGAAATTCATTATGCAATTGTGAGGGAAATGCCTTTCTTTCACAGTTAGTATCTTTTGTATTTGAATGTTCACACCAGGAAACAGATCCTTTCATGTACACATGTGGTTCATATGTCTGTTAAAATCATTAGAGAATACATTAGAAGACTTAGTTGAGCTATATTAGGTGAGTCTGCACCCATGAAACAAAATGGTGTTTCATGGAGATCATGTTAGTGAGTCATAGGGCTCGCCTGGAAATGTTGTCTTAGCCGCTACTTTATTGCTGTAGGAGCTCCCTAGTACTGTGCAGCTCCTAAGAGGGGATGGTGGTGTACTAATCATTTATGTTGCTCACAGTATGTGCAGAGTAATCTCCGTTTGTCCCTCTCTACTTCTTTCCTTAGCTAATGAGATAAGAATAAAAAATTAATTAATCTTTCTCAAATCCGTACACTAGTAAAGATATGAAATCAAACTGTTTATTGCTTCCCATGGTGAATATAGAAAAGCAGAAGTTATGTTGTTTTTCTTTTAATCTCTAAAAAAGTATGTTTTCCCATACAGATTCTTTTTTTCCTTTCTGAGGGAGATGCATAGGAGACCTGGGGTCCATTTTATTTAAGCACCACGAAAAATTCATCATGACATATGTTTTAAGCTGATGATAAAGCTTTATCTACAGTATTTATCTGTGTAATTGAAAGAAAAATTGTGAATTTTTACAGAAAACCTCAGAATAATAAAGTTGAATACAGAGCTAAGTGTATTAGAAATTATAAACAGAATGAGAAAAAATGGATACTTTTTTCCAGAACAGATGTGGTCTGGTTTTTCCTTTGCAAAGCTTTTATTCTTTTATCTAAAAAATTATGCAAACTTTGAAATAAAAGGTTTGAGATTATTCAGGTAGACACTGCCCGAAATGCTAAATTTTGTTTTCATTATAGGCAGGGTGCATTATATTAACAGGCAGCATAAAATATCCTTTCTGTAATTAAAAAAATAATGTATTCATTATATCTTTGAAACTGGGTTCTGGAGTGTTTTAGGTCCTGATTGCGGGCCATTTATTTTTGCTGCATACCAATGAGGTTTTGTCCTAATTACTTAGGAAGACTAGGTAGATATAAAACCAGTTATAACTTGATGATGATGTTTGTTTCATTGATGATCTCAATTATATGCAATTCAAGGGGGAAACTGCTTAAACAGTGCCATCCTTAAGGTATAAGATTTTAGTATGGACAGTATTAACTGCTCTGTTTTGAAATTTCATCTAAAAACAGTGTCTCTGTCTTTTCTGTATCTACTCGTATGACTTTTTAATGTATTTCTTGAAACAAGCAGGCTAGTTTTAGTCTCTTTATGAAGGTACTACACTGAGTTGCTTGGCTTGCTTTGTCATCTATGAAAATAAGGCCTGATGCATTTTATATTGCCGCTGAACTTTAACTGAGGTTTGTTTTTTTAAAGCATTAGTCTTTGCTATCTTTATTTTTCAGCAGCATGTATCTTGTATTCTAAAAATAGTTCCATTGTTTAATGGTTCCATACCAGGTAAACATTTCAGTGAGTCTTTGGTAGAAAGAAAATGCATGCCCCATTTAAAGGAAAAAAAGAAGGAAGGAGAGAAAAGAGAAGGTGTTATCTTTGCTTATAGCTGCAGGCAAGTTACCTCATTTTGAAAGGTCTTGTACATTCTTTAGCTTTGTTTTCCTCAAAAAAGAAAAATTCTCACGAACCCTTACTAAAATAAGAAGTATAATTTCTCATGTATGCCATTTCTTTACTTTCCAAGTAAAGAAATCAGTGATTTCTTAATGTCCTTTCAAGGCCAGTTATCAAAGACAGTGTTTTGGGTCTTCAACCACTATACTCTATTTCTTCTGGTACTTTCATAGATCCTTGGAAACACAGTTTACTGAAATGAGCTTCCCTATGTGCTCCTTCTGCCAATCTGCAAGCATGGAAAAAACTCATGGAGTTAATGACCACTATGCCTACAGTATTTATTTACATGTTGGATAATTAAAGTAACCTCCCTGAATATGTTGACCATAATTAGCCCTGCAGCTGATCAAAAGGCTATGCCTTCATTGAGTTAAAAACCTTTTTTTTCCTCTCCCAGTATAAAATTTTCTTGGCAGCTAGGGATTCTTCATCAAGTTGGTTGAAGAAGGATTGAGAGTAGCCCTGCAGAGAAGGACTTGGGGGTAAAGGTTGATGAAAAACTCAACATGAGCAGGAAGGGTGTGGTTGCAGCACAGAAAGCCAACAAAATCCTGGCCTGCATCAAAAGCAGTGTGGCCAGCAGGTCAAGGGAGGTGATTCTCCCTCTACTCTGATCTCATGAGACCCCACCCAAACATAAGAAGGATATGGAACTGTTGGAGCAAGTCCAGAGCAGGGCCATGAAGTTGGTAAGAAAACTGGAGCAGCTTCCCTACGAAGACGGGCTGAGAAAGTTGGGGCTGTTCAGCCTGGAGAAGAGAAGGTTGCATGGACACCTCATAGCAACCTTTCGGTATCTGAAGGGGGCCTACAGGGAAACCAGAGAGGGACTCTTCATTAGGAACTGTACTAATAGAACAAAGGAGAATAGTTTCAAACTGAGAGTAGGTTTAGATTAGATGTTAGGAAGAAATTCTTTACTGTGAGGGTGGGAAGACACTGGCACAGGTTGCTCAGAGCAGTTGTGGATGCCCCATCCCTGGAATTGTTCAAGACCTGGTTGGATGGGGCTTTGAGCAACTTCGTCTAGTGGAAGGTGAGTTGGAACTAGATGATCTTTAAGGTCCCTTCCAACCCAAACCATTCTATGATTCATGAAGCTTGGAAGGAAGAAGTAATAGAGGTAGTGTACGGCAACCTGTATTATAACTTAAATAGCATGTATGAACAGGGCATAGTTTACTTTTCCAGGGTGCAAAGTGTTCACAGTTGTCTTCAGTTGAATGCCCTTTGTCCTCTATTGTCATAAATCTGAGGATAGCTGTTACCCTTTTCATGTTGGAAAATGTTAATCACATTAATGGCATTTTCCTAGAGATGCATTTCAAACAACAGGATGAGGCAGAAGAGTTTTAATGGGAGGTGTGTAGGTAGGAAGGAACCTTTTACTCTGTGAGGAAATCTGCTCTGTCTCTGAGGGCTCGTTATGCAGGCTGCTGAGTAGGCAGCGTTCACTTTTTCAATAGTGCTGTGAGGAGGGTAGGCTGTTTGTTTGCTGTTTGCTTGCTGTCTGCAGAACATCACAGAGAATTCTCACGTGTAGTGCTTTGCTGTTCTGAATGTGATGAGGAAGCTTTTGGGCAAGGAAGAAAGTATCTTTTTAAAATACATAGCTGACAATCAAATAATGAAAATTGTGTCAGTTTTCATTTTGTGGAATTCAGGAGTTTCAAGTTTGATTATACAAAATACAGTTCAGATCCTGGCATTTGGCAGTAGCTGAATAAAAAAAAGTGAACAAAAATAATTCATTGGAAACAAAATGATCATGAGTTGAATCGTAATTTTATCAAAACAAATATGAAAGAGATATTTTCTGTGCTTAGTATTCTAACTTGATAAACTTTTTTTCAAAGCATCTATTGGTGTATAAACTCAGTCATATATGTAAAATTTTGTGTATGTCTGATAAGAAGTTTTTCAAATGCAGTAGCTAATGTACAAGGGGCTACAGTTTATCTGTGTCTTCAGTTTTCATCCCAAATAAGAAAAGGAAATGAAAAAATATTAAGAAATAGATTCATCTGTGATCGGCTACAATCAAACTACAATACATGAACTTAGTATTCAGTGCTCGTAAATAAATGGAATGTGTCTGCTTCTGCTTATTGGGCGGTGGCAGCAGCAGCATCTTTTGGGGATAATTAAGCCTGAAATATGCAAACAGGAAGCCATTAAGTGCTTCTGTCAATGGCAGTCCCAGGAAGAGAGTTATAGTTTACCATAACCAGTTAGGCCCTTCCTCTTTTTTTGCTGTATGTAGGTGGAAGTTTTTCAGTTTTCCCAGGATGAACATCTTTTCACTTGCAATGTTTCTCAACTCCTTCACAGAGTAGGAATCCAAGCACCAAGGTCCCACAATCCCACATCTCTGACATTAGATCCACAGTAGCAGTAAATTGAGCGGAAGCAGAAGTTGGCTACTTTCCATTAACTAGGAGTTGGTGGCACCTGCTTTATCCATCCTGGGAAGATCATGTTTTGATGCCCCTACCCTACAGACACATCAATTCTCAAGGCAGGGGCAAGTGTAGACATGTTTAGTGTAATTTTGGGCATTATGGGAGTATCTAATCTGGCCTTCAGGTCATGCTGGGTAAAGGTGCTCAAGTCCTAAGTAATATCTACCAGCCCTTTGCAGTTGTCTTAAATAGCCTGGTATTTCAAATGGCAGGAAGTGCCCATGTTTAGGCAGAGAAATCCTACCACACCTTTCTCTACAGTCAGGGAAGTGACATTCGCACAGAACTGGGTGCAGGGATTTTACACCCTTTCTGGGGAGTCAGCTGCCTAGTAGGGTGAAGAAACACACGTAAGTAAAGGAATATACCATTTTTACAAGCTGCCACTGCTCAAGGATTTGTGTGTAGGTTTATGCATTGAATAGTGATGCCAGAAGTGGTGCTGGGAGTAGAAGCCAGTACTCCTGATCTTCCTGATAGCAGGGGCATGCCCTTCTCACTCAGTTCTTGACTCCTGTGCTAATACGTATTTTCTTTTATTAATTTACAATTACTTCTAAGTTTTCAACAGTGGCACATCAGGTTTTATTATATTTAAGAATAATGTTGCTTACATATTTTGAAGCCATTTTGTAATTAAAAAAATACTGAATTAATTGCGTGATAGCATGCTCAGCTAAGCAGTAAGCAGGGAAAATACCTCTTGGTAAATGTGTTTTACAGTTATTGAGCAAATTTCACGTGTAGTTCCTTTAGCTAAGTCATTTTCCTGTTCTTTTCCAATGTTATCCAAGATAAATTTTGGTCTTTTACAGTGTTATCCAAGATAAATTTTGTGGTATCATCAACATTTCAGTGGAAGGACTACATGATGTTATGACTGAAGATTCTGAAACAGGAACATACAAAGAGTAAGTGGAAAATCTAATTTTTTTAACAGTGGCAGTACTGTTTTATATGAAGTGTTTTGATTTGAAAAAATCTGTAGGCAGTTAAGACATGCTTGTAATAGTTCTATTTTCTCAAGAGTGAATGTTTTAGTAAGACAGGAAATTTTTGGTCTTGAGAGAAGATAATTGCAGTGGGGGAAGGAGGGCTTAAAATGACGGTATAATTTCATATTGTTCACTAAGTTATCTAATAAATGATGTCTTAAAATGTTCATATGCTTAGATTTGCTTTTTGCTTACTTGACTGTTATATCTAAAATTGCAATACAACAAGTTTGTGTGTTGATAGGGTGGTAGCTCAGAGTTTCTTTGAGTGTGACATCAGCCTCATATGAGTGTACCTAGTATGCAATACTTCACAGCTTAGAGAACTTGAAAACCTATCCCACCATGAGAGTTCTCTCCCTTTAGTTGTTCCACTTAACACATGGCTGCTACAGGACATCTCTCAAAAGATAGTTTCCAGAGCTGGGAGCATGGGTTTGCTTGGCAGGAAGGTGGGTGTTGGGGGTGCCTAGAGTGCACTTCAACCCAGCACCACTCATTCGTCTCCTAATGACTCCCAGATTACCTATGGTAGGCAATCAAAGCTAAAAAAATTTTAAAAGCCAGTGAATAGTAAGATATTTTTTGGACTGAGATCTTAATGTTGTTTTTTCTCTGTAATGATTACAGAGTTTTAGATTGATTGAGAGTTGTAAGACATTAAAAAAGGTGCTCTGCAGGATGTTCTTACAGATACTGTATGCTAATAACAGTATTTACTGGATGCTCCGATGCTAAGAATCAGAACATTTTCTAACTCTCAGATAATTACCTGGTCATAGAACAGACTGAATCTGAGCTAACTAATTGATTGCTTAAGGGGGTGTTGGTTGGCGCTGAGCCCAGGTGGCACAGAGCAGCCAGATGCAATCTATTAAGTTTTTCTCTGCATAACACAGGTGGTATGTACACAAGTGTGCATGAGACTGGTCCACACTCATGCTGAGCCTGAACTGTGCCCAAGAATTGCTTGCTAAAGTGCTTCCCACTGAACTCAGTAAAGATGTAACTCCAAAGTCTGGGAATGTGCACCATGTCTGGCAATGTGTTTTGTTTACTGTTGGAGACAATATTACAGAGTCCCTCGTATTTCTAAACATATTGCTTTGCCAGCACTTGTTGAAAAGAGTTCTCATAGAGAAATAAATAAAACCATGTCCTAAGTAATTTTGTATTTTAAGCCTGAAGGCTTGTAGAACCTGTCACTACTCTTCCAAACTCTGGACATTTTTTTTACTTTATAAAATATAGCTGCACTGAACCAAGGACATACTTATATTGACAGGTACTGAATGAGCTGTTTGAAAGATTCTGAGACTTGTGTATTGTATTTTGACATCATCTGAAAGTCAAGTGATAGCACACATCTGAAATTGTGTGCGCTGTTGTGGCTCTCCAGGTTAAAGAAGCATGATTTAAGCCAGAACTGGTTCAGAAAAAAATGTGTACTCCACTGATTATCATATTAGCCAATTACTGTAGCGCAGAAAGTAAAACAATGTGCATGTTTAGCATAGGGAAAATCAAGACCGAAGCAATACAAAACTGCATCCACTAGAGGATGAAGAGGAAAATTTTCCACAGGGAAATTGTACAGATTAAGTGACAGTGGTGGTTTAAACATCTTAACCTAGCCAGGAATTCTGAAGAAACTGTTGTAGTTAGAGCAATAAGATTTTGGAAGAGATAAAGATCTCGCCACTTTTTAGATTGAATTTTATTCGGGTTATGAAAAAGTTTACACAGTGCCCTGGCTTACAATACAGAGTTTTCCTGGCACTCATGTTTTGCATTGTAGTGATAATTGTAAGAAAGCTTTACAGACCTCAGATTATCTGGGAAGAGGAGCATTCCATTGCTCTAGTCTTGTCTCACCAACGCTCACATTTTCCCCGATTTTATCATCATCTCTTCTTTTATTCTCCCTCTTCTTGTGTTTTGAATTACTCTTTGTGGTACCTAAAATTTATCAAGGTCTGAAAAAGTTAATTGAATTTTGTATGTTTTGGCAGTTGCAATTTTTGTCTCCTTCTTCTTTAATAAACTGAGTTGAAAGAAGCCATATGTGAGCAGAGGAGATATGCAATTTGCTGTATTATTTTGAAATAACTAATCCCTTTATTAGAAATGGCTTCTGTGTTAGCATCACTCTCTACAACTACTTGAAAGGAGGGTGTAGCCAGGTGGGGGTTGTTCTCTTTTCCTAGGCAACTATCAGGAAGACAAGAGGGCATGGTCTCAAGTTGTGCCAGGGGAGGTTTAGGTTAGATATTAGAAAGAATTTCTTTACAGAGAGGGTGATCAGACATTGGAATGGGCTGCCCAGGGAAGTGGTGGATTCTCCATCCCTGGAGGTGTTTAAGATGAGACTGGATGTAGCACTTAGCGCCATGGTCTAGCAACTGCAGCAGTAGTGGATCAAGGGTTGGACTTGATGATCTCGGAGGTCCCTTCCAACCCAGCTGATTCTATGATTCTGTGATTTGACCCTGCTTGCCATGCTGTTTAGCAAGTGTTTCATACAGCTCTAAACACGTGTTAATAGAAAACTAAATATATAAACATAATAAATCTGAAAATTTTCATATAAAATCATATAAGAATCACATAAAATCACATTTTTTCATTTTAGTACTTTAAAATACATTATTAATCTAAGCTGAAGGGGCATTTTACCTGCTAGTGAAATGTAGCAATTAAAAACACACAGTAGTGCAGGATTGAAAGTGAGCAATAATGTGCATCTGTCTTGGTGCTTTGTAGTGTGTGAATTCTGTGTCCTTCATGTATTAAAACATCCCTAATACACAGTGGCAAGTTGTCACCTGAGTGGGTTTTTAAATCCTTTTGGTTTTTAAGGCAGATTTTCTGGGAAAAAATTTGGTAAAATGGTGGAATATTTGTGAATTCTTTCAGTGTGGAGCATGTGAAGAGAATGGAAGACATGCTTCCTATAGGATAGCTTTCATCAATGTCTTTGTAAAAGAGCATTCAAACTGTTTTAAGAGGCAGAAAAACCTCTGACATTTAAACTATTTTTTCTCCATATTTTCTGGTTTTACACTTACTACAAAAATCATAGTTAAAATAAGGTAGGTGCTTTTGTATATTGCCAGTTGAGCATGAAGCAAACCAAAAAGTAAATTTAAAGCCTTTGCTTTACCTACCTAGAAACAGTAAATGTCTGCAGAAGCTAGCTCATTTCTGTTCACTAAAACATTATTGTTCAGTGTCTTCTAGATTTTAGTGTAGAACCAATAGCAGAGTCCTTATTAGTTTTCAGGTCTTCATATTAAAGATCTCACAGAAAACCATGAATGCTATGAGAAATCTTTGCTAGCTTTGCATATGTGCCACTTTGACTTTCATGCTGATAGGATAGAGTGCTTTTATAGCACTTCCTTGAAAAGAATGGAAAATTCTGGTTAGGAACAGTAGGTTTTTCTGTATTAATTATTTTTCAAAACCGTGTAGTCTGTTTTCTATATACAGAAATGCATTTTAGAACCACATCTTAAGCTAAAATGTGGAAAATAGCTGAGATTGTTACATGGATTGAGGTGATAGAGAACATGCATTCAGGCTTCATCATTGTTAACAGATCATCTGACTTTCAGCAAACTCATATCTATTTTGTGTTTTTAGAAGAGCTTTAAAGTAATTTTTAATGGTAATGCATGTTAAAACTGCTCTTATTCCCTTCTTAGCTGCATGTTAATGTCTCATTTTGAAGAACCCAAAGCTACAGATGATGAGGAACCTCCTACAGAACAAGACAAAAGGAAAAAAATGGTAAGTTTTCGATTTTTTTTATTCAGTTATAGACCTGATTATGTGCTTCACTAAATTCGTTTTTGGCTTTGGTTCGTCTGTTGTTCTTGGAAAATTCATCTCTTGAATCAAAAGAGGATGCTTTGATGACAAACCTTGCAGCCACAACACTTATGCTTCTGCTTTCCTTTTGCATCTTGGAGACTGTTGTCAAAATAAACATTGTTCACAAAATCTGGACATTACAATACTCAGACAATATAAAAAGAATTTATTAAAAAAAAAAGAGAACCAAACCTTACTGAAATGTCATGGCAGGCAGAATTTCTCATATTTAATACAATTCATGTGCTTGCATAGAACCTTTTTCTAGTGTAAAGAACTCTTACTCAAAAGTCATGGTTTCTTAGTAAGCTTTTTTCTTTTAAATGCTAGTATATAAGGAATATATTTACAAAAGCAATATAATATATTCCTTTAAAAAATTACACAAAACCAAGCAAACTCTAGTTGTTATGAATGTCTGTAATAAATTCTTTCTGAATCCCAACTGTAGCTCAGTATAAGGTTTTGCAGATGATGCAGAAATTGAGACTTGACACTTGGCTATTTATTTCAAAATTTATACAGGTCATTTGGGTAGGTCACTAGTAGCAGAAGTGTCAAATAATAATCATGGCTTTGAAAGCACAGCTAGCATTTGATTTGAAAAACTGGATTTAAAACAAAATATTAGCAGCTTGTATCTGGGCTTAGAGATTAAATCTCATAAAACGAATCCGGAAAGATGAATGGGATTCTCTCCTTCAAAATAATAATGTTTTTCAACTTTAAGGCCATTAATATGAGGAAAAGAGATCAACTTGCATGGTTCATGCTAAATATCACTTCCTGATGTTTGCACAGGATCTAGATATTTTGATCTATCTCTTTGTCCTGCCCTTGGTACCTTTCTTTATTATTACACATAGTTAATAATTACTAGAAAGTTTTTGCTGGAACAGTACTTTATAAGTTTATAATAATTTTATATGATTGACATTTCCAAATACTGCTTTATTTTTGTCTCATTGCAAACATATTGAGGAACATGTAAATAGGTAGAGAGTGATTCGTGTCCTTACATCACGCATAATGTATTGGCCTTAAGGTGACTTATTTTTACATACCCTTAATGTATGCTTTTAAGAACTTCAGTATCATTGTTAAAATAAGGGAGTTAAACTTTTTCAATACCCTATTTGAAACTATGGACAGGAAAAATGAAGCAAAGTATCCTCCCATAAAGATCTATCTTATTTAAACTTGAAGAATTTGTGCAGGTTCATGTTTCAGATGATGCTTATATGTAAGCACAGAAGGCTTGGGAGGTTTTTTTTGCTTTACCTTCATATCGGAAGAAACTAGATGAATTGTGCTTTTACATCTTCAGGAAAATAAATAAATTATTTATAATGTAATAAGTTAAATGGTCAAGTTTTATGTGATAACATGGTTTACTAAAGTAATACTTTTTACTCCATTGTTTGGAGTATAATTTCTCCTTAGACATTTAACCTACAAATTACCAACAGATTTAATGTGAGTGTCACTGACATCTCCTAAAAACTTGGATAGTAAAGAATACATTCCCTTCTTAAATTGTTTTCTAGTCTTTCCTAGAGCATCACAGTTACAAGATAGTAACCATCATCACAAATATGTATGATTTTTGCCCAGCATTCTGTCTGCCTCTTTAGTATTAAAGTATTCACACTTAAACTGAAGAGAATCTCTCAAATTCTGGAAATCTTTTCAACAATTTAATTCATATATCACCAACACACTTTTTAAAGTTTTATTAGACTTTTATTACCTGTTCTTCCATGTTAATGCCATTCCATTTACCTGTGTTATCACTTGTGGTAATTGGATCACTGTTCCAGTACAAAGTAGTGTATAACTGCTTATTGGAAATGGTGTGATTTTTGACTGTAGTGTTGTCTAAAGATGTTGAGGAGCGAGATCCACTTAACAAATACCGGTTCAAACAACTGTTAATTCTGCAGAATGCTGTTTGATGCTGGCAAGCAGAGCTTGGAGAGATGGGATATGGTTGTTCTGTAAAACCTCAGAACTGTTTGTCTGCTTCAGACCTCTGTTTACAAGCACTGAGGTGGAAGATTAATTTCTTCAGTACAGCCCCAAGGTGGTCACCCACATCCAGTTTCAAGATCAATTTGTAGAGTAACTAGGTCCAAAAGCTAGTCAAACTCAGGTTTTCATTGTGCAGAATAAAGCACATTTCAGTAATGTGTAGCTGCTGGCCAAACTTCTGTTTCCTATCTGTAGCTGTTTTGACTAAGAAGCTGTGGGAATTTGCTAGGATTTTTTTTAAACTGGAAAACAGATATGTTTTGCTCTTATCAGAATCAGGCACATTTCAATTAAAAACAAAGCACACATGTAGGAACTCAGCATACATACTTATGTTGATATATATAGTCCCTGACCAACTATGCTTACTGTTTTTCCAAACTTATGCTTTTGTTTGCTTATTCAGTGAAGATGGCAGTTGGCTGTCTAATATTGTTGACAAACTCATTATATCAAACTATTTCATTTATTTTGTTATCTCTGAATACAAGTTCAAGAAAAGTAGAATGAAAGAAAATCGAGTTAATTGTTGTTGCAGGAAACTCTTTTTAATTTATTTGATATACTTTTGATGTGACTATCTGAATGAAAACAAATTAATGTATTAACTCCTTAATTAAGTCTGAAGACTCTTAAGTCCCATTTGGCTTACAGATGCTAGATGATGCTTCTAGCAGCAAACATTAATCATACTACCGAAGTCCCTACTGACTTAGAGTGCTGCTGCTTTAAATGGTGAGGGATGGATTTATGTTTGTTGCAGTAAACTAAGCAGGATTTTTGCATTGGACTTTCATGGCCAGATTTTGGTATCAGGGGGACCACGTTTATGTGCAGTTTCTCAGTTGTCCTGGAAAACAGATGTTGGTGAATATGCAGCAGAAGTGTTTTGGTCATGTTCCTTTTCATGGGAAGGCTACATACAAAGTTGACTAAGTTCTCTGAAGTTTTATGGAAAAGAAAATGTGGAATTATAATATTTATTTGAGTAGCATATTCCTGAACTCCCAACACTGTGCAGGTCTGGCAGCTCCATTAGCAATAAAAGATACTAACTTTGAATTATGTAATATATTAAGTTTAGTCATCTTCTTCACTTAGATTGTTTTTTCAAGATTAATTACTTTTCCATATTATTGCTGAGATGATTCAGAGGATTGTTTGGAAACCCATCATCACCAGCCATGAGGCGTCCTGGGGAGTTGGGACATCTAAGAAATACTAGAGAGCATCTCTATAATATTATTATAAGAGATGCTACAGAAAGCTCAGACTTGACATTCCAGCAAATTTCGCAAATAAGCAAGAATTCAAACCCTTTGTTTTCAAAACAATACAGCACTTTTGTTCAGACTTTGAAGATCACCACTGGGGTACTAGAAGAGCATTACACACATACTTGCATTCTAGTAGCTTTTTAAAATTGGAAAAAAATTTGGACTTGAGGCTCATTAGTGAACATTGACATATGAGAAGGCAGAAGTTTACTTGCTGTTGACTTAAGTCTGGAGTTTTTTTCTTTTCATTCTTTTTTTTTTTTAAGATATCTGGAGAATAAACTTTGTAATATGAAATTGCTGACTAAATCAATTTTTCTTAGCAGAAGAGAAAGAAAACTCAAAGTTGATATTTTAAAGCAATTTGTTCTGGCTTCCTATTCTGAGTACTTTAAGTTAAACAAGAATTTATGGTAGGGTTGCGCAAGTCATACAGTTAACTAAATGCATAGATTAATCGGTTTGTAGGTTAAAAGGTTGTAAAAGAAAGGCTTTTTGGCATCACTTCCCAAGGCGACTTTGTCATTCATTTAGTTGCTGCTGTGTCAGGCTTACAAGGATGAGAACACTTGTATATGGCAATTTTAATACCTGTTTTTCTGTGCAAAATTCCCTGGAGTAATTTTATACATGACTATTCAGAGCAATGAACTTACTGAAACTAACTAATTAGAAATGCATTATATGTCCCAAATTGCAATTGTTGGTGAACAAATACAAATTGTTCAGAAACTGATAGATTCTTTGCTTGGTAAGACAGTCTTTTTTTTTTTCCCTGTAGACTGTGTTAGTGCTATTACAACAAGGATGTCCCTAACGTTGTCAAATCTTGATTAGAGTAGCTGTGATTTAGAAATTTCATTAGAAAAGTCTTTTATATTTTAGAGATTCAAATTACATTTACTGAAAAAAACCCTACAGAATACTAAACTATTACTACAATTACTCCCTTTTCAAAAGACTGTAATGTTAAGAATAGGTAATAAAATGATCATATCTTACCTTTGAAATGTGAAATAGCTGTATAGTACAAAATGGTGAAGGATTGAAGGCTGAAAAGCCAATATTAGGAATACTGAGGGAATGTTTAAGAGACTTAAAATATCAAAGGTGCAGTGACCATAATAAGAAAGAAGAACTTGTAAGCAGTGATAGAAGAGGCCAAAAACCAGCCTGCTTTTTTACTGGAGTTGTTTGTAAGAAATAAGACTTAACTTCTCTTTTGTAGTAATTACAGTGGTTTTGGAAGTTTTAATCTGTTTTGTATTTATGTGGCCGCTTCACTCAGTATCTTCCCATTTTAGGTGTAATGTTAAGTAAGTAATCTTAAGGTTTAATTTCTTCTACTCCATATTAACACTCAAATGTTTCTTTTTTTTAATCATGCCAAAAGAGCTGTTGTGCAAGTTTAATATGCCTTATTTATTTAGAAATAACACTGTAGCAAGGTATTATAGGCTCATAAGTCTCCTATTTCAGTGGACTTTGAGATCTGGCATTATATTTTGTTTCCTGACCTTCCAGCATAAACAATAGTGTTGTTTGGTTTTGACACTTGAGGTGAACAGATCATAGATCTACATTAATTAGCCATTGATTTTAACATCCTACTTCTTTAGGATGTATCGAGCTCCAGGTGTCCCCACCTCCCACCCCCTGGTGGACTGAGGGACAAATGCTGCCACACATCCTGCTGACACTGAAATTAACAATACATCCTCTGTCAGTATAACCCCGTATTTTATGTTTTTGCTTTCATTAAGAGGCAGTTAACATGTGGAAAAGAGTGACAAATACTCTGTCCCTCTCTGCCCAAAAGAAAATTGTATAATCTGTTGAGGACTGATGAGATTTATAGGGTACTACCACTGAAGTGTGTCTATTCTTTATGTATATGGACAGTTTATTTTAACTGTTGTTAAACTAGTCTAAATTAGTTTGACTTCTTCTGTGTTCTGTTTTCTTACTAGTAAAATAAAACTGACTGTAGTTCATGCCATCACAAAAGTGCTTGTTGTGGTAATATCTGATGTGATTTTTAGGAGTTATAGAAAACTCATTCAGTAACTAATAAAGCAGCTTTGAATTGTTTTATCTTATAGAAGCATGAAATCTTAGAGCAAAGTATAAGACTCTCATGATTTGACACTGCTTCAAATAGTTTTAAACTGATATTTGCCTTGATAATAATTAATTTGATCATTTTTCAGAAGTTTTTTGTTTCTCAGTTAAGTACAAAGAAAAAAAAAGGCAGATTTCTTTCCTGAGCTGAAGTTATAACAGAAATTAGTAAGTCACAGAATAATTTTTAATGCATTATTATGTATTTTTCTCTTACATGTTTTCCACAGCTTGCACTGAAGGACCCTGTACACACTGTGTCATTGCAGCAGTTCATCTATGAGAAGCTAAAGGCACAGCAGGAATTAGTGGGAGAACAAGGTTTTCAGGCCCTTATGGAAACTGTGGATACAGAAATAGTTGCCCAGCTACAAGAATTTTTACAAGGCTTCTAAACAAGCAGAAGAAAGATTTTTTTTTTTATGTACAATTTTTCTTTAAAAAAAAAAAAGACAGAAGTTCTATCTTGTATGGAAGAGCCTAATGGAAGGTGAAAATGACTTGTGTTAAAAAATAAAAATAAGTTTCTGCTGTTGCTTTTAAACCATTCTCCTTTGTTATTCTTTTTAATAATATACTAAGGGTTTTATCATTAAACTAACATTTCTATGACTCCTAACATGGTCCATGCTGTCCTAGGTAGTACCTTTTTTTTTTGGTACCATTACTGACCTTTTTGTTCACAAAACTATGTCATAAAGGCAGAGATCTGCAGGAACTTACTAATGTGTATTAATGGGAAGAGTCTGTTAATTCAGCACTATAATTCAGTATCAGGAGCTGCTTCTTTTCATATTGTATACCTATAACTTTCTCCCCTTTCTGTTAGTCTTTCTTGACTGTATGTTCAACCATACAAGCAGAAAGAGTTACGAAAACAGTAAGACTGTGAGCAGAAATATTCCTTTTTGAGATAAAGATAATTCCCATTTGAATTGTCTCAGAGAAAAAGAAACTTAGATTGTATTTGATGAGTTGCTAGAGAACATCAGTGTATATTGCTCTCTGAAGATGTGGCTTTTCATTTTTGTTACCAAATACTTTATTTTTCTTAAGAAAAAATTTTTTCAGTTCCTTCTATTTCAGTTCTAGCTATCATAACACAGAGAAGCTCACCATAGGTAGATGAATAATTAATTCCAATTGATTTGTGGCTGTACCTGGACTACTTAAAGTTGCCATGTTCAATATCTCTATTATCTGCATGTTTTCATCAGAGGCATGTCATCAGGATACTTCAGAATTGTTGCTGAAAAGTTTAGGCCCCAATGGTCACAGTTGAAATAATTATTTGCAAACATAAGGCTTACTTTTATTTATTTATTAGTTACCTGCAGCAATCACAGGGTAAAGCTGCTCCTTTTTGTATGCCTCTGTCTTTTGTACCTTACAGATGGAAGAGGGAAGAGAAGGCTCATTTCCATTTTCAGAATTTTTCCTTTACAGGACTGATCTTCCACCTTCAAAGCTGCAATGAACTTTGTTTGCTTTACTAAGAGATGATTCAGCTATTAAGTCAGATTTTTTTTTCCAGGGGGTTTAGCTGTTTAAAAAGACCTACAAGCTTTGATAATCTTACCAGATAACCAGATGCTTTTAAAAATCTGACCCTTTGGGGAGTAATCGTTTTCAAAACCTTTCTTCATTGCAGAGGAAGCCTGGCCTTTCTCTCCTCTTTTGGCATTAGTGTCAGAGGCTGGTGAAGATCTCACATTTCTGAATGCAAAACCTCCCCTATTCCCTGCTGCCAGCATCTGCCAGCAGAAGTGGTGTGGTAACTTTTTGTTTTCTGCTTTTTACTTTGGCATAGGGAGGTTTGCTAGAAGAATTATTACAATTTGTCTGTATGTGATCTGCATGTCATTTCCTCAATCATCCACCAACACCAAGTCTGATAATTAAAGAGTTTTATCTGGTTACACTTGGTACTTGCAAGGGAAGGCACTTACTGTGCTGATGGTCTCTTTCAGATGTGAACCACAGTTACCAGAACCTGGAGCATTTCACTAAATTTGCATTTGTTGCACAGTTAATCTGCAGAGCCCCTGAGCTTTTGGATCAGTGTAAAACTAGTGCTGATCTGGTAGGCCTCACATTAGCATGACTGCGTGGCGTACATAAAAACATCATGTCAGGGAGCAGTACTTTTCTGTCACCACTCAGCAAAGTCACTTGCTTGGTGCTGAATAGTGGTTCCTGATGTCTCAGAGAAAGGCAGGTACTCCCTGCTGTAGTCCAACCCTGGCCTAAAGGCTGCTCTCTACTGTGTGGCCAGGCCACCAAGCTCCCTGTGCTGCCTCCTGCAGGCAACTGAGCCAGATCCGCCTGCCTGTGTCATTCTCTGGGCAATTCCAGTCCTCATTGCCTCATGTGGTGGAGTGTTAACTGCAGTTTATTTTAGTGCATGATAACTAATGTTGGTAGAGACCCTGTCAAGAATGATGGGCATACTTTTGGCTAATAACAGCATGATAACGTTGTAACTAACTTTCTGAGTAGTCTCTGAGTAACTGCATATGTTCATTTCATATGCATTAGGGAACAAGTTAAATTTGTTACTAAGTGTTTAGCTTTTCATCTCGGAAGATTTTACTCCAAGGCTTGGACTATAAATGAAAACATCATCATCATAACTGTTTATATGACAACCACTGTCAATGAACACACTGCAAAACAAGTGGCCATCTGCACTCAGCAACTATCTAGTAGTCAAAGTGGAGAAATTTCATCTTGAAATAGCAGAAAAGCCCTATATACTATCCTTATATATTAAATCCTTATATATAGGGTTAAAGTTTCACTGGAAGATTGTGGAGTAGGACTGCAGCAAGCTATAGCCCTTTATGATGTTGTTGAAATTTCTAACTTTAGTCTCCAGGGGAGGAAGCAAAATCAAATACAACAAATGGTCTGACATCGAAACAGTAAAATACAGTTTCTGAAATTCTTATGAAGGAGGATCTTTGGTTGTGTTGCCCTTTAGGCTTTGATTTTCAAGACAAAAAGTAATTTAAATTGGGATTTTTTTTTTCCTATAACACAATTAAACTCCTGAGGGTTACGGATGTTATCAGTTTAGCTTGGCAATGACTAAGATGAAGACAAATGTCTTCTGTCACTCATAAGAGTTAAACAAGAGGACTAATTCTCCTGCCTCCATCTTCAAAAGACAGCTTTGCTGTATCAACGATGGCCATTTTTAGGCCTTTGGCGTAATGGAAGTGTTAATAATCCATGTGATCTCATTGCATTCTGTTAAATTTTTTTCAGCTTTAAAAAGTAGATTTATCCATGCTATAATTTATTCCTATTAGATAGTTTGGTGTTTGTCCCATACAAAATACAACTGGAATAACTTTACTTCTACAAGTCAGATAATGTGTGGGCAGGGCAGTGGCCTTATGTTTTCACAGTGCTCTCTGCCTTGCCTGGAGGGAGCCATGGCCTCCTGCCTTCCCTTCAGTGAAGTGACGGAGGGGTTTGTGTCATTTGCGAGCAAGTCCAAGGACCAGGCTGCTGGGTGAAAATCTCAGCCCTTGCCGTGGCCTAGGAGGGTGCAGAGGGAGTGCAGGGTTCAGTGAGTGCCTGTGGGTGCTGCCGCACCAAATACAGTCCTGACAGGCCTCGTGGGCGGGGCTGCTGGAGAGAGCAGCCAGGAAAGTGAGTGCTTGTGGTACTGCTGATGGATTGGCAGGAGTCGTTCTGCCCACTGTGCTTTGACTGAGAAGGGGTTCCACGATTCCAGGGAAACAGACACCATGCAGGCCATTCATTTTTAGTTCTTTCTCCTCATGGTCTTTGCAGAGGCAAATAACCCATATGCTTTTTCCAATGTATTTCCCCTAAATTACTGAGACTATTTTAGATGGGGCTCTGAGCACTCTTGTCTAGTGGACAGTGTCTACCTATGCCAGAGGGGTTGGAACTATGGTGGTCTTTAAGGTCCGTTCCAAGCCAAACCATTCTGTGATTCCATGATTCTAAGCCTAGGAGAATATGCAGGAGGGAAACTCAGTTCCTGTTGGCCCAAACAGGTGTTCAGACATTTTCTCGCAGGGTACCAGGAGTGACAGCCAAAGTCCAAAGTGGACTCTCAGCTTGTAACTGCAAATTGTGACAGATGGACTCATTTCTCTGATGGTTCAGCAATGATAAAATCACTTCTTTAGATCATATTGACACACATACAAGGTTTACAGTTAATATCATTCAATAATGTTTAGTATTCTTAACTTTTTTTATGTTTGTTCCAAACCATTGTAATGCTCTAAATTGCAGTTCATGGTGTTTGAACTGCTGAACATCCCACATCTTCATTTAGCAAAAGCAGCAGCTTTGTAACTAAGGTGCACATTTTGAAGGCTCTCCAAACTCTTTCACTTGTCTTGCTTCTACGCTGATTATTCAAAAAATAAATTATTACTAATTTTAAAATGTTCACCATTTCCATCTCACTGCTAGCTGTGATTATTAATGATGACTAATTATCAGTTAAATAGATTTGATTACTTCTGTAGAAACATTTCATAAAGTGCAATAACTTGTTCATACCAGACTTTGATGACTCTGGGGAAAATGAAATCATAGTGGAACCAACCCCATCTAAAATTTTATTGTGTATTCATAAGGAGTGCTTAAAAATGTTACATTCTCTGTTCCCCACACTGGCTAGGCAGCATTTTGTTAGGCTGAGTGTATGCTAGTGCACTGACTAGTTTATATACTGTATGCTTAAAAATACTGATCATGAAGGAGTTGTTTTCAATTTTGCACTGAATGGATGACCAGTTCTGGTCTAAAATGAATTGGAAAGAAGCAAAAGCGAAGTTGCTGCAAATTTTTCTGGGAGAAGAGACTGACACCCACCTCACTACAGCCTCCATCAGGTAGTTGTAGGGGGCGATAAGGTCTCCTCAAGCCTCCTCCAGACTAAACAATTCCAGCTCTGTCAGCCACCTTATCAGATTTTTGCTTTATATCACATTAAACTGACAAGCAAAAATGAACTCAGGTGTGCTAACTCAAGAGTTATTAAATGATGTGTCACTAACAGTCTCTACCAAAAACACCAGAAGCACTTAGGCACATTCCTCTCTTGGTTAGATTGCTATAATTTGGAGAAGAATGTAAATTACAAGCAGCGTGTCTGAGTTAGGGGTTGGCATATGCATTTGTCCTGGATTTAGCTAGTTGCTGTACAATTTGCTTGAAGTATATGTTTATCTAGTGACACCATGCATAGGCAGAGAACAACCTCTCTTGTGGCAGGAGAGCCTCACTTGAATAAAATTTCCTGCACAGGAACCTGGAAAAAGGAAGAACAAAAGCAATATAAAAGAGATAATGACAATTTTAGTTGGGTTTTAGTGGTAGGAGGAGGAGGTATGATCTTGTATTGAGGATAATTACAACAGATGATAGCACAGTCTTCACCGTGTGATAAAGTTTTGTATCCATGTAACTGGTGAATGAAAAGACACAACCAGTGTCTTCAGTTACATGGATACAGAAGACACATGCTCTCTTTTGGGGTGGAATGTTTCTGAATACAAAATAACAATTTTACCCGAGAGGTTATGGCATTGGATGTTGAGGAAGGAGGAAAGGAAAATAAAATCTTGCTTGCATTAGCAGGCTTTACCAGAACTTGTTATTTAACTCCACAACTGAATATGGCCAATTCCATTAACCCAAAGTATTACCAGTCCATTGTATCATGTGTTCCACTGCACTACTGCTGTGGCGCTTCTGTAGTAATATATAGCCTGTTGGAAGAGCTGAAGTTTTGCTAATTAAACAGACACACATCGCCAGTCCCTGAAAAACAGCAATATTAGAAACCTATACATCCTTTCCTCTAACTAATACTTTGTGTCATAAATTAGTAATTTTTTCATATATGGGAAAAGTACATGACTAAAAATTGTCTCATGAAGGTTTCATTGGTAAAGGATTGTGTTGGTTCTATTATTTATAAGTAGCAAAACAACTACTTCTTCTGCAATTAATTTTTGAAAAAGGCAAGTAGTGTGCAGACTATATTGCAGAATATATGTACTTAGCTGGGGGGAAGGGGGAGTTTGTTTGGGGGTTTTTTGGTGGTTTGTTTTTTGTGTGTTTTTTTAAATTTACTTTTATTGAGGTCAGATATGTTAGTTGATATAATATCAACTGCTGAGATTGTATTTTTCTTTTGTTTTAAGGTTTCTGCAAGTGGTTTTAATTCCTTTTCTTTCTGTAGTGTTGTAATGCCTTCAGGAATTGTTACAAAAGGCAGGTTCTGTGATTCACATGAAGTATCATAGTTTTGATTTTTAATTTCAGACTAGTGCCAAGGCACTAAATTTTAAATTTGTCTCTCTTTCAAGACTAAATTATGTGAGTTCCATGTATTTCCTTGGACTACAGTTATATCCATGTAGGGGTTCCACAGGGCTCTATCTTGGGCCCTGTGCTCTTCAATGTCTTCATAAATGACTTGGACACAGGACTGGAAGGGATACTAAGCGAATGTGCAGATGACACAAAACTGGGAGGAGCTGTTGACTCCCTTGAGAGCAGGGAGGCCCTGCAGAGTGACCTCAACAAACTGGAGGACTGGGCAATCACCAACCATATGAAGTTCAACAAGGGAAAGTGCTGGATTCTGCACCTAGATCGGGCAACCCAGGATGTTTGTATAGCCTAGGGAATGAGGTGCTGGAAAGCAGTGCTGTGGAAAGGGACCTGGTTGTCATGGTCAAGGGCAATTGAATAAAAGTTGGCAGTGCCCTGGCAGCCAGGAAGGCCAACCATGTCCTGGGGGGCATCAGGCAAAGCATCACCAGCTGGTCAAGGGAGGGGATTGTCCCGCTCTGCTCTGCACTGGTGTGGCCTCACCTTGAATATTGTGCAGTTTGGGGCACTACAATATAAGAAAGATATTAAGCTGTTAGAGAGTGTCCAAAGGAGGATAACAAAGATGGTGAAGGGCCTTGAGGGGAAGCCGTATGAGGAGTGGCTGAGGTCACTTGATGTGTTCAGCCTGGAGAAGAGGAGACTGAGGGGAGACCTCATTTCAGTCTACAACTTCCTCACGAGTGGAAGAGGAGCGGCAGGCACTGATCTCTTCTCTGTGGTGACCAGTGACAGGACCTGAGGGAATGACCTGAAGTTTTGTGAGGGGATGTTTAGGCTGGATATTAGAAAAAGGTTCCTCACCCAGAGGGTGGTTGGGCACTGGAACAGGCTTTCCAGGAAAGTGGTCACAGCACCAAGGCTGACAGAGTTCGAGAAGCATTTGGATAATACTCTGAGGCCCCTGGACTCTTGGGGATGGTCCTGTGCAGGGCTAAGGGTTGGACTTGATGATCCTTGTGGGTCCCTTCCAGCTCAGCACATTCTGTGATTCTGTGGTTCTGTGATACCTTCTAGAAACCTTTCAGTACCTAAAAGGAGCTCATAAACAAAGCTCCAAAGGGACTTTTAATATGGACAGGCAGTGATAGAACAAGGACTAATGGCTTTAAACTGAAAGAGGACAGGTTGTGATTAGGTATTAGAAATAAGGCTTGTCACATATGCAAGCCAGGAGCGGACATCTGCCATTGTTAAACATCTGACTGTAAAATTCTAATATGTTAACAGTTAAACTCAATGTATTTACATATGGCAAATAACATAAGCTCACAAATGGTACTGACCTGGCATCGCCTAACACAGTAAATGTTATAAGTCACCTAAACTGATGTGACCAGCCATAGAGTGTATATAACACATTGCATTTACATGCAGAGTGCTGGACCATCTAGAATGAATTAAATTCAGGTCTGTGACTCTAAGCAACAGGGAGGAAATGGAACAATAACCCTTATTTGCATCTTAATTTCAATTGTTTTGAATGGATAAAGTTGAGAGGGCATCTGCTAACTTTTTTCTTCTGTCCTACCCTCTCCTATGACTTGTAGTCTACCTTGAAAGACGATGAGTTTAATTTAAAGACAGTGAGAGAAGTTCATTGGTAACTAGGCGGCAGTAAGCGTTTGCTGCTAACTCTTCTCTGGAGTTGTTCAATGCAAATAGAAATTCTCCTACCTGGGTGACTGCTGCTTCTCTGTGTGCAAATATTTATCTTTGAAAGTTCCACTTATTCTATTCATTCTTTCAGACAAAGGCAATACCTTATTTAGGTCTTGTGAAAACCCATGTTTGGTTCCAATGAAAACTTTTTCAGATAATTAAACTTCACAGGACTGCAACCCATGATAAAAGCCAGCTGGAAAATGAGATAATTAAATAAATGTTTAGTAGTCCACTAGAATGTGAGAAAATGGCCATGAGAAACTTCAGATCCTGTCATAGATGAGTGATACATAATTTATGTTTTTAACAAAAATATAAATTCTCATACTATATCTTAAAAGGGCAGACTGGCATTTTCAGGTCTGATTAAGTAAGAACATTTTGAAGAGGGTTTTAAAAGTAGAGAGATAGAAGTGGCAGATGGGGTTTCTAAAACAGGGAATTACTTGGTTTAAAGTCTGGAAGAGGTACATGAGGGTAAAAAATGTAAATTAGTTTGCTAAGTTTATAGAATAGCCTTCTATAGTAATGTTATGGCAGATGACATGTACAAACTAGTTATCTAAGAAGCCCAGTAAGAGCTCAATATTATCTTTAGTTCAGCTTATATAAAAACTTACATTTATGGTACGAAAAAAAGTCAGGTAAGAAAGAAAGTTATAAACTCCTGAAGCATTGAAAGGCTTGTTTTCACATGAAAGTTGTCAAATCCACAGAATTACAAAATGGTTTGGGTTGAAAAGGACTTTAAAAATTATCTAGTTCCAGCTGCCCTGCCATGGCAAGGAACCTTCCACTAGACAAGGTTGCTCAAAGCTCCATCCAACCTGGCCTTGAACACTTCCAGGGATGGGGCATCCACAACTTCTCTGGGTAACCTGTTCCAGTGCCTCACCACTCTCACAGTAAAGAGTTTCTTATGTCTATTCTAAAGCTATCCTCTTTCATCTTAAGGATGGCCATCAGGCCATTGCTCCCCATCCTATCACTTGCCCCTGTACTCTTGTGAAAAGTCGCTTTCCAGCATTCTTGTAGGTGCCCTTTAGGTATTGGTTGCTGGCT